>NC_067134.1:18061783-18406227 GCF_021347895.1 Acanthochromis polyacanthus | reverse complement strand
CATCTGGAGTACAATCAAGGCTACACAGGCTTAGACCTCCAGCAGAACCAGGTTTAGGGAAGGCGGTCATCTGACTCAACTGGCTAGTGTGAGGGTGAAGGAGAGGGAGAAGTCAAACTAACAAAAGAATGTAAACACTGGACAGGTTGGTGGAATCAGTGACAACACATCAGACTTGGACGGCTCCAGAGCCACAAATACCTGCAGAGAGGTACAAAGACAACGCAGCACCAACTACAGGAGAGAGAAGACACAATGTTTGTAATGCAATGCAACACAGAGATTATAAATACATAGAGGAAGTGACACGAATAAACTAGAAAAGCACCCAGAGAGCGCAGTACTCCTCCAAGGCTGCTCATTCCCCCATATGCCATGTTTTCAATGAAAATGTACACTTTTATTCATGTGCTAACATAATTGCACAATGGTTTTCTAATCATCAACAAGCCATTCAACACCATTAGCTAACACAATGTAGCATTAGAACACAGGAGTGATGGTTGCTGGAAATGTTCCTCTGTACCTCTATGTAGATATTCTAGTAAAAATCAGTCGTTTCCAGCTAGAATAGTCATTTACCACAGTAACAATGTCTAGACTGTATTTCTGATTCATTCAATGTTATCTTCATTGACAAAAAACTGCTTTTCTTTCAAAAATAAGGACTTTTCTAAGACCAAACTTTTGAACAGTAGTGTATGTTGTGCCTTAAAACTGGGTAAAACTATCAAATAAGAACTGAGCCTCTGACTGACCTGCAGGTGCTATCCCACCTCTCTTGCTTTTTTAGATACTGAGCTGACATTTTAGACGAGTAAAAGGCCTGACGAAAGCAGAGCTAAACCACGATATCAGTCAGAGATGAGCAAATGATTAACATGAATCAGTTTTATTACCGCGTCATTACTTCACATGTCAACATGCTTATATCGACAGAAGATTTTGGAGCCGCCGTTCTGAATCCTAAAACAAACAGTGGCTCCAGATAAGAGAGGACACATATTGACACTCGATAAATTATTCAGAAGATAAATATTGACTCGTTTAATGTCCAAAACCACCACTGCAGGGTGTGTGAGACGCAGCCGGTTCACTGATGCGGAGCCAAAAACGTGATCGGTAGAAACAGTGATCAGGCTTAGAGAGTCCACACACACACACACACACACACACACACACACACACACACACACACACACACACACACACACACACACACACACACACACACACACACACACACACACACACACACACACACACACACACACACACACACACAGTCAGTCTATTAGGTACACTTGGCTAACACTTGTGTAGCTTCAAACATCAGTCCTGCAATAAATCTTGCCATATTTGACACTGATTAATGTACTGTAGTGTCTCTTTCTTACCTTTACTGATATAAATAAAGTGACCGAAATAATGGAAGCCACTGTCACAATACAATTTAGCAGAACCACAAACTAACCACATAGTTTTTAAAATTCCTCTCTTAAACACTTTCAACAAACATAATCATTTCTTGTAGGCCTTTTGTATTAGACTTAAGGTTTCTCCTGCATACAGGAATGTTTTCTGCCCCTAAGGAGGTTTTTAGCCAGTGCCAAAACAAAGACCAGTAGCAAAATAATAATAACTGAGAATTTTAAAAAATGTATTGAAATATTTTTTGCCCAGTTTTGTTAACCCCATGATGCCTGAATTTACTTACAATTAAATAAAAAACATTTTTTGTGTTTTTGCTTTCCAGCTGATGCTAAAATAAGTGGAGATTGCTAATGTATCCATTACACATAGAACGGATATATAATAATAATAATAATAACAGATATATAATAATTAGGCCCCATTCCAACCGGTCCTGCAGAAACCAGTGCTTGCAAAAGTTTCCGAGGTACGTATTTAATATGTACAAATATGCACATTGAGGGAATGGATACGCTATCTCGGCTGCAGTCTGACTTAAAAAGATATGTTGCAAATTCACGATAGTAGGCATCAAGGGGTAACTGGGGTTTCATATATCCAAATATAATAGTTCAAACAGTCAGAATTAAAAGAAAGTGCATAAATTTTATATAAGGCCTATTTTGAGAAAGGAAAAAACCCAGTTTTAGCGAGGTGCACCTAATACACTGAGTAAATTATGCAAAAGAAACCGTTAAATTCCTGTAAACTGTGAGCGCTGAGTTCATTGTGATACATCTCAGTCAGGGCCTTAATTCAGCATCGCAAAACTGGACTAAAGGCACCAAGTTATTTCCATTAAAGCAGCCTTAGACTGTGACAAACCCCCACTGCAAAGATCCCAGCACTGATCTCACTCAATCCACTGACTGCTCTCAGTCCTGATCCTCATACTGACAGTGTTAGAGAGGATTTACACACTGACTGCACTGGAGCCAAAAGGCTACCTGAAACTGACATCAACTACACACTAATACGAGAACAACTAACAGGCTGCTGTCTAACTGACTCCAAGCTCATCCAATCCGTAGAGGTGGTTTGTGACTTTTAACTACTTAAATGTTGTCCTACATGAGTTTCCAGTCAAATGCGTTTAAAGTGAGTTTGACCCTAAAGCCAAACAAACTGAGGAGTAAATCTTTAGCCCATCCAAACAGGAAAAATACTTAATCAAGCTCTCTGAAGCAGCAGGAGAAGCAGCACCACCAACCAAATAATATTTTTTTTATCAAGGTTAAATTTTACAATGCGAGGCAGAACACCTGTAAGTTGCAGAATGACTACAGACTACTATTAATGAAGCTGAACCCTCAGAGCAGCATGGTAAAAAGCGTGTTATCCAATTTGTCATTGCCAGAAATTGAAAAAACAGAAATTATCAGCAGAAATGTAACATGAAGGTCCGTGAACTACTCATCTGTGACATATTGTTTAATCGTTCATAAATCTAAGCCTAAGAAGTCTAGAAATAACACTATGAACAGACAATGCAACTGTGCTCCAAAGTGAAGACGTCTCATTTTATTTTGCTTTGACTTGGTTTATCTTTTAGAGAGAGAGCCTGGTTTTAAGTCTGGTTCATTTGTAACACCTGGATACCGCCTGTCTGCTTTTAGGAATCTCATCTCAATTATTTCTGTGCTAATTGCTCCAGGAGTTAGAGGTATGGCTTCTCTTTTGTTTGGTTGTTGCAGCCTGTGAGTCTCGTATAAATATCTATTGGGAACTTGATGCCAAACAAAGAGCTCAGTGCCAACAGGGTGCAATAATTTAACTCTGATCGCATGTACTGAAAAGCTCTCTTTGCCCTTTAAACAGTTTTGTCAGCTTAACATTCAATATATTGACATACATGTTGCAGGAACCTCTGCTGGTCAGTAGATGGTGCAAGTTCTCAATGAAAAAACGATTTTCCAAAGAGGCATAAAGTGAGTTCTGTGTATTTTTCTTCTGTCAGATTCGTCGTGAAGCAAAGCTGGACTCAGGTCATGAGTCCTTTGTGTGACTGATTTTTACCCTCCAGAACTGTAAGCTCACATTATGTAGCTGAAACTGCCCACTCAAGGTTTCCACCCGAGCAGTCTCGATAAATATTGTAAACGGCAAATCTCACATCTCTGTGCCTCTCAGTGTGTGTGCTTATGCACCTGCTCCCATGCCAAATGGGCCTCATATCAATATATATCCTGTCTCTAGTCATAAAAAGGTAAAACACCATTAATACTCCACTGCTACATCAGCTACATCAATCAGCTTGACCTGCTGCACTGCAACATTTTAGAGCACAGCTGGGCAAAGGCCACTAGGAACCATGGGAAAAATAAACCGCAGTGTTGTGACAGGACGATGAGGTGTAACTGAGGTATTGTACATCATGTACAAAAATCTCTTGCTTTCATGGAGTTATGGCCTCTCGGGGTCCATCTGTCTCCAGTACACTGCAGTCCGAGCTCGTCTCCGTCTACAAAGTGAGTTTAACCCCTCCTGGTTCTCCATTTCCTGTTTAAATATGGAGGCATGGAAGAGAAGACTACCCCATTCACTGTTAAAAGACAGATGAAGATATTATATGTACATCAAACTGTAAAACACTTGAAGTGTGTCAGGAGTTTTATCCACTGTCATTATCCGCCTTGTATCCTTAGTTCAAACCTTTGAAGAAGGACTGTACAGATTCTGATGCCTCCGCTGGCACCACGAGGGCTGAATGTGATTGTCTGTGGAGAGACTGTAGGGAGAGTCTCTACAGTCCCTGTCCTGTCACTCACTCAGTCAGCCCCCTTCCATCCCTCCCAAACCTCCTTCTTCTCCTCTGTGATCCATCACTCAAAGCGTTCGTAGTTCCTGGTTTGTCGGACCCGGGGGACCATGTCCAGCAGCAGCCTGCGGCACATCAAGAAGAAGCTTTTTTAGAACGCAGGAAAGGAAAACCAAAACTTTTTCATCCACTTGCAGTCCGACACTGCAGACACACATAAATTAGTCTTAGGTTCTGGGTGTTGCTCAAGGCAAAAAAAAAAAAAAAAAACTCCCAGCATCAGCAGCATTGACTGCAAACTTCAGACTAGAATTAAAGAGTTTCTCCAGAGAGAAGGCTTAATTCAAAAAATGTAACCATCTCCATTCCCACTCACTGTTCTGCTATGATGCTGTTAGGAATGTTGTAGCTTTTGATCTTTGCTCAGTGCTACACTCAATTTCATGCTTTAGGAATTTAAAGGTTTTTGAAACAAAACTGAACTGAAGTACACTTTTCCAGTGACTCAGTCATTTTTGTTTGTATTACTTCAGTGTACAAAATATGACCTGTAGCCTGCAGTTCAATTATCTGATCTCAGTAAATCGGTTTCCGACAAACTAAAAAATGCAGCAGCTTTAATCCTGTGAACTCCTGAACCCACCAGTGGTTTTAAAACCCATTAAAATGCCAAAATATCACCTTTTATTACAGTATTTATCTGTGATATGTTTTGTCAACTTTGAGCTCAAAATTGTCACATTTCATCAAAATAACTTTACATTTCTCACCTAAGAATATATAAAAAAGTAAACCATTTGTACCAGATTTTGTAAAACAGCTAAATTTTCTACTCTTCAGTGCAGCTTTGAAACCATTTGTGACTCATCTGTGAGCAACAGCCATGTGCCAAAAACTGTGGGACTTTCAGCTGAAGTGCAGGCAGTGTTTACACAAAGCAGAGAGAAGACAAGCATAAATAAATTTTAAAAAGTGAAACATCTATAGCATGGAGAGTCGTGTTTTTACAGTACTAGTAACACCCATGAACATTTGAAAATGTACAAGTTGATGCCAAGTTTGTTTCATTTTTTGCAAAAAAAAAAAAAATCACAGAAATTAAATTTTCATTTATTTGTTAATGATTTATGGCAATATAACTTTGTTATACCGCACACAAGACATCTCTGAGTTTTGTCTGCTTGCAGTCATGGCTGTGCTATTTCTATGGAGGTGCAGGACTTTAAATTGCAGTGAAAAATGAGCGCACAGATATGATAGGAAACCGTTTGAGGTTGAGAGGACTAACATAGTTGGAGTTTTAAAATGGAATCTGCACCACCTAATTAGGCAGTTGGCTTTTAGTCCATATATATCTGACAACCTCATTAATTCCTTGAAACCCTTTAGCTCTATTAGCCTTGAATTGATGAATATTGACTACATCTATCAATATTGTGACTCCCTCCCTTTATAAATATTATCCAAATATATCTTAAAATCATCTTGAAAACTAACTTTAACATTTGATGTGCTTTACAATTACTGCTGGCATACCAAATAAAAAGTTAATATGATCTTTGACCAAGTCATCGTGTCTTACTTTACTCCGTAGGCGAGGATGATCAGTCCTATGAGGACTCCTATTGTTCCGTCCAGGTACCACACCTTGGGCTCATGCTTGAACACTTCAGCACTGATGAGGATAGAAAAGCCCATGATCCCTCCCACTAGCGAGTTAAATCCTGCAAAGAGAAATACCCAATGCAACCTTCTGAAATAGATCTAATATAAAGAACAAAGTCTGATGAGCTTTTTTTAAGGGTTCAGAGTTCAGGTCTCAGAAAGCTGTAAAGAGTCGAGCGAACATGTGACACTGACTGCTGTGGTCTCTGAGAGACCAGTGGTGTGACACAAGCTTGAAATGCCTCTGTTGTCTGTCAGATACTGAAAGGCCATCTCATTACACAAAAAAGCGACTGACCACGACCCAATTCAGGCGACAAATCTAATGAACTCAATGTGAAGACAAAAGACTGATGCCAACAACATTTGTATTGTAAGAAAATCCATACAGCGTGAGGCAGTTAAAGAAAACATGCCCATTATCATATATTACTCCGCTTCATGCAAAAAACAACAACTACAGAGTGAAACATCTCCATGTCTGCTGTGTGTTTGAGCACACCTACCGTCAGTAATAAGAGCTCGGCTTGTGAGGACTTTGCCCAGCATGAACTTGACCACAGCCAGGATGATGCACACCAAGCCGCTGACGATGGACACGCTGAACAAGAAGTCATCCTGAGACAGACAAACAACCACAGAGAGTCATTATTGGCTTCCATGTTATGGACCATCTTCACCACCAGGTTTTCAAAAACAATTCTTGGTCCTCCCTCAGAGTGGTTGATCTGTAATTACTACTACAAAAAAGAAGGTTTCAGAACACGCTACAAGAGCTCTAAGGCTCTAAATTGGCAGAGGACATTTAGGCCACTCTATATCTTGATTCACAGTATACGTTCTTATAAAGCAATGTTACACTTAAACACCAATCTTAACAAAGATGCAAATACACTATCAATATATTTCAAGAAGTGTCAAGCTTAAGTCAGTGAAGCTAAATGTGACTTTAAGTAGGGGTTAGCTAGACTGCCATTGTTAGAGAAAGCAACAATTTCATCAATGCATGATGGATAAACAGAGGCAGGTAGCTGAAAGTCAGAACTCTACATCTTTATTCATAGAATTGAACCAAAGCTTCTCTGTGTACCCTCTGAAATCAAAATGTACAACCTTTCCATTACATTTTTGTATAGTATGTCCCATCTACTCTTCATATACATTCTCTTCTACTGTCCACAAACCCACAGCAACTTCTTCAGACAGCTGCATCCACACAGTTGCTCAGCACTACACTTCTTTTATGCAACTTAACGATGAATCTTCATTCAGCTATCAACCATGACACCCCCACTGAATCACATGACTTCACCTCTCCCCCATTTACCTGAATTATACACCAAAAATATTCTCTTTTGCTTCCCACAGCTCTTATTTAACTGCTTCTGTTGACAAATCCTGTTGATCAGTTTGGGGTTGCAAATTCTCTGGCCCTTCATGAGATGTTCTTTTGACTAAAAAGAATTTGAAGACGATTTTGTTGTGGCATCTGCTGCGAGCCTCACTGCAAAGAGTGTCAGCTAAATGCCTAAAATGTAAATGCACAAAGGACGGATGGAGGAGGAGAGATGGATGAGAAGAGGAGAATAGAAAGGGAGCTGCAGAGCACTCAGTGCCTCTGCGGCAGCATTAATATTGCACTATGGCCTTGGAGCCATGAAAACCCACTTTGGCAAGCTTGCAGACATCAAAGAGGAGATGGAGAAAAAACCTCTGCATAGACCTGAGTCAGTGCTGTGAAAATAAAATCTAAATTGCACATCGTCCTTAAAGTATCGGACACCTTCAGCAACAAGGACAGATCTTCTGCTTCAGCAAAGACATAACATACATGTATACTTTTTTGAAATGGGTTCTATTTAAAGGATTTCAAGGTTCAGTCTGTAGCTATTAAAGGTCAACAGATGAACAGAGCAGTTACATGCGGTGTTCCACAGGGATCTACCTTAGGACCACACAAACTTCAACCTAGAACTTCATTGAAATACCTTTGTTTATTTTTGCTTTGTGTATGTTTAAATGAAACAGAAATTTTCAACATGTACCCCACAGTTTTAATTGGCTTTTACTCATGACATGTAACCAATCAGCTGCTCCAAACCACTAACTAAAGATAGAGCTGCCGCATTAGAGCCAAAGTGACACATTTTAAAATACATGTATTTTATCAGGAATCAGTACAAAGAATTACAATATATACAACGATAAAAATGCCAATGAATAGGTTGAGTAATTGTTCAACTCCTAATTCATATGATCTCTAAAAAAAATGCTTCTTACTGTGAGACGACACATAATCAAGTTAATCTCTTGAAAAAACAATCAGCTTTCTGAGCAAAAAATGAATAAAAACATGATTTAAGACTGTAAAAAAAAGGGGAAGAAGCTGGTATTGGGTTAATGATTTAATAAGCACACTAAAATACTGGGAATAACAGCAGATGAAGTGTTATCAGGTGGTCAAGAGAGAAGTATAGAAGGAACATTTGTTAGTCAAATTCATAGATATAATTCTTTTTGTATCGAGAATTCCAGTGTGCATGAGCAAAAATGTCATAGCTTGTCAGATCATGGGAACAAAGTCAGATTATGTTTGATCTTTGAGAAGAGATGGATAAATGTATTTAGTGTTTTAATAAAAAAAAGTGATGTTTTAAAAAGAGGTACATCTACAGTAGTTAAATCTGCATGTCCAAGTTTCCACTTGCATGTGGAATACAGCAGAGTTGGAGCAGTCACAGGAGAGCCCAGCACCGATCACGGTTATTTAGTTATTTTGGAATGTAGTGCTTCCAGTCAGCTGAAATGAAGGATGGCAGACTGTGACTCTGTTATCAAGGGAAATCCCCCAGCGACCTCCTAATCAAGATTCAAAGTCTGTGGGCTGACATTTTGACCCATGGCAGAGGAAAACACACAGGCAGAATGAGAGATAGAGCTCATGACAAACAGACCCGGCCCAGAATGTGAATAGAGCATCTGACATTTCTTTTTGACAGCTAGAGATCCCTGAGCAAAATCAGCCGGCCGGCACCTCTAAGTCCAACATTAACTCCAGTCTTTTAGTGAAGACTAACCAAGCAAGAAAGAACCTGTTAATTAGTTCAGAAAAATTTAAACCTAACATGATAAAATGAGTTGATTTTCACTGGGTGCCATCATCTCATTGCACTGTTTATTTTAACTTGTTTGGAGAAAATAACATCTCACCCAAATTGACAACTGATTCAGGGACTAGAATGTGTTGATGATCATGTCTTAAACAGATTTCATTAGCACAGGGAGGATGTGAGAACTCTCAGAGGTCATTGCAGCCCTTGAAATTAATTTCAAATATGAAAAACCCTGTTGGGAACAAAAAGGTTTTCACAAAACGCCTGTATGAAGAGAGCAGTTTTGTCGTGGATGCTAACTGACATTAATTGGCCACCGAGGACTAGCAGAGCAGGAACAGTCAGGTGTCAAAACCAAACATCCTCCTCCACGTTTCCTCCTCGCCTCTCCCTATCATCCCTGTCGAACCGCTGCATACCTAAGCAGCTGCTTACCTTATTAACATTTTATGAAGACGATGAAGAGGGGGAGGAGGAGAAAATAAACCTTATTATATTGCAAAGGCTGTGAGGCATGCACAAGCTATATATAACTCCTACTGTGATCCACCAGAAGCCAGTCTGGTAGAACCCGAGTGTGTGACAGAAGAAGAGCAGGTCGACTCAGAAAAAACACAATCTGTCTGCCTCGCCGCTCCCACACTCTGCCTTTGTTTATGCTTTGGTGCTCGCTGCGTATCAGGCCGTCTCGCTCCCCGGCTGCAGCCACAGATGAATAGAAGGAAAACACAGTTGGTCCTATAAATCTATAAAGGGTTTTTAAAAACTAATTGAATTTTAGACCTGAGTGAGTTGCAAAGACTATCTGAGACTCAGAAATGTGCATTTGTTATTATTCTGCAACTGATGTAAGAATATGACAAAAATCTATAATTTTTATTAAATATGTTCAGCTCTGTCGACGAGTTTCATGCTCTATACAGCAATCCTCAAAGCAACATGAATAGACAGGAACTTATTAGAATGAACAACAAAAGCAGAACAAAGCATGTTGCAATCAGAGCAGGGAATTAGTAAACATATATATTTTATAATCAGTGCTCACGAAACACACAAACATCAGATTCATGGTTCAGTATTTCAGTGTCAGTTCACCTACATTTACCTTGACACAAGCACATGCGTATACTATATACTGAAAAATATATAATCATGTGTTCACTAAATCCAGTTGTAGCATTAAAACTTCAGAAAATGATTATAAATTTAACTACCTTTTGTGATGTTGGTGGGACTTTATTTATAAATGCAGAAAAATGACTTTCAGAGTAATTAGTTTTCATGCTGTTTAGAGAGAGATGTTGACATCATTCAGCTGTTTTAAATGAAATTAGCGGGACACTGTGTAATCTGAGGTTATTTTTGTGACACGTGTTTTAAAATCTACTGTATCATTACAGATCAGGTCACTATCTTGTGCTTTATCTACATAGACTTTACATTAGCACACTAACTTTAGTGTCACTACCTAATTTGAGTTGTTGCCCAATAGTAACAGTAAGTTCTAGCATCTGTACTGCATTCAGCAGCCACTCTACCCACTGAGCTATGCCACCCTATGCATATATCACTCATTCACACCTCAAATCGAACCCCAACCTTCTCACAAAGATGAAACCCCACCATGACTGGACCAATTCTGACACTCAACTAATTTGTTATTCTACATACTCTCCTCTGTTGACATCCTCAGTGTAATGGTTCTTACAGACAGAATACAACAACGGCGTCGCTGCTCTCAAACCTATTATTTTCAATGGAGAACTTTTACTGCTTTGTATTGTAATAAGAACCCTTAATACAAACGATTCATTCAATCAGGCATGGAAGATAAAACAGATGAGAACATGTGTCTGAATTCCCTTAGTTATGGGAATTATTAAGTTTTCATTTGCAATGATATTTTGGGTAAAAGAAAATAACTCGATTGAGGTTTTGTTTACAGAGAAGATGTATATTTTCAAATGCACATTCCTTAAGAGTGTAGTTTTATGGCATGCTGTTCGTAATATAATTTTGGTATTCATCAGATATGAGTTTTGAAACAGTCGTTCACAATTACAGGACTTAATAAACCTTTTTACAAAAACGACTTTGGGCATGCAGATAGAGTGTAATCTTTAAAGTATGTAATCACACATTTGGGGCTAAAACAAACAACAATGATTCTCCAAACTGCACCAAAGTGAATTCTATGATAGAGTTAAAGTAGACAACGAGAGGCACGAGCACCGGCGCTCTCTCAACAGTAATTTAGCTCACGAAGGTATATTGTTCCCATATTTACTCATCATCATCATCATCATCATCATCATCATCATCATCATCATCATCATCGTCATCATCATCACGCTCAGATCCTCAGCAGTGTTTCTAAGGTGATGACTATTGCCTGGCAACCAGGTGGCAAAGCTATTTGCAGAAGTGTGAAAGCTTCTGAGTATTCACACCTGAAATTTGTGACATTCTTCATCCAGCAGCAGCGACAACAACAACGCAGTTACACTTCCTTCACGTACATTCTCTCGCTCACACACACATACAGGCTGTTAATGGAAAAAACAAAAAACTAATCTAATGTTGAGTCTGGAAATCATGTAAGTTTGCATGTTTTCAGTCCTATTTGTCTTAACAACGGAAGGTAAGTCAAGTAACTGGCGCTATAAAGACATATTCTGTGTAGTTTAACGTAAACACAGATTCAATGCATCTTCATTTACGGTCACACACAGCATCGGGCTTATTAGCACTTTGATTTTGGCTTTTGCAGCTTTAAGCTTTTATGCACCTACAACAATAGGTCAAACCAACATGACAGCTGCTGACTCCATGAGAGCAGAGCTTCAACTTTGCATCACATGATATCCTTTTTATGGTGAACTTGTATGAACCGCATGACCCCATAGCATCCACCAGAAAAGCATACATTTAGTAGATTCAATAGAGGGTTATTGTGAATGGCAAATATGCAGAAATACAGTAGATTCATTTGTGGGGTTTTTTGTTTGTTTAAAGACAAAATCCCAGAATCTGTGATCTGCTCAGCAACATCAGGACTAGCATCGCTCCATGACCAGAACCTCGAGGACCAAAGCTGAAAATATGCATAACTTTATTCAAATCTGCAATAGCTGCCTGCGTGTTTTTTGTCTTGGATACTATCATGTACAGTCTGGTTTTCGACAGATATTATTAGACACAGGCACAAAGTCAACAAGCTTTAATTTTAGATTCTGAAAGAGTATTCGTCTTTGGCAGACTGTTAGTGTCACAGTAGGGGAGAGCAGTCCAGAACTGGTTGGAAAAGTGGTTGTTACTATCTGGCAAAGCTTTAAAGATAGCCACAAATTCCAATCAATAATAATAATATACACCCAAATGTAAGATAAATATGTGGCAGTAAACTGTAATTGAGTACTTTGTTGTGTTTTAAGCACATATCAGCTCAGTGTGTGGTAGTGATTGCATTTTAAGCTAAATTTTGAGTCAGTGAATGTGCAGAATTTCTGATTTGTGTGTTTTCTGTGTGTTAATTTCTCACCACTTCAGGTAGCAGCTTGGTGGCCAAGTCATGGATGGCCTTACCCAGAATGCACAGGGAGGACAGGATGAAAATCACACCCAGGATAACACAAGCTCTGCAGAGGAAAAGAAAAGAAGACAACTGGCAATGAACAAGAACACAAACAGAAATTACTGTGGCAGACAGGAAGAAAACGAGAGCAACCCGCATCTTCGTTTCAACATTGAACAGATCCTGATGCAACAGTCAACCCCAACACTGAAAGTCCACATTAATAATGAAAGACATGTAAGCTGGTACCTGCAGGGCCTGAACCAGGATCTCAGAGATACTGAGGTGGTTAGTTTGACTTCCTCAACACAATTTACTCAAATGAGAACATCTTGACCAGCCAAACTCTGACAGAGTAAGTTTAAAGGATTAAACGGGATTCCATCAATTTTGCACATGACTCATGTAGTTTATTTTTAAAGTTTGAGGTAAAATCACATGAGAAGTCTGTTTAAAGACACAACTTGGTAGCATGATGGGAAATGTTGACTTTAGCGCTGCTGGAGCCTGACCTACACTACACAATAACACTTTACGTATCTAGCAGATATCTTGCCCTCTTGATTATAACCGTCCTCTCTTGTGAGTTCCCAGCTTTACAGATTTGCAGTACTGCAAATTGCGGGAGAAACGCCGTCAAAGAAGGAACAGCATGATCGCTGCGGCTCCTGATGTGATTAAACCCCTTCAATTAGAAGATGTTTTCAGTAATAAGTCAGGACGTGTTTGCATTTAGCTCAGAGGACCACTGCACAGTCTCAAAGAGCTGCTGGCATGGCTGTAGACATAAGCAGACACCCATGTACACCCAGTTATTAATATACTTGGTTTCGAGTCCACTCAGAGGAATTGTATCTACATTTTTTACACATATACACACTACTGCCCCTACAGCGAGGTTGTATTGTGGACTCACAGACACAGAAAGTATAACACCAGCAGTTGTTTTTATTGTCCTACTTTTAAATCCATGTCGTGTAAATTTTGTCATCTCTCCAATTCAGCAACAGTCCATGCAGAGCTATCCACATGTGGCACCAAATTTTAGTTCAGGTTGACTCTTGTGGACCGTAGCGAACACTCAGATACAAGCCTTGATCAAACTCCCTTGTGTGTCTGATGATTGGTGAGCAGCTGCGGACATATAAATGCATTACTAGCGTTATTTTACAGCTGTCTAATCTGCTTGGAATCTGCTGTGTGGACTCAGTTGTTTACATGTAGATCAGCAGCTACATATTCCACACATGCACACTACTAATCAGCATCTGCGGTTATAGTCACCATCCGGTCACAAATTTAATTTCGAAATGCACATGTGAGTCCGAGAGGAGTCCACGCAAACTCTCACGGACTTGAGCAGATAATAAAATCCACTGAAAGGATCCTGCCTGCTCGCTGATGCAAAAGTATAACAACTATGAGCCTTTGGTGTCCATATTCACATTCCCAAGTGAGTTTAATCTAGTATTTCATCTTAAAAAGATAGATAGTTGGATTAAACAACACTTTCATGTGACAGTATATGATCCAAAATGACAGATAGCATTCATCTAGTGTTTTACGGAGCGAACGTGCTCTGTGTGGATTTAAATGAAGACAGCAGATGTCCTTTGAACACCTTTACCCAATTAACAAAGTCTAGCGGGACGCAAAAACCAACTGGAGCATATGCCCCGGTCATGCACGGTTACCAGTGTTTATGTGCTTAAGTCTAAGGGCTGCTCTCGAGCATCACTTGGTGTCCTGGGTTTTGACCAGATGAAGTAACCACGGCAACACCCAACATCTCTCCGGGAAGTCCACAGCAGGACGCACACACACAAACACACACACACACACACACACACCCAGGAGCTCTGTAAACCCACTAACAGGCCCCCTGCTGCTTTCTGCACACTGTGGATGTAAAAATGACACCAAATCAGTGCTGCAGTTTTCTCCACAAGAAAACAGCAAAAAAAAAAAAAAAGTCACTGAAGCCTTCAGCAAAATATTGATTCTGTTTTCATACATCCACATCTAAAGTGGATGACATCACTTTTTAACATCAACACTGGCATGACAATCGCATCTCGCTCTAACCTTGGTGAAGTGACTGAGAGGGTTCTTGTTTAAAAAAAAAAAAACGTTCCATGTTTCATTTAGAAACAGAACTCCCTAATTTGTCTTGTTTTGACACCTCTGGCTTGTTACCTTGGCAACCAGTCGGGACTCGGGCATCACTATTCAACCGCATCTCCTCTATCAAACGCAGACAGATCAAGAAATTAAGAAGAATAGCATGAATCCTCTTGTTGTGCATCAATGTTTTCTCTCTCAGTCTGCTGAGAGCTGCTGACTGTCTGCAAACAAGCAAACAAAACAGCACTGCTGCAAGAGAAAAACAGGAACACAGCTCCAGCTAAGGCATCTGTGAGTTAGCTGATATACTGTCTGTGTTCACATGGGAATGCATATAGCACATGTCTATTAAAGCACTGCTATACTTGTGCGTCCATGTGTGGGTGGTGATTCCCACCTTTCTGTGCGTTTCAGAGCATCTCTGCATAAATATACCAGTGTGTTCGTGGCTGTTGGTTTGTGTGTGATCCAGGAGCAAGCCTGGCCTCTTGGTGAAGCCAATTACTGGCTGAGCAGCTTCCTGAACTCAGTCCAAATTCTCCAATTAGCTGCTGGAATGACAATGAGAAGTGCTGTCAAGTGGGTTTTTGTGGATGTTTTAATGAGAGGATTTAACTCTGTGTCAAACATCTTATCAGACAGACGGCTCATTTCAATCAGATCGGTGCTTAACCTCAAACATTTGTTATGTTCAGTTTGTCCATTTGATCACACAGAATCTGTTACTGACATTATTTCTGTTACACTTTCTAAGACTCTTGAAATAATGGACAGCTTTTGAAAAATAAAAAATGAAGGCATATTTTTTCTGGTTTGCATAAGATGGCACTGTTTTTTAAATACTAAATTCATAGTTTGTGCCATTGATTAATATTTGAAATGTAATCTGCATACAAAAAATATTAAAGCCAACTACTTTTTATGCTAAGCTAGGCTTTTGCTCTGCATTAAACAAAGTTATGAAAGCAGTATCACTCCTCTCATCTCAAATTGACAAAGAAAAAGCAAATAAGTAATCAAACTGTAACTTTATTAGACCTGAGTTAACCCTCCTATTGTCTTCATTTACGGGCACCAAAAAATATTGTTTTCTTGTCTGGAAAAAACAAACAAAATTCAGCAAAAAAAATCTCCAGGTTTCTGAAAATTTGCAAAACATTCAGGAGGAAAAATCCCATAATTATATAAAAGTTTCCCTTAAAAGTCTTATTTTAAAAAATCCCCCAAATTTGGCAAGAAAATTCTTGTAAATATTTTCAAAAAACGAAGAAAAATCTTCCGAAAAATCCTAAAAATATGTAAAGTGATTACATGTATATCAGTAAAACTTCTAATATTTTCTTTAAGAACATTCACAAAAAAATCAACCAAAATCCAGCGAAAATTTTTTGTGAATGTTCTTATGAAACATTTTTAACATTTCTTTTTTCCACCAAAAAACATTCAAAAATTTCTCAAAAATGTTGAAAATGTGGACATCAGAAGTTTCACTTTGAAAATATTTTTCCCTCCACATTTTCAAACTTTAAACAGGCCAATTTGACTCGCAGGACAACACGAGGGTTAATTTATTATCCTTTTCTTCCGTTTTAATGCTACAACTGGATTTAGTGAACACATGATTACATATCATAGATGACACGAGGGTTAAACTCCCAAAACTGGTGCAGTCGTCCAAAAGCTGCACGTTGATCATGGATTTGGTTCTAAAAGGTTGGACTGTGTTTACTCTCTTCAGAAAAAGAAAATTCTGGCCACTAACTGGTATTTTGTTTGCAGCATGTCAGATATTTGTCATCTGAATTAATATTTTTTTCCATGTGTGTTACCGTCTCGTCTCCAGAGGACGTGATCTCATCTGTCGTCTCCACAGCAATTAGCCGTCGCTCCTGAGACCAGGACTCATCTCTGCTCCTGAGTGTGTGCTGGGACTGACGGATTCACTCTATGAATCCAGCAGATGCTCCAACAGGAAGGACGGAGACGGTGAGATTTTTTTTTCATCTGATTCATTCGGTAACAGATGATTTGGTTTTGGTTGAATTTCAGTGTTTGATGTGTTGATTATTACATTTCAAGAGTTTCCCATCTAAAAAGAAGAGAGCAGAAATAAAGCGACGACGACTCTGATTTCTTCTCTTCTCTCTCTCAGTGACCTGCTGGTCGTCTGAACGTTCACCAGGCTCTGAAAAACCCACCTCCTCACACACACAGACACCGTTTTCAGCCAGGTGTAGATGAGATGTGAGGCTCTCGGCTGTGATCGGTCCCAGTGGGGCGAGGCTGACGGAGCTGAAGAGACCTGCTGTCTGACACACTGCTCTGAGGACAAAGCCGACCACACACTCACACTCTGCCACATTAGACGCTGTGGATGCTTAAGTGGATTTCAGTGCATTTCTGGGTTCATGGATGGAACTAAACCTTGTGGGAAAGATGCAAGAAAGCCTCAAACAACTGCAGCATAATGTGAACTAAAAATAGAAAATACAGAAACAGAGCTGCTGTCAAGTCAACAGCAGTTGGTAGAAAATATAACATAGATGGACACTATAAATAGAACACAAGTCAATTACGTTTTATGATAACTTGCACGATTATTTTTAGATTTGACAGATTTTGACGACACTCTCAGCTTTTACTGATAATATCTTTATTCCTTTATCTTTAACACACTTTTAGGTGGCTTATTTTTATTTTGCTCCAGGTAAATGCAAATGATTTTTCGAGGAAAAGATCAGGCAGACATTATATTTGCTCAGAATACAAAACGGGAATGTTTTCGTTGTATTTGTGCAAGCCATCATGTTATTATCTATTTAGCATATCATTTCAGCCAATTTAAAACACCTCCGGGCATTTCAAGCACACACAGACTCCCAACTGAAGGTTTGCATGCTGATTTGAAGCAGGTTTGAACGGATGTGGGTGTAGGTGGTTGTACTTACATGTATTCACGGTGTGCTGAGTGGACGGCAGCGGCGTTGCTGTACCGCCACAATACGATGACAGAGGACAACACATCCAGCGTGGCATCAAACTGCAGAGTGAAAACAAACACGTTTTATACTCTCTTCCAGAAAATACATGCTGTTAGTTGTTCTAGGTGTATAAACTGGACTCACAGCAAATCCAAAAGCTGAAGCACTGTGGCGCATAATGGAAACAGCTGGAAAGAAAACAGAGAGAGTTTTAACGGACACAACACATTTTCCCACTGTTCTTTATTCAAACCAGATTAAATTAAATACTCGTAGTTGTAAGCAGACAGTCAGTTATATCAGTCCTTCATTTCACCCTCCTAACCCCAAAACACACTAGCATGTTTGTTTGGCATGCGATCCTCTAAATGAACATTTCTCAGGGCCAGACACCACCATTAATACTATAACTGCGCCATACTCTACAGAAATCACTGTTGAGTTCTCTTTGCTTGTAGACATGGTTTCCACAGAGGTAAAACACCGAGAAACTGTTTGGGTCTCAGAGAGTTAAAGCCCACAGAAATAAGAGATTCTAACTGCAGTTCAGGACACTGACTGGATCGTCTTGTTTAACTGCTTCTATTGAAGATGATCATTCGCATCAGCTCCTGCAGCAAACCTGCCACAAAGAAGAAGCCCCATTGTGCAGTAATTTGGCTATCTGCATATTACTTGCTTGCATTTGGTCCGATGATAGTAAGACGTAGATCTGCTAAAAACAAACATGTGGACGCCTGCAATGGGTGGGAATGAGGAGAGAAGGAAGAAGAGACAAAGATGCAGAAGGGGAGGAATCCCTCCTCCCATGTTTATTTTTAGCAGGACTCACAGGGGGCCAGCAACTCGCCTCAGCCCTGCATACAGAAACACAGGACTGTGTGGTATCTCTTTCTCCCCTTTAGCTGCTCATTTTGCTTCTGCTTCAATAAAATCAGTTTTTCACCCAATCCCTCTTCCCTTCCTGTTCACCCTTTTTCTTCCCCTCCAGCCTCCTGAGCACCTCTCTCCTACACCCTTTCTTTTCCTCACTTATTGCTTCATCTACATTCAGTTCCTCTCTCTAGGCTGAAGGCACAATCATCCACTCTGCTGTCATGGCCCAGACCAAAATGAAAACAGAAACAGATGCTGCTTTCACACTCTCTCAGAAACAATTGAACATCCACGAATAACTGTTGAATACAAATAAGTGGATGTTTTGTTTTTTTTTAAACCTGAAATCTGCAGCATGAATGTGGTGCCTTCAGCAAATTGCAAAAATTATCTTGAATGTATTATGTGTATTATTATGGCTAAAAAGCTTAGAAATGGAAGCTAAAAGATTATCTGAGGCACCACCATGAAGCCAAATCCTGAACATCCCTGTACAACGCCATGCTCACAAATATAATGTTCAAAACAGCATTACATGACTGACAACAAGCCGTTATTTTTTTATAGTAAAAATGTATGTTTAGGTCTCGCTTGTATTTTTTTTGTCATATTTTCTTGTTGTTTTGTAACTTCTTTGTCAGAATTGTTTCCTTTTTCTGTTTGTTTAGTGTCGTTTGTCTCATTTTGTCTGACTTTTTTCGTTTGCATTTTTGGTAATTTGTCTATACCAAAAATACAAAATAATTTGCACTAATTTCTCAAACAGAAAGCAGAACATTGGATGAAGCCAGCTGTAAATGTTTTGCTTAATTTTGTTGCTGTTTTAGAGTGAAAGGTTTATACAGGGGATTTTTGATATTCTTTATCATTTGATAAATTAGAAGTATAATTAGATACACAGCCACCAAAAATTAATTTTTGCATAAATCACACTGTGAATGATATAAAATCAAACCAATCTGTAAAACACTTTAGAACACACATGAATAAAACTGGTGGGTTTAGTGTATGTAACCTGCTGGAGCTGAGATTTCTGGCTCAGAAAGAGGAAAAAAAAACATTTTGAGGAAATTAATTGTAATTTTACATGTTGTAATTGAAATCTAGATACACATAATAGGCAAAGTGTCGTCAAATAAAAGCCTGAATGTCTGTTTGGATGTTTTCTTTTCATTAATCTGAAAGAAGACATGCTATGGAAGCAGTGCTGTTTCTCACACGAGTTGTGTTATTTTCATGGCAAATTCATTCCACCTTTATTTAAACTACAACGTGATGTAGTCGAGTGGGATAATAAAAGATGTCGGCACATAAATTAAATCTGAAAGCAATAGAATATGAAAATATAGCTTTATCAAAGAGTGCAGATAAAGTGATCTGCCCGGTAATATCTTCCTTAATTTCTATTTTATGTAAAGCTGGTTTGAAACACAGTGTGGTATCATCTCAGTCCCAGAGTTCATCTATCATCAAACAGTATACATACCTATACTGTACATCATGTAGTGTAAAGTCTATTAGCTCATGGCATTCTTTAAACATGCAGAGTGGAGATGTTCTTCATGTCAAAAAATAAAAAAAGAAGTCAAATCCTGTGTGGATCGTCTGTCAGCGTAGCAGCGACATACGAGTGAACAAATAGAATCTGACAGCTGTTGAAACGAGAGTAAATAAAGAGCTGGGGAACACACAGGTGTCACACATGTGCCAGAACTGACATGATAAGGAAAAGGTAGTCAGGAAGAAAGGCTTTCCCAACAAGTGAAGGACTCTGGCAGAATAACTGAGGTGAGAATGTATGTCAAGCACAAAAAAACCCAAAAGCCAAGGCTTATTGAACTTAACTATAGTTTGGTTCTCAAATGCACTCCCACATTTCTTCCAAAATCATTTCCTCCATGAGGAAGGATGTACTGAATCTGCAGATGTATTCTGTAATAGAAATTCTTTAGATATCTGAAAGAAGTACACATTCCACTGTGACTTTTGCTTTCACGCTACCTAACACAGTTTTTCAGTTCTTAAAGCTCTCAAGTGGGATGAAGACCCCACAGATCTGACTTTAACGCCATCCAGAAGTGTATATCTCCTGCTCCTCCTGCCTTCCTCCCCTCTTTCCTCCATTCCTCTCCTCCTCGCTCCTTCATTAGGAGCAGAGAGAAGGAACTGTGTATAAATGAATCTGCTGCAGCTCTGCGGTCGTCAAAGCTGAGCCCAGCGACGGCTAATTGGTTCCCAAGAAAGCAGGGTGGGTGTCAGCGGGGATGGAGCTCCAGCATCGCACACACACACAATCACACACAATCACAAACACACAAACGTGCACAGTTGAGGTCTCTCGTCTCCCTCCTCCTTCCCCCTTCCTCCCTGTCACATGTGACAAGAGAAGCAGGAGAATAGAAGATAAAACACCTTCCAAGCCCTGCTGCTCCATTGGCTGTTCCTGCAGCTGCAGTATGCATACAACACTTTGCTATCAAGGTTGTTTTTATACTTTGTCACATTGTACTGTTGTGGAAATGCCTTGTTATGAAAACAGCAACAAAAAGCACACTTACATTTCCATTCATTCATTCTTTCACTCTTTCCGCTAAGTTCCACTGGACAATAGACAGAGATGAAATGCTACCTCCAGCTCAGACTAAAACTGACAGCTCTTCTTCTTGATTTGTGCCATGAGCATGTCATTTCCCTACTGTGATGTCTGCACGATAAACCCAAAGCAGCACCTGCCCGCTCACATTCAAATTCACACACAATTGCATATACAGTATAGTCTGCTTCCAGGCTTACTGGTCTTTGCCATGTTTGAATAATGCTAATGTTTCACACGGTCTGTTACCCAGTGGCTATCACTCAGCCATCATGTCGGGCTGACAGGGAACAGCAGCAGGTGGTGGTGACTGGACTGACACCCTGCAGAGCTCTGGTAGCTCACTAAAACACTGCCAGGACACAGGCTCTGATTCCTAATGAAGTCCTTTAGACTGAATACACCTTTCCATATTTCAGTGAATTTCCTTTGAAAATCCTCCGCTGCCTTGAATTTTTTCTTAAATCTCTTCCATTTGTGATCAGTGTAGCCTTAAACAAAGAGTCTGAATGCTTGTATGGTGGAGGATTTTACCCAGAATCTACTACATTTCGTCAGGCTCTATCTTCAACTATGCCAGGCTAAACATCTCCTGCACCTTTGTATTTAAGCAGTATTAATCTCCTTATTTGACTTTTGAAAAGTGTATTTCCCCAAATACTGACCTCTTTCTTTACTAGCAATACAATACTATGCTAATCTATCTAAACATCATTGTGACAGCTTTGTCTTTTTGCATTCACTGCATCTTCAGTCCATTCGTCTCTTCCTTAGAACAATGTTTTGTTTGGTGCAACTGAGTTTACGATGCGACCTCAAGCAGGAGGCTCCTTTATACAAACAGACACGTCCAAGCACAGGGATAACAAACAAATGTCAAAGATGGACTCTAATGCTGTCATCAGCTACTTATAAGCAGGATTCTCACACAGTCTGTGCACACTAAAATGTTCTTATTTACAGTGGGGCTCACAACTGAGGACATCATTTATATTCAGTACACTCTGGCTTGTTTCCAAGGAGGCAATGACAGCCCTAGAGAAGATTTAACAAGTGTTTAATGAGCGATCACGCAACTGTTGCAGTGGATTTTGAGCTAATAGAAGTTATTTTTCTCTACAGTGTCAAAAAATAACAGGAAGTGGCTCTGCACTGCAATAATAAACACAGTAAATCTAATGTATCCTGCTGTAAAAATTAGATTATCAGGGACAGGAATATAAAATCTTAAGCATTGATTGAATAGCTTCATAGTGTCACAATTCACATAAGAAAGAGTTTACACTGATGCTAGCTTATAGTACACATATAGCACATTTTTTAACAGAACTAAATGAGGTTGTGGTTTTTGGTCACAAATATAATGTTGCTCCTGACTGAACTGCCTGTGAGAACAATTATTTGCAGTTAATATTTTTGTTGATTAAAATTGATGTATTAAACTTTAAAGCAGATGGCAGAAGGACGTGCGATTTAACAGTCAGAAAATGTATTGGAGATTAGCTGTAGTACCTGCTTGCTCCAGTAGATGGAGCCTCTTACTGTTTAAAGGAGGTACAGGTGTGTTTGCTGACCAGCCTTAAGAATTCTTGCTGTTTAGCTGCTAGCTGTGGCAGCCATGTTGATAAACTCTGAAATAGATGTAAAAATTGTGAAAAGTTGTCCAACGACTGTTCGGTTACTTATGCTAAAGCTAAGCTAGGATTATCAAATGCTAACACAGGTCAGGAGCTGAATGTGTGTCAGGAGATATGCTGCTAATGTTCAATAGCGGCAGGGCTCGAATTACATGCGTCCAACAACAATCAAATTAAAGTGATGAATTGATGCTCTGCTCTGAGTATAAATTCATTTTAGAGGTGGGATTAATTACTGACAGATTTCCTGGACTGGCTAAGTCGCTGTGACTGTGTATTTATGGGCATCTGTTCAAGCTGAGGAGCTGTTTCCTGCAGCTGGACTAACATTAACTACAGTAAACAAGTCAATCCATCATGAAAATCAGATAGAAGGACCATTTTTTTATATCAAACTGCTGCATAGAGATTAATAATGCTGCAGGATTTATTTACTGTTGAAGACTGCAGCTTGTTGCTGTGTTTAATACTTTAGATTTCATTGTATTTTTTTCAACAATTAATCATTTATTAACTGATACAGTGGCAGACTATCAGTTAAGGGAATTATGCATCCCTAATTTAAATTTAATTCAGATATTATCTAGTTTTTATATTGAAGTTTCCAAGACAAAACCAAACTAACCAGTGATATAATTTAGTTAATCTGCTAAATTAAAACAACTAAAGTCAACATCAGTTTTGTGTGCAACACTTTTTGTCACTTCAATGCAAAACACCTGCAAGAGCATTACTATCAATAAAATTAGATTCTACACTCTGCAATGAATGCACCTTTCAGGGAGGAATGTATTAAACACATAGCTCAAATAGGACACACAGTAAAGAGGAAAGTTGGCCTGTCCTGCTGCTCTACCATCAGTTCCTCATTAAAACAGGTGGTGGGCAAGATGTCTGACAGAGCTTCGAATGAAAGGAGAAAGAGGCGGATTTTCTACATGTCTCCATCCTTCACTGCAACAACCTGCAAACAAACAAACCTCACTTTGATAATTCTGACAACAAATCAAATTCCAATTTTCAATTTCACACTCAAAGATGCCTCCAATGAGTTTCTTAACCGCAGCATTTTCTTCGGTTCGCTCTGTTTTCCTCCACAGGGTGTCATCATCGAAGAAAAAACAATCATGTGCCTGTAATGATGCCGGTCCGGTGTGACTTCATGTCAGATCTCTGTTTGCTAGAATAGCTGCTGCTCTGTCTGCCTCATTCATCTCCTCCTCTGCTCATTTCTGCAGCTGATTTGCAAGCAGCGTCATGTTATATTTATGAGTGAGAGCGGGTCTCACTGCAGGACTACAGCAATGTGACAACGGTGTCTAATGAGAAATGAAAAATGTTTAATGAAGAGAAATGGCCTGTTTACTGATGTGGAAAGTTTTATGAACGCAAACACATTCACAAACAAGGTGAGGAAGAGCAACACAGGAAACTCTCATATCTCTGCACATCTGCAAATCAATCTCGAGGTGATCAGCTACACTGCAGCAAAGCCTCTGCTCTGCACTTATGTCAAGAACTAATCTGCATTTACTGCAGGGGAGGAGGAAATCGCATCAGTTGAACATTAGTATGTGTGGTGACTGATCTGTGAGATAAAACTATGAAGCGGTATTTTAATCATTTTCAAATCAACAAGAGTCATCATCTCAAGCAGATTTGTCACATTTTACCTCACATTTCAAAAGTTACCTGAGACATAGCTGTCCCTAAACTCCCCGTTTGAAAAATCTGTACAAGTCTCGACAATGGGACTTGAAACCCAATTTACAAATTGGAAAACGTGACAAAACTTGGATTAGATCTACAAAGCGACTCCCTTCTATTTCAAATTAATCTCAAAGGGACATTTAACGTGCAGAGAAACTAAAAGAGGTGATGTTAAAAGTCTAAGACACAGTCAGTAATCCTCTTTGTCTTCTCTCAAACCCAGAATGACTCACTGTATCCAGCAAAGGATCCTTGACATGTGGAGGTTAAATGAAAAGAAAAAAACAGACTGCTTATGACAAAGATCACACAGTCCTGCCTCTAAAAGAAAACAAAATTCAACAATGGCAGTGAGAGTGAAGGTCGACTTTAGACACTATCCAGCCAAAATGTTCCATGTTGCTCTGAGAGAAGGCATGCAGTGGGAGGCTAAACTTTTAGGAGTGAATGAAAAAAGATCCTGACATGTGGACTGTCAGGGTTACCATGTTGAAAAGCTCGTCCTTCATGCTGTCTTTGAATTTCAGAACTAATGTTTAATCAAGCTGTCGGGTGCCACATTAATCCACAGGGTGTCGAACTAATTAGCAAACCTGTCCTTCAGTAGAAGGACCAAACAGCAAGAACCCATGATTCTGGAGTTTTTTTTTGTGTAAATGTCTTTGTATGTTAAGCACACACTGTAAAAGCTTCAGGTGCTACTCACTGAAAGCGGCAATGGCCAGGACAATGGTGACCACGATGGACACCCAGGACACCCACAGAGCTTTCTTGCGGTAACTCTGTGCTTCATGAGGCTTCAGACGCATGCTGCTCTCCAGAAGACCTGCAGACAACATGACAGGGCTCAGTGACCCACAGTGTACAAATATAACTCGGAGAGGTATAAAGGAGGCGGTTTAACTCAAGTTTTCATGGCTTTAAAGCTCAGTTTCCAACAGTGTTCAAACTTATTCAACACTTATTCAAAAGATTTAAATATATATAATAAAGAGGAAACATTAATTTGTGCTAAATTGTATGATTTATGTGTTTTAAATCACTTTATGTGTAGGAGGTAGCTTTATCAGGGTTATCAATATGGTTATGTCTTCTGATTTACTGCAACATTACAACTGGGAAAGAAAGACTAATTTGTGACTGCACTAAACAAATTAACTAGTAACATGGCTGCAACGTTATTTTAGATACTGAACTGTCCAGCATTTTCTAGATTAAGTAATTAGGTCTATGAATGTCGAAAAAAATCAACAACCCAAAAAATATTCAGTTTACTGCCACGGAGGAGAGAACCAGAAAAAAATCATTCTGAGAAACTGGAATCACAGTATTTAGACTTTTTTTTAAATTATTTAAACCTACTGACTGATTATCAAAACAGTGGCCAATTAATTTGAACTAATCTTTTGTAGCTGTAACTGGTAATTATGCATAAATCACATTACAGGTGCCTTTAAATAAGCAGACCTGTAAATAAATTATGCTTGTTGATGCTTGTTGGTCGATAGAAACCTGCTAAAATGAACTGTTTTCACCACTTGGGGGAAACAAACTGTAAACACTGACATGTGTTCATCTTATAAATGTGTTAGCAAACACATCTAAGATATGGAGTCATACAGTTGTGTTTTAGTGACTTCATCCTCCCTTTAGCTCTGTTTGTAGTCTCCATCAAATCCTGAAGAGGAAATCTGACCCTCCAGCTGCTGAATGCTTCATGTTGTTCACCAGCTAGTTGCTAACTGTGTCAGTCTGCTGCTTGGTGCTGAGCAGGTAGAAAACAGTACTTATATGCTCCCTTCACTGAATACAAATCTGTGCCATGAGGGAAAATGTCCCATATGCTAAAGTGCAAATGCTTGAAGGTACTGTCTGTTCCAGCCTACACCAAGCAGTTGAACCAGTACAATAGAACATGATGCTATATATACACAAGCCCTCAGCAATGAGTGAAGATTTTTTTTTTTTTTGCCAGAGTACAATAAACAAAGGTTAGTAGCATATACACAATTATACAGAGGTTAGTAGTAAAACAGAAATAACAAAGAATACTAAATACAAAATGTAGTTTCTAAAAGTGTTTGTGAGAAGTGTCTTAAGTGTGTAGTGTCCAGAAAATAAGAATTAAAATAAATGAGAAAAATAAACCAAGATAACAGAAGTACAGATGTAAACTGTATGCAATATTATAACAAGAAAGATTAACAGAAAATTAACTGAAATAAGAGTATACAGATGTATTGCACTAGAAATATTGCACTTGAACAATGAGAATTTTGATTATGAGTCTAATATAACTGCTTTCCATTGTTAAAGCATTCTGCAATACTCTGAAATTTAATTATGTTTCTACAGTTTTCACTTCATCAAGGTAAACTGTTCTGCAACAATTTGCAGAAAATTGCATCGTATATAATAGTCATTAAAAGGAACAGCTCATCTGCTGTTGATTTGATCAGTTTGATTTGTAGAGATGTTGCAGAAGGTGGATTGATCTGAGACATTCAGGGACAATCACTGTTCTAGCACTATAACAAAGAACAGACTTAGGCAGGGTCTTTAAAAACACACTGTAATGAGCAATATGTTTCAGGATATTTCCCAAATTAAGGTACTCATATTTTAGTTACAGTCTTGTTGCTAAGAGGGTTATAAACACACCCTTTTCTGTGCCATAGTTAAAGATGGAACACCTGTCACTGTTTTAATGGCTGCCTCACGCTTCCCCAAAGGAAATCCAGTTTGTTATTCACAGAATATGTAGCAGTGGTTCAGGTAACATGACTATAGAGAGCAGGTTTCCATTATGTCTGATTTGAGCACAGTTTGGAACAAGTGGGGGCAAAACACAGGAAGCAGAAAGCAACATGTTTAAGCATAGTTGGATGAGGAGTAAACGGATTTCCAGCGCGTTCAGTGAAACCTCGGTCTGCTCTCCATGGCATTACGCACAGTGTGCGTCCTGGCCGCAGGGCATCCTAAACTTTAAACACATTTCACGCTGCCTACCTCGGTCCTCTATGCTGTCTGTTATCTTCATCTCCTGGTCCATCTTGAAGCCTTCTGCTTGACTTTCCGCGCTGGGCTCCTGCTGCTCCTGCTGGGGGTCGCACTGGCCGTTCACCACCGGGGGGTCCACAACTACAGCCGGCTCCGGGACGGCGGTGGAGTCTGGCGGTGTGGAGTCCGTCATGTTGTCGGCGGCGGGATGCGGTTCCAGTGAGGCACTCCAAAAATGTCACACCTGGGTGAGGAGCGAGGCTTTTCCAACAGACAGAGAGCCGGAGACGGAGGGAGGAGGAGGAGAGAGGGAGACTCCTTGCAGGGCTGTGAGTCCAGTTGCGCCAAAACGCAAACTGTAAGGCGAAGTAAGACCGGAAAGCAGGAGACGTGGGCTTCAAAACAAACGCCCATTTCTCACCTGAAAACAATGCAGAGATGTTTTGATGCTTGAGCAGACATTATGCCTGGGGCTTTTAGATGTTTGTTTTTCCATTTTGTCAAATGATTGTTAAATTATCTTTACGCAATTTCCGATGTAGTGACAGTTATTTTCTGTTTCCCTAAATGCTCAATAAACAAACAATGATTTACATTCAAGTAAACACACTACATGAAAAGATGCAACCTGTTTACCTGAAAAGTAAGACAAATGATTCTAAAATTTCACCATTTTTTAGAAAATAATTGATGTTTTGGCCTCATGACTCACACTGACTGTGGATTAGTTACTGAAGTTCATATCAAAGTCGGATGCCACACCAGCTACATTGCAAAAAAAAAAAAAAAAAAAAAGGTAAAATTCTGGTTGCTGTGGTCGTCAGAACGCAGCGTAAAATTTTGGTAAAACATTTTCTTCATTTACAATAAAGAAATGTATTGAAACTGTTGATTTTATGGTTAAAAAATTTTAATTCCATATTTTACTGTAAAAAATGTTTCCCTTCAAAAACTTGAAAATCTACACGGAAATACAATATGAAATAAAGTTTGTGTCACCTATTACAAATATCACAGCATTTTCCATTATCAGCACCACAGTTGGTGTATTAGCATTAAATATATGCATTTTGGCTATGAGACAGGTGTAGATGTCATAAATATGACAGCATACGTCCATAAGTAACACAAAAGTGAATCAATCTGACCAGTAAAAACTGTGATTTTTAAATTAAATAAATTAGCCCAACAATATGTACATCTAACTATGAAAAACTATTTTTGAGAAATAAATGTAAAAATGGCAGTACTGATCTGCATTTTTCCAATAAATAACTGTGCAAGAGTAGAGAATTTATATTTTAAGACAATTTTTTCTATAAAAGTGCAGTTTTCTCCTCATTGCCTTATTTTCAGTGATTCAGTTTTATATAAACTGTATCAAATTGTTAGATTTTTTTGTATTTTTTTTTTTGCATTTTTTGACAATTGGGTTTATGTAATATATATATATATATATATATATATTATCGTATTTTTTGCTTTTTATATATATTTTACTCTATATATTGCTATTATTATTTATACTTTTTAATTTTATTTTAGCTCATTTTTTTATATGTGGGTTTACACACACACACACACACATATACTTTTGTTTGTCAAAGAATTATCTCTCTTAGAAGTCACATAATATCGCTTTTATAAAATTTTGAATGCTGAACTTTTACTTGTGACACTTTTAAAACGTTGTTTTACAACTTTTAAGCTTTGGGTTAGCAAAAGCAGCTGAGCAGCTATCTGTTAGCTGCTGATGCTAACAGCTGCTCCCACTAACAGCAGCTTATGAGCTTCAGGCTCTAAAAGCAACATGGCGGCTGTTTATTTTGAAGGTTCTGAGTGGAATTATGGGAACTAGGGGTCCACATGAAGACTAACCTGACAGAGGAGCTGCTCGCAGTCTGGACGGACAAGACACATGATTCACGACAGGCTCCAATTCGCGGCTCCGTTCAAACCTCCACAGCTGGACTCTAATTACTGAGGTCACGACACCTGCGCTCGCGCTTCTGCTCCGTGCGAGGAGAACATCTGTCCCGGAAGAGCAGCGACGGGTACACCTGCAATCGGCACTGTTTAGAGAGGAAAATAGTCCCAATAAGTACTTTACCTCTGAGACAAGATTAGTTTTACACTTTATTACTTAACTTTCTCTCCTTCACGCCCACAAACAGACAGTATTTTCTCCTCAGCAACAATTCAAATCTGATGTTTCCTGAATGTTGTCGGTTTAAATAATCATCACGCTACACTGGAGAAAGTAACGTGATTGGGTTGCTAAGATACGGAGCCAATTGACAGGCAGGTCTGCATTAAAATTCAGTTTTATTCATATATTCCAAATTCATCAAGTCAATTCAGGACACTTTACATAGGAAGTCCAGACGTCAGAGAATAATATTATAGAGAGAAACACAACAAATCCTAACAATTCCCTGCAAATTCATCCACTGACTGAAAAGAATAAAATAGAATAGAAATCCTTTATTGTCGTTATACAAAGTGCAAAGCAATTAGAATTTTAAAATGGTAGCTGAAAGAAGATTTTTAAGATGCTATATCAGAGTAAATTAAAAATAAGTTCACAATCTCATACACATTCAACTTTAAGTATCCTGCACCTTTATTAATCCAAATCTCGAGCATGAAAAAGTTCAAAACTGGGATTTTATGAATAATCTAATTATAATATCTTGATGATGTGGGCGCCTAAGTTCGTGCATGTCTGGAGCCAAACTACAGATGCAAGGAATCTAAAAAGTATTGTAATTAAGCTGTCTGAAAACACTCTACAGAAGCTAAACCAGCCGAGCTTCACTTCTGTTCTTAGTCTCTGCCTCCCTTCAGTGGACGACACAGAGAAATGCAGCTGGTATGAAACTGATGTCTGCACTTCCCACAATAGTACTTCACATTTTGTGTTAAAATTAAGATGGCCTGTTTTTCAGATTTATTGGTAAGCTTTATCTAAATCCAAAGTAATGGCTAGTCTAAGTTTAGGCCAAGTTTTGTTTTCATATTCATCTATTTTTGTTGCGCTCTGAAAGTATGGAGAGACTTTGTTGCAAAAAACAAGGCAATATTTGATAAATGTTTGTGGTAAACAAACTGGAAACACCAATTTTGAGATGGACATTAGCAGAAGGTTGAACTTGTGGAAAGTCTTCAATGTTAGAAGTTCTTGCTTAATTGGTGTCACATGGTGGTGTTCAGTTTGTTATATTATGTAGTAAATTAAATACTAATCATTAAACAAAATTAGAGTATTATGGCTCTGGAAAGCATACAAAAAGAGACAGGACATAGAGGCTTTACATGTTTACACGCCTGAAACTGCATTTCAGTCAAAAATGCTAATCTCTAATAGTAGTAATTCTCATTATTTTTAAAGTATTATTTACTTCTTTTAATATCTGTATCGTTTTATGAGGTTATTCTTATTATTATTATCACTATTATCTACAACATACATTAATAATAATGTTAAAGAAGTCCAGAGTACATTTGTGACCCCTAGTGGCTAATCCGGGTATTTCAACCTCAGCTGATATTTGACCAATCGTTTTCTTCTGGCTGAAACTGTGACTGTTGAACAAGTGGCTCACTAGACAGTTAATGACTATAAAGCTATATCCAAGTCTTTTCAAGGGTTGTTGGCCACAATTAAAGCATCATTAGAAAGTATAACGAGTTCTACACAGTAGACATCTTGGAAGACACAAGGGAAACCTGCACTGGTAAGAGTGGTGTAATCAGAGGAAAGAAGAAGGTAAAGATCAACACAAGACCCATTCAGATTCTACAGCACACACTGAACAAGGCCGGTTTCCTTTGACGCAGAGCCAAAAGGACTCTATTTCTCCCAGAAAGACACCAAAAAGCATATGTGGACAAAGAAGGAAGCTGTTGGCCATCGGTTCTATGATCTTAGGAGATGAAAATGGAGTTGTTTGGACACAGGGAGGGAAGAAAAGAGAAGAATTCAACCCCAAGACCATCCCTGTGATCAAACATGGTAGTGGGAATGCAATGCTTTGGTGGTGCTTTTCAGCCGAGGGAGCAGACGGAGTCTTGTCAACATAAACAGTATTATGGGAAAAGAGGACAACATGAAAACATCAGCAGACACTGGACCTTCCAACAAGACAATGACCTAAAACACACAGTCAACATGCTCAAGAAAAGGTTCATGTAAAGCAGTATGAACATTTTGCACTCGCACAGTCACGGTCCAAACCTGAATCTCATCAAGAATCTGTGGAGGAACTGAAGACCAGAGTGATGAAAGGAAGCCTCAGCCTCAAAGAGCTGGAGATCATTTCAAAGAGTAGTTGAACAAAATCCCAGAGGAGACATGCAGAAAGATTACCAGCAAATATGAAAACAGCTTGAACAATGTGATATAAAGCACAAGGAGTCATGGCCTCTGAGGTTCAACCAAGCCAAAGACATCTACCTAACAGGGTAAATATATAATTGCGGGACTTTTTGCATCATAGTTGACATTTTTGCTGTTTTCAGGCTTAAAATCAACATGGCCACCTATAACCAAACACCACATGGCATTTTTACAGAAAGATTCTTCGAAAATATTACATATACAGCTGAGTAAAATTGAAATTGAAAGTTATTTATAAAGGTATTGTGGTAAACCTGTTGACATGGGATAAATACACACTTGGCTCACACACTACTTTATATTAAATAACTCAGAAAGCCTTGGAGTCTTACCAGTCTCTCTTCAGGAGGAAATGACATCATGTGGAGCAGGTCATGTGATCTGGAATTAATACACTTCTTTGAGAAGTGTTTTGTAATGGGTTCTCGGCCACAGAAACAGTTTGTTATTTTCCATATAAAAGTTGACATATTGGCAAAAAAAATAAGCATCCGTCATGGTTATCTTGTTAAAAATGTTCTTAAAGAAACATTTTTAATATTTATTTTTCCACCAAAAAATGTTGAAAATGGATATCAGAAGTTTCACTGTGAAATGTATTTTTTTCCCCCCCACATTTTCAAACTTTAAAACGGGTCAATGTGACCCACAGAACAACACGAGGGTTAATATGGAACTTGCTTAAATATGGAACTAACATGGAAATAATGAACATGAAACTATTGTTGTTGTTGTTTTAATGAAAATGCGTGCAAGACGCCATGGACGCCAAAAGATCCTCAATTATATATTGACCCAACAAATTAAAAATTGATTGTTGTAATTCCCATTAGGTGCCGCTGGAGGCTCTGTTTCAAAAACTGGACGACCGGTTTGAGCTCAGCTCCTCTTTCCGTCCTTCCGGTGCCCCCGCCGCCCCGCTCCCTCCCGGTGCTAACACCGTCGGGCTTGGCTGTGGGAGCGTAATGGCGGTGCACCGGGGACCCTCTACGAAATGGCTCTTCACCCGGGAGCAGCTGGAAAACACCCCGTCCCGGCGCTGCGGAATCGAGGCTGACCGGGAGCTCTCCTACCGGCAGCAGGCTGCTAACTTAATCCAAGATATAGGCCAGAGACTCAACGTGTATCCTTCTGAACCGACCAGAAGCCGGCCGACAGACGGGCTAGCTCGAGTTAGCATTAGCATATAGGTAGCCGGAAAGGCGAGGCTTGATTTATTTAGCATTTTGACTCTAAAAACACACTTAAAATTCTTCTTTATAATACACACAGTATTATGTAACTAAAACCGGCTGTTTATTTCATCTAACATTGCGTTAATCCGCCACCGGAGGTGTCGCGGCCTACTAGCTAGCTTAGCTATTGTTTTGTCTCTTTAGGCTGCAGATTCTATTGTTAGCTTCATGTTTAATGACAGCAGGAATAAATTAACACTGACTCAGATTGTACGTGTGTTTTAAACTTGACATCAACCGATAAATGGATCCCTTCACTGTTTGATAAGTTGGTAACGTCTTAATCCTGCGACTGGTTTTAACGTGGTTTTGACTAATGGGCTCACGTTTTGCTAGCAATGTTAGCTTAGTGCTATCCGTCAAGGTTTGTGATCTAATGCAGTTTCAGTTGTTTATTTTATTTTGCTCTGTCATCCACGTATTTTCCTTGACTGTCTACCCAGGTCTCAACTAATAATCAACACTGCTATAGTATATATGCACAGGTTTTATATGATCCACTCTTTCTCCAAATTCCATAGAAATGTAAGTATCACTGCAATTTTGGTCGATGCCATAATTACTGCTGGTGCAGACTATGAAAACTGACCGAGTTTCTTTTTCTGTGTAGATCATTTCTCAGACCACGTTGTTCCTGGCAGCTAAAGTTGAGGAGCAGCCCAGGAAGCTGGAGCATGTCATTAAAATAGCCCATGCCTGCATTAACCCACAAGAGCCTGCTCTAGACACTAAAAGCAACGTAAGTAAACTGTGACTAAGGGATCGATTTTGATTTACATGAGTCACTGTTACATGGATAATGTGTTGGAAACGCTGTATCTTGTGGCTTCTCTGTTTGGCAAAGATGTTGCTTTATAGATTTTACATGGTTTGTGCTGATACACAGAGCGGTTTTGTTGAGACTGGGATAATTGTGGCATTGAGTTTCAAGTCTTTTTGATTCATTTTTTTGTGACATATGTGTCCTACTTGTTACTCAGTTGTTTGTAACTCCTTGTACTCACATCTTCTGTGAGGCTTTGGAGAGAGAAGATACCAACAGAATGAACATGATGGTTGGTTAATTAGTGATGTTTTTTCAAGCATAATATTGGCTTCATGACTGTAAGAATTTGCTGCTTTTCTTCTCAGTAAATTTGCAGTCTGTTAGTTCTGTACTAGTTGTTTGGCTTTGGAAAACTCTGGGGACTGCTGTTCTGCAGTATTGAGGTTTAATAAACCAAAAGACTAATTGGATAAAAAAAAAAGGAATCGAACATACTCTTTACATTAAGTGTGAAACATGAGCAGTACTTAAACACTCTGATCGATCCATTCAGTCCACATCACCTTCATTTGATAGCTGTTCTCCAAACCAGCTGCTGTCTTCGGGAGACAGCTGTCTTCACCAGGCATGTGGACTGCTGGAATAGTTGTCATATAGAAATGAGCAGTATTTTTATGGACTTGGCTTATCAATTTCCAAGAATGCTGCGAAGGGAGGAGCAGAGTGAAACCTGAAAACTGACAGTAACACCTGGAGCATGATTTTACAAATGCAATTAGGAAAGTTAATGACATATAAATTGCACAGTTGAGTTTTTTTTTTTAAAAAAGCTGTCCATTATGTCTGAAGTGTGCAAGAGGAAAACAACAAGCTTAAAGTGTAAAGACAAATAGATGTGTCTAACGTGATCTGGATGACAGCATGTTCCAGATGTTTTGGTTCAGTTAATGAGGTGAATGGTGGGCATGTAAAAACTCCTCTGGAAACACCTTTTCTGTGAAATAGCTTTTAGATTACAGCTTATTTCAGACATTTTGTTTATGTCTCTGCTACAGTTTGTATGTCATATTTAGCTTACAACATCACAAAGGAGATCTGGGTATAAAAGACTGCTGTCAAATACTGAACGCTCAGTATGGTCAAAGATAGTTTAGTTAACATTCACTTTTTTAATGGTTTTTCAACTCAGTTTGTGTCTGCGCTGTGACTGATATTACGATTTGAGAGTTCAACTAAAGGATGCAATAGTAAAGTTAAGATTTCACACTGTTTCTTACTTGTAATGAGATGTAACACAATGGATATTACATGTTTTTGCAAGTTTTAGATTACTAAAAGGTTTCTTTTAACATAAATTTTGCGTTTAGGGTGAATTCAACTGAGAAAAAAATGACAACAAGGACGAATGTAGCTGCTAGTGCTGCTCCATGTTTGTAAAGTGTTGCACTCTGTCTAAAATACAGGTTGAACCTTTTCACCTTGTTTAGAGGTTGGTTAGAAACGTGGATTTCTTTTTGAGTTGCACATCTGAACCAGCCCTCTTTATGCCATTTTTATTATATTTTATTTATGTTTTAATTCTTCATTGCTTGACCTTTTTCAGGCATTCCAGCAGCAGGCACAAGAGCTGGTAGCACTGGAAACAATAGTGCTGCAAACGCTGGGTATGTACGGAGTTCTTGAGTTGAACTGGTTTCTACAGTAAGTCGTTTTAGCAACATTATCTGTACAAACAACAGAATTATACAAGTACCATGTTGAATATTGAACTGATCTTCTTTTCGTTTCCCTTTTTAAACCAAGCCACATTATCTGACTGATGTTGTGCCTCTGTTCACACTGGCTGATCGTCTCATTTAACATATCGATTGCAGGTTTTGAAATAACAGTTGATCATCCACACACAGATGTTGTGAGATGTTCCCAGCTAGTGCGAGGTATGCTCTTTTTTTCTCAGCTCCTTCTCTCACTTGAGCTTTCTTTTTTCTACAGTCCTATGTGACGAGTGAAGCTACATGCTAATCTAAAATCTGTCTAATGATGTTTTTCTTTAAATGCTGTTGCCACTTAGAAACTGAACCCTAATTCAGATTTTCTCCTTCTTTTACAGCAAGCAAGGATTTGGCACAGACTTCCTATTTCATGGCTACCAACAGGTTATTATCCTGTTCCCATTATTGCACTGTAATGGCACACTATAGCTTCCTGTCCTGCAGGGTCCCCCTTCCTGTGTCCAACGCCCTGTTTGCACTTGGATCCTGGGAACCCCCGACACGGGGAAGTACCGGCCAGGCTGCTGTGTGCGGTGTATTGTACAAGGGCTCTGTGTTGGCACAAAGGGGTTGAATGCACAATGTGGAGTGTAGTGGTGCTGTTTACCTCTCGAGGTTGTTTGGTACGGAGTGCACATGTCTAAAAAAACGCAAACGGTAGCCTGAATATAGATTGCCACTAAAGATTCTTAAACTTATAGAGTTTCTTGGTAAGTATAGTTCAGTTCTTTTTTTAATTTTTAATATTTTTTTGCACATTTTTCATCCTAAAAGGAGCTAACAGTGAAACACCAAACTATACTGCAAACTGACACTTTCTGTGAGGAGTTTGTAACATTACACAAATAGAACGGAACTGAAAAAATCTTGTTTATCTTCAGCTCAGACAGGATATATTATGGTTTGAGGAAGATTTTCTATTCACCGAGCTTCTGATTTTAGGACCGTGTTGATTTTACTTGTAGTTTGATTTGTCAGTCTGTGAAGATGACGATCCCGGCAGATTGAAGCGTGTTCAGTTATTTTTCTGCACAAAAGGCCAAGTATATATATATATATATATATATATATATATATGAAATAAAATAAAAGTACAAAACAATTTCTTTGGACTTTAAATGTAATTCTTGACCTGTATTTATCAGCCACAGTACTACTGCTACTCTAAATTATACTAATTATCAGTATAATACTTTAATTTTAGTGTCAAAACTCAAAACCACAGAGAGAGGACAGTCTTGGAAAATCTATCATAGATTAATTAAAAGCAGAGTTGGTGAATTTTTTATTTATTTTTTTAGCAATGATAAACATCCTAATAGCAGAAATGATAACATCGAAGGTTATTTATCCTCTAGTTTTAATTTAGCTGAGAGCCAGTTTATTACCAGGTTTCGTTGTCCTGCTTCTGCTGAGTTTCAGTAGAGCCAAAGAGGTGTGCTAGCCTCTTAGCGTTAGCCAATTCATGCTGTCCATGTGAACAGACCGATGTGGACTTTTTGGAGGCAGGCAGCGGACACACACATGCTTGTATTCATGCTCCAATAGGTGAACAAAAAACCTTATTTTATATGATACAGCAGCTACTTCCAGACTGGACTGCAGCTCTGTGTGAGTAAATATTCCTGAGGCGTGTTGAGCACAGTCGGGGGGGATGTAGCGCAGGGTTTGGGCTCTACGATGGAAAGCATGAACAAATGGAAGCACTGCAAAGTCCTGCAGTGACTACATGAATTGCATCTCCTTTAACAATGAATAGTGAAGGTGTGGATTACAGATGTGCGCTGAAGCATAAATTAGGTTTCAGGAACAGGCGAGAAATGGAGGTTAAACAGATGTACATGCATCCTGTAGAAGGAGAAACGTCCACAATCACGAGATCAGTGAAACTGAAGTTGTTGATTCACACTTTTATGGCAAAAATTAATAATTATTTGACAGACTTTGCGTGGGATGCAAAAGAGAGCGCACACTCACCACAGAAACTGTTCAGTGAATGCAAGAGTTGATGGCGTGACGGTGTTTGATTCATTCTTTACAGCTGTGAGAACACAATATATGAAACGTGACTCTAGTCTCAGTATTATAAAATATAACAGTTGTTACAAGCTGTCTTTTAGTTTTTGTACTTTATTCTAGATAAAATATTTACTTACACACACAAATGCTACATATAATATGTTATCTTCTGCATTCCAGGTTATTCCTACTCTAATTTCAAACTTTTGATGAATATAGCCCCTGGTTATTTCCAGTGTGAACCCTTGTGAGCCAGTTTGCAGTGTAGTTTGGGATTCAGGGTGCAGGGGAAATTAATCTTTTAAAACCTAAAGCCTGGTCATTTGTCTTGGCTACCAACAACAGTGTTTCTCAGTCTCTGATGTTAACGGAACACTTCGCATGAGCTCTTATCAAGATCATGGTTTTGTACGAGTAAATGTGGTGTGTAAATGTTATTTAATATGTGTAAAATTTAGATTATCTCCCTTTAAGAGACTGAGAAACACTGTTCTTGCGTTACATAATTTTCCCTTTTTTAATAAATCAAGACAATAATGTGGCCTCATAGGTTCAGTATATCTACATTTCTATATTACTGTATGAAACTGTGTGTATGTCTCATTCAGACATTTAGGAACATGCCTAACAAACATAGGTTTTCTTAAATGTTCCAGTTCTGTAAGGTAAGGCTGTGTGTATGTGAATTAATGTCAGCGTTGCTGAAAATTTCTGCCTTTAGTTTAACTGTATGTTGCTTTTGTTAAATTGTATATTCAGTGTATGTGTTAAAGCCCTGCAGCTGACAGTTGGATCTTTTTCTTGTTTCTCGTCTTCTCCTGCAGTTTGCACCTCACCACCTTCTGCCTGCAGTACAGGCCCACGGTTGTCGCGTGTGTCTGCATCCATTTGGCCTGTAAGTGGTCCAACTGGGAGATTCCCGTGTCCACAGATGGCAAACACTGGTGGGAGTACGTGGACCGCACCGTAACGTTACAGCTGCTCGACGGTGAGCGTTCGCATCCTCTGCTTTATTTTAGTCGTGGATGTCAGATATAATTCTCATTGTGTTATCAGTAGTGGAGAGCAGCTAAATACATGAGTAGGGTTGACCTATTAGAGCCTTGTTTTAATTTTTACGCAGTCGAACAAATGTGGCTTAATTATGCAAACGGAAAAACAAAGCAGCTGTTCCGACTGAAATCGCCACGCAGAAGGTGTGATCAGAATGTTCAGATGCAGCTCAAAAACCTGATTTAAATGTGGCCACCTGTCGTCGTGCCACGATCCGTCGCTCCCAGTGCTCCTGTAACGCTCCCTCCTGTTACGTTAACACGCCGAATACCATCTGTAGAATTTTCTACGCTGACAAAATGGTGACCCGTCCACTCGAATGTCATTTTGGGGAAGCGGTGGAAGTCAAAAGGAGCCGATCTTGCAAGTAGGGCAAGTGGGGGAAGGCTGGTTGTGGTGTTTTGGCAAAATTCCACGTATAATCAGAGTGCTGTGACCAGAGCACATACACGCCGTCAGGCTACGTTTGAGGTTGTTTGCTCCGAATGTTCTCCTTCAGACACTTGGAGACATTACAGAACCCAAAGGAACACAACAAGCATGTTCCTGGTTCTTCTCTGACTTGCCTGCAGTTAACCTGTGGGTCAAAATTGACCCGTTTAAAGTGTGAAAATATGAAAAAAAAATATATATTTCACCGTAAAATTTCTGATGTCCACATTTTCAACATTTTTGGGAAATCTTTGAACATTTTTTGGTGGAAAAAAGTAAAGTTAAAAATGTTTTTTGAAGAACATTCACAAAAAAATCAACCAAAATTTGCTGGATTTTGGTTGATTTTTTTTGTGAATGTTCTTATAGAAAATAATACAGGTTTACTGATATATATGTAATCACTTTAGATATTTTTAGGATTTTCTTGCCAAATTTGTGGGTTTAAAAACATAAAACATAAGGAATTATTGGAATTTTCTTCTTGAAGGTTTTGCAAATTTTCAGAAATTTGGGGAATTTTTTTGCTGAATTTTTGGATTTTTTCAGACCCATAAATGAGAACAACAGGAGGGTTAAAGAAATCACAAATATATCTGTACCACAGGCACAGCAAGGAGTCACACTTTGTTCTTTCTCATACTAAAAGTTACTGCTCTCAATTAAATGTAATGCACTGAGCAGCATGACTGACTTTTTTTGACCGCACCACGTACTGTGTGCAGAGAGTTTCAGTCTCAGTCATGATCAGTTAGTACAGGGGTCGGCAACCCGCGGCTCTGGAGCCGCATGCGGCTCTTTCAGCCCTCTGTTGTGGCTCCCTGTAACTTTGGAAAATAAATTGTTCTGCCTTTCAGGCGCGTTTCAATGCATTTTAATATAGAGAGTTTTATTGTGAAATTACCGCTCTTATTTTGACGTGTCACTTCACCGGATGTGCTGCTGGGGTTTTCCCCTGGCTGGGACATGAGAGCGCAAGGTTGATCCGGAGGAGATGGAGAAGCAACGCATGTAGTTTCACATCGTTTTGTACTCAAGAATGGCAAGCCTGTATATTAAAGCTCCACTCCAAGAAAGACACGTCTTGTCTTTGAGTCAAAAGTACTCATGATAGGGTAATACACGTTACACGCAAGAACACGGCAGCAGGTCAGAGAGTCAGAGGAGTAACGTCTTGGAAAACAGGGCAGCGACTTACCGGAGAAAAGTTATTAGCTTAAGATAAATAGATAAATAGATTTTACAAGTCAAATAGACATTCGCAAAATATTGAGTTCCAGCTAACATTATGTAACATTTGAGGTCCAGGAGCAAAAATGACATTAACCAGGTAAGATAAATATTAGTGGAAGGACACAATTTAAAAAATGAATCAAATTAGAGGCTTTGTAATTAATTAATCACGACTGATTAACAAGGGCATAGAAGTAAAAAAAAGCGATATATGCAGTGTTGTCTTCATTTTAAATGCCAAAAGGATTTTGCGGCTCCCGGTGTTTTCTTTTCTGTGGGAAACGGGTCGAAATGGCTCTTGGAGTGTTAAAGGTTGCCGACCCCTGAGTTAGTAGCAGAGCCGTTTCCACTGACACGGTTTTCTTTATTGCTTTCAGAGCTCACGCACGAGTTCCTTCAGATCCTGGAGAAGACGCCCAGCAAGCTGAAGAGGATACGAAACTGGAGGGTATGTCATAAATACTTGTCAGGCAGCAGTATGAGGGCAGCGCAAGATATATAGCAGGATTGGTGTTAAGTGTCAGTATCTCATGCTGAATTGTGCTGTTATGTTGTTTTCTAGGCCATTCAAGCAGCTAAGAAGCCAAAGACAGAGGGCCCGACCGTGGACAGTGCCTTCCAGGGGACGTCCTTAGACAGCCTTCCTGGGGTTACCAACTCCTTCTTCCCCTCCACCTCAGCGTCAGACTCTGCAGACATGCCCACCCTGAACAGCATTGCAGCCCCATACGCCTCCTACCAGCCGCTGAACGACCAGTCAAAGACCTGTGGCTACGACCAGTTCTCCCAGCCTCCCCACTCAGACTTCACACTGGTCAAACACAAACCCAAAGCTGCTGGCGGGTCTAGTAGTGAACACCAGCAGCTTGGTGTGAACGCCACGGCTTTTTCACGGCCACAGAAAATCTTGACTCTGGAAAAGTACAGAGAGAAACACGCAGCCGAGCTGGCCTTGCAGAACGGCTTAAAAGAGGAGCCCGGCACGGACATGTACGCTCCTCCAGTCCTCTCCTCTCACCACCACAAGAAACGCTCTCAGACACATCAGGCTGGCCAGCCAGGTGACAGCAGGAGAGATAAGGCCAGCTCTAAAAGGCCTCGGCTCCCAGCCTCCTACGCTGAGAATGGCTCTGCCACCAGCGAGGAGCTCAAGATGCGAATCAAAGTTTCATCTGAGCGTCACGGAGGCTCGGAGCAGAGCGGGACTCTTTCTGGAAAAGACAAGCACAAAGAGCACAGTGGTCACCGCCACTCAAAACACACCCACTCACACTCGTATTCCCTCAGTGGGAACAGCAGAGGGACAATGGACAACGCCTCCTTATCTGTACGAGCTCCCAGCAGCCACTGCAGTGACGGGAGCTCCTCCAGCTCGTCTCGTAAGAGGCCTCACTCTGACGCCAGTAACCACAACCACCACCACCACTCGTCCAAGAGCAGCAGAACCTCCAAAGGAGGCCTGAACTCGTCTCACTACTCAGACAGCAGCCAGAGGATGATGGATCACCACGGCCACGACGGAACCAACGGCATGCTGACGTCCAACGGCCAACACACTGATTACAAAGACACTTTTGACATGCTGGACTCTTTACTAAGTGCCCAAGGAATGAACTTGTAACCCTCAGAGCCCCCAGTGTTGTCTAGAATAAGGTATTACCATGTTTAATAGATTTTAAAAATGAATTTATTTGTCTTAAGTTATCTGAATTCTGCATCACCCTCAGTCGTGTCTACACACTGATAACTGATGATTCTTGTCAAACTGTCAAATGTAAAATTACCTGCATAGAGCTGTGTGCTACTAGCTTGCAACAGAAAAAACAATCTGAAAAGTTTGAGGAATGCGGCTGGAAAATGGGATTTTAAACATTCTGTTAATGTGAGCTGACACTGATTTTAATGTGCATGTTTTCAGTCACAAAAGGGAAGACAGTGTTCGCAACAGCTGTGACAGTTTACAGACAGTTAATGGTTTTTTTTGTATGTTAAAGCATTTTGTTCCACTAAAAATCTCAGGTCTTGAACTTTTTTGATATAAGAACGACTCTTCCTCTGTTTGGGTTTGTTACCTGTATCTGTGGAGATGTATCACCTCGTCCATTTGCTGACAAAGATGGCAGAATGTTGGTGTCTGTCTTAGGTAACATGGTCTGCTTATTTTTCAAAGAGTGCATCTATGGTTCCAAACCAATACAAATGCGAGGCCGACTCCATTTGCTGTCTATTGGGACTTCCAGGGCCGCGCCTGAACTTATTGTGCAGACTCATAATAGAGCAACAAATGAAGTTTACGTTACATCTGCTGTGAAAGTGCATTTAAGATATAGCGGCTAAAATTGCAAAAAAAAAAAAAAAAGGCCTTGTGATTGTACCTTGTCAATCGCTATTCAGTATGATAAATGTTATTAACTATCAGAAAATACAGATCTCTAAAATGAAATTATGTATATAGGACTGTAGTTGACAGTTAAAACTGTTGGTTTATTGCATCAGTCCAAACCTTCCTCCATTCAGTGTATCATGAGATCTAAAGCAGACTCTGTATTGATGAGCATATCCTCGATTTGTGTATTGGGAGCCCGAATAAAAGGTGTAAAAGTCATTTTTACACATTACAGTCATCTTCTGTTATGAGTTTGCTCAAATTTCTTCAACAGCTCAGTTGCTCTTTTGTTTTGTGGTGTTTTTGTTGAGCAGATGAAGACCTTGGAATGATTCTGAAAGCTCACTGTCTTGGAGGGCAGTTGGCCGACACGGGAGGGTCATCAGCTGATTTATCTCACTTTTTCAGGCTATAAAAGCTGAGCCATGTACTCACTGCCTCTTCTATCCACTTGCTAGCATCCTTTGTGCTTTTAGAAGCTCCATGCACTGTTTGCATTGCTGATGTTCGCACAATGTTTTGTGTTAAATTTCGTGGTAATATTGCAATTTATAAGCCATTGTTTTAAGGACTTCCTGCTTGCATATAATGGTATCTTCACTGACAAAAAAAACTGCTTTTCCTTCAAAAATAAGGACATTTCTAAGCGACCCCATACTTTTGAAGAGTAGAGTATACAGTGCTTTTGAAGATCCTCAAAGATGCTTTAGATGATCCTGCATCATGCTGATAGCCAGGTGTTTTTATAGTGTTCATCTGAGAAAGAGATACAAAGAAAGCAAGCAAATAGACGCTGTGGGCAACGTTCTGCTGGGGAACCTTGGGTCCTGCATTCATGTGGGCGTTACTTGAACAGCTCCCTAAACACTGTTGCAGACCACGTATGCCCCTTTCATGGCAGCAGTATTCCCTGGCGGCAGCTGCTGCTTCTTGCTTGGATAATGTGCAAAAATAGTCCGGGAAAGGTTTGAGGAAAGTGACACAGTTCAAGGTGTCGGCTTGGCCTCTAAATTCCCCAGATCTCTGATCGAGCGTCTGAGGGACGTGCTGGAAAAACAAGTCTGGTCCGTGGAGGCCCCAAACTGCAACTTCCAGGAGTTAAAGGATCTGTTGCTCACGTCTTCAGAGGTCTGTGGAGTGGAAGCCTCAACAGAGACAGACCTGAATAGTATGAGGCAGGTGGTTTTAAAGTTATGGCAGACAAGTGAAAAGATTTGACAAATACTCAAAGGAACTGTCCACCACTGGACATTTTTAACTTATTTCCGTTGCTGTCGAGTTGTCCCTGAAAGCCCTGATTTTCCATTTTCACTCTGCCATCCATGCAGTGCCCTCCTGCCCCGTTGCATCTACAGTTCTTAAAAACCTCTTCTGACGTTCTAAAATCAACACGAACCTCTTGGGATGGCCTTGATTCCACTTGTCGAGTGCAGCGAAAAAAATAAATAAAAAAAAAATGTTTAAGCTCCTAATTTTGGCTTCCAAAGCACACATAGCATGCAAAAATGAAAAGAACTGCCAAATCATGCAGATGGTTTAATCCCAGCCTCATAACATTGGATTTATTCACCAATGAATTTAAGCCCTCGCTGCATTTGAAGATAAAACAGTCATTTGTCAAACGCCGCCAAAGAAAATTCTCATCAAAACCGAGCGCATAATGGCTTTTTCTTGCTCTATGTCTGCTTATATGTAGCCGATTGATTAATTGATTGTTGAAGGCGACCAAACAACAACACTGATTTCATTAAGTGACCACATTTCCAGCTTCTCGAACAGCCTCTAATGGAGTGCTGAAGTGATTAGTAGTTGGGCTGCTGTGCTACTGAATTAGTAATGTTAATGGGAGTAATGAGACATGATTGGAAACGCACGTTGTTGAGCTGCTGCTTGGAGTTTTTCGAACAGTCTTATTAAGTGCCATCTTCTTTTAGTTGCCAAATTACCTTCCATTCCTATTTTTGTTTTTGCAGAAGGATCAAGCAGCTGTTTGACAAGAAAACCTGCTATTTCGTCCCTTCAACAAACCAGAAGGGTTTTTTTTTTTTCTTTTTGAGGTTCAGCTTTGGACTCTGCTGCCCTCTCACACAACACAGCTTCAACGGTTCATTTGTGGGTGGAACATAAATCCAGTTCTTGATAATTAACTAGCACCCTCGGAGCAGACGCAGCGTTTTCACCAAGTATTACCTTCTAATTTTAGCGTGGAAGACAATGGGGAAATTCAGCGGGAGGACGTCAGTGAAAATTCAACCATCTGGACATTCTCGCATACTGGTGGGAGGGTGATGATTTATTTTCAGCAACCTTTCGAGCTGAATAAGAGACGCCTACTGCTCGAAAATCCACAGAGAGGAAGAGATATGAGAGCGGCTTTTGTGAGCAACAAATCCCAGAATTAAGAGCCATCTGAAAGGAAAACACCATCCAAGCTCCTAATTACAAGTCAAAGAAGAGGAGCATACTGTTTAGAGCTGCAAAGGTGGTACACAGAACCATCATTTTTCTCATTATGACCGTCTCAGCAGCAGATTAGAAGTTAAAGGGTGGTCAGGTTGCACTAAAAAGGTGATTTTAAGATGTTTTCTAACTTAATTTTGCTCTATTTCGATGCTATCCAGCAGTCAGATGAATGCTATCAGTCATGACAATCGTTTTTTATTCGTAGAAGAGAAGCAACAGAAAAAAAAATCTCTCTTTATGTCATGATCTATGCATGGCTCATAGCTGTTGTGTTGCTTCGTGTACACTAGATGGCAGTATTACCTTTGGCCTCCAATGCCAGCAGGAGCAGCTCAACAGCACAAACATCCAGTATCATTTTCTCTGTTTTTACAGGATTTTTTTTTTTAAAAAAGCAAACAAGATGCAGTGTTGAATAACCTTGAAAAAAGGACGCAGGTTTTCATGGCATAAATCCGAGGGGCCGCTCCGCACACTCTGTGATCCTCAGTCAAAACAATCACACAAACACACACGTGTCAGCTGCCACTAACTTTGGACTTGATCCATCTCATTAACAGATTCAGATAACTGTCGGACGGCGGGGGCTCAGAGACATCCCAGGAAAAAGTCATGGCACTTGGTAATTTCAGTGGTGGAGCTGATCAAAAGGCCTTTGCAGAGCGGCATGTGCTGCACTTACACCCATATGAGTCTTAATGCAAATGATGCCCAGGAAATTGTGCAGGAAAGTGGCATAATTATAAGCCATTGAAAGTCCATTGTCATTTCTGTCTGAGAGGTCTCTCTTGAAAAATCAGGAGCTGATGGAAACCCCTCTAAGTACCTGAGATAGAGCCGGAGGGGGAAAATGACTGGGCACGGGCTGCCATTATACCATGGTAGCGCAATTATAGCCAATGATTGGCAGGAGAATAAATTAGCTTCTGTCTTCATGGTGTGGTTTACTTTTTGTTTCCAACCAGTGCTAAGGTATTTTTCACATGCTAACAAAAAAATCTGTAGTTCTCTCTTTAGCCAGCTGTTCTCGGTGAAAAACAAGACATTATTTCAGTTTTACTCTGTAATTATTCCCTTTACTACCCCAGTTTATCTCTCCACCCGATGCAAATGCATCCTCTCGCGGCCTGAACACCAGAGATTCATGTTTGTGGTGGGAACCGCACAGCACCAGCTGTCCTTTAAAAAGAGACAGCTAAAAAAAAAGCACAGTTGATGTGAAATGTCTTCCTCCCTACTCGTCCCCAATCATCAATAATTCACCGGCTTCGACATTTGAACTAATTATGGTGCACCAATGGCCTATTTGAGCAGGGTCCTGTCAGATGAAAGCTGCTTGGTCCTTCCTGTCAGCAGAGGAGGCAGCAGAATGAAGCGACAGCAGTGGAGGCTGAAGCCATTAAAATGAATGGAAGGCTCCTCTAACAATCATACACCTCTGACACACATACACACACTGCTTCCTCAAACACACACACACACACACTCGTCCTTTCCTGCCTCATACGCTCACGGATGTACCACACAAATAATAAAAAAAAAAAACAGAAAAAAAACATGAATTGCGGCCTCACACACACCCACACTCGTATAGACACACACAGACATGCATAAACATGATGCGCTACAGCAGCTCACACACACACACACACACACACACACACACACACACACACACACACACACACACACACACACACACACACACACACACACACACACACACACACACACACACACACACACACACACACACACAGTGACGTGCCCGCCACCTGTGTGGGTTGTTTGGCCTCCTCATCCAGACCTCTCTGGTTTTAATTAGCCTGCTGCTGAAGTGTTTTCCTTTTTATATTCTCTGAAGGGCGATGATAACGGCTAGAGCCGAGATGGAGGCTCTCCGCTGGTTTGTTTCATTAGGGAGAGCATAATGACCCTGCAATCACAAAATACCTACCCTAATAATTATTTTCCTCCTAATGGTTCAGTTTATACTCTGTTACTGGGTTTGTCATCAGGGCCTCAACAATGGAAAATACTAATAACGATGTTAATCATGATAATACTAAAAAAAAATCACGTATTTACTTGGATTAATTTTGCTCAAATTAGTTCCAATGCAAAAAAAAAATATTGATTGCTTAGCCTGATGTGTATTAAAGGTTTAGTTTTAGAAATATAAATACATTGAGCTCGATACCACGCTAAAACGGAAGCTACAGTCAATGATTTGCTAAAGACTGGATAACAGCTAGTCTGGCTGTTTGAAGTTTAAAAAAAAAATCCACATCTTAATATCTCCAAAGTGCAATATTTAACACTATGTAAATCGCAAACCTCATGTGTAACAACAACTGCTAGCTGTTTACCCCTTCAATGTACTATCTACTTTTGTGACAATATTTGAAGTACAAATAGAAAGAACCTAAAAAAACTGAGAGGGTGTGTTTACATATTTATCACAAGGACTCAGAAAAGTTTCAAGTGTGTTAACAATTGTGGTTAAACATCTTACTAAGACACTTGAAAGGGTGCTTACTTTAATTTGTCACCTATTCCAGACATCTGTTGTCTGGAGAACCTAATATTTTTCCAAAGGATCCTAAGCTTATTTTAAAAGCTAATGTACCATTAGTTAGCCAGCTACCAAAATTAAAGCTGCATATATTAATATTTTTTAGAGCCACAACCGATTAAATAACTATGCAAGATGTGATAGGGATCATTTATAGGGGCTTAAACAAAACAGAATCACCTAGCTTTAAATAACGTTTAGCATCTACCAGCTAACAGTTTTATGGCTCTCAATGCCAGCAGGAAGTTGCTATGCTAGCTGCTCCTTAACAGAGGCTACTTAGCAACTAGCTTATGAACAGCGGCTAAAGTGCAAGACAGCAACTAAAAATGGTGGACCTAGCCAACGACTGTTTATAAAGGCTAGCAATGCTAGCTAATCGACTCACTTTTGGAGCTTGCCACAAGTGGACATTCAAGGAAATGCATTTTTTTTTCTTTTTTGCATTTCTAAGTTGCCTTCATATTCTTCCCACCTGGACTTGGACTCTAAATAGATGCTAATATTACTTTTATATTCATTGTAACTACTTTATGAACTCATAGCTGTGTTTATAGCTTATCCCATTTTAATGATGAACTAAATATATGTCAAAACAGTGACCTCCCTTCACCCCATTACAAATCTTTGTTTCCGATTCTACAACTGATGACTAATCAAAAAAGAAAGAAGGAAAGTCAGCTCATAGTCGTGCATTTGCAAAGTTATGAAGTGAGTAATAAAACAAAAGAGTCGTCGGAGGCTGCAGTAACCTCCAGGAAATATACAATTGATTAATATTGTCTGCTTGTTCTGGAAGAGGCTCCTCAGCGGAGTGCATGGTTGTAATTTATCTGGAATATATAACACACACCAAAGAACGAGACAGCCTTGTGCAACTAAATGAGCTTTGATATTTGTTTGAAGACCGTTAATACATTGGATCTTTTGTTGTGCAACCAGCCTCAGGAAGCGCTGAGGTTCAGGGTAGAAATATACGGAGGTCGGAGCTTTCAGATGTTTGAAAAATAATCAGTAAATTGTGGAAATACATTCCAAAGGGGTGTGCAAGGACTTAAACAGTGGCACCGGTTGTCTTACAAAGATGCTTTTGTGGAGGGCTGGTCAGTTAAAAGAACATCGAGCTGGTAGAAGTCCTTGGACGTCCTGTACTCAGAAGAGCTATTTGGATCATCAGGTTTCTGTGGGAGATGCAGCCGGGTGTCATCGGCGTAGCAGCGAAACAAAACATTATGGATTATGAGGCCGAGTGGGAGGATGAGGAGGAGGATGAGTTGGTTATTGAGAAAGCTGAATTGGAAAGGTAGGAGTTGAGGCTTTCCAAAGCTGGATTTGGGTCGACAGAGCATAGAAATCTGGTTTTGTGTATTCGCAGCAGCAGGGTGAAGCAGTGGGGGTGCTGCCAAGGCTTTATTGATATTTTGAGGTGAAACAGCACAGATGAAAATAGTGACTCTGGTTTCGGTTTTGTAGATGCGATAACGGTATCTTGATTCTATAACTACATCATAAATACAGCGTTGCACAATCATACAGAGCTATATATTTGCCAGAGAAGCACAGCAGGTGTAGCGTTTTTTTCTCTCCCTTTGTTCGCCCATGTTGCCGTAACGCTGTGTCAAATATTACAGCACTGACACTGAGATAATGACGACAAAATATTGCTTTGCTGCGGAAACATCTGTAATTTCTATCGTGTCCTGAACAGCAGAGGTGTGTGTGTGTGTGGCAGTGATTCATGCTCCTGTGTGTGCATTTGTGGGTGTAACAAAGCTAATCCGCCATGTGTGTCTCAGAGAAATATCCAAAAGATGCACCTGCTGCAGGATAATTCCTCCTGTGTGTGCTCCTGTCCCCTTATTATCTTCATTTTCTGCCTTTGAATCAGCTTCTCATTAATTTAACAAAGACTCAGTCACTCATTCCAGCACATATGCTTCTGTACATCTGACACTATAAATAACTTATGAAGCATATTTGCCCATCTGGACATATTCATGCACCACATCCTAATGCAGTGCACTTACAAAGCTCTACCTTTATTTATTTGCACTGTTCCTTTGAATGTGTTTGATTGTTGTGTTTACTGCTTGTATCACCTTCATTACTCTCCATCTGCCTTCTTTTCTCTATACCTAAAGCCAGCCACAAACATTATTAAAATTTCATCTGAACTTGGTTAATCTATTAAAAAGCAATAGCCCTGCTGATTTTCTAGTGTTGTAAGAGGAAAATGGGCAGCTCTCCCAAGGAAGATGAACATGAAAAGGACATGTAAGGACCTTTGAGAAACCAGGAGACCCCTTAGGTGTTACCGCGCCTCAAACGAAGCGCTTGTTGAAAGATGTTTTCAGAAAGATGTTGATAGATGTTGGGGGAGGTGTTTCCAATCGCAACACCTCCCCCAACTTCTGTTTGAAGATGGAATCAGGCAGGATGCATCCAGTAGTTAATTTGTGTTTTTCCAACGGTTGAACAATGGTGCCCTTTCTGCACTGGTTTGTGGAAATAGAAGGAGCTCTTTTCTATCTGCTTCCATAAAGTATTGTGTGCAAATCTCCTTGAGCGTATATAAAGATGGATGAATGCTCTGTGACATCACCTGTAGGTTTGCTGAAGAACCGTCCTGAGGCTCAGTGCGGTGGCTCCGGACATCCCTATCTTGGCACTGCCTGGTTCCTCCTAACTTCCAACTAATCCTAGAATGAGCAACAAGGTAGAGGGTGAGGGGAACTTTAAGTCTTAATACAATTTAAACAGGTGATTACTATAAAAATATAACCACTGTATGGTTCCTGAATGAGAAAGTTACCTATTAAAAGCAAAACTTGTGTTATTTCTGCTCTAAAGTTGGGCGTTCTGACATGGCAGTCTACTGGAATTGATTTACTTTCGGAGCAGATTCAAGTGGACATTGGAGGAACTTAACACATTGGCTTAATTTCTTGCTTGGTAAATCACCGTAAATACCCTCAGGGGGAGACTATTTGAAAATTATCCCCATTTGTACCATTCAGGCGATTTTACCCATGTGTATGACCCTATAGCCAGTCAAGAACTTGGTTGATGCATGTTTTAAAGCCCAATTTCTTAGTTTAACCCTTTGATGTGCAGCGTGGGTCAAGAGATACCCATTTTCCATTGCATTTGGGTCACTTTTGACCCATGTTGTGCATCAAAGGGACAATATCTACATCACTACGTCTGGCAGCTATGGTACCACTAAGGTAATGCCATGATTCTGGTTATAGGAAATAGTTCTAACTAATTATAGATGTTTTGGATAGAGTTAGATAAGCCTAATACTACTTTCTTGACTGTATTCTGACTAATAAAATAGCAGTCAATTAGCTTGGCTTAGCATGAAACCTGGTGGAAAGAACAGCTGATCTGACTGTCCAAAAGTAGAAGCAATCTGCCCAACAGTTTTAAGCCGAATTGTTTTCCTTGACCTTGATGAAAAGCATCATCAGGTCAAGACAACATGTGAATGAGAAGTCATGAGGGTAACGGAAAAGGCAACTGCACAGATTTCACCTGACAGTCGATTCTTGACAACGTTTTTGCTAGAAGGAATTGTTAGATGGCAGTATTTCCTTTTTTTTTTTTTAAAGTAGAATTCAAGCTGCTCTTATGAGGTACTTAGTCGTGATCCTAACCCCAACCCTATGCCATCAAACATACCCTGTTTTTTCATCTATAAAGGAGGGTATGGGACCATTAGGAGCTTGGACCATATAAATGGGACCATAATTTACACAATGAACATCTTTTTGTATTGAAGGAAACTTGAAACTAGTGATTGGACCATTAGGAAAATGTTTATTAGGACAACAAATCAAGTGAGAAGTTATTTTCTCATAGACTGCTATACAATCAGACAGCTTGGCCCTTCTTGGTTGTTACAAAAGAAGCTACACTACTTGCGTTACATCAAGAAGATTTTTTAGATTTCCTGCATAGGCATTGAACATTGCCATGAATATGATATATGATACTTTTCCCTTCAGGCACATTAGGATGCTGCTTGTTTCAGGCATCCTGATATCTTTAGCAGCACCAGAGATCCTTTTTCACTAAACTTGCACATTATCTCATCATTGAAGTTACTGCAGCCCCTAAAAAAGTCTTGCTTTTACTTTCTTAAAAAAGTTTTTGTCTTCTTCTTACAGAAATTTGATCACACTAAACCCCTCCAAATCACACTCATATATCAGATGTCAAAATGGATCCTAACATCCACCATCCGGCTGCTGCCAAACAGTGAACACCAGATTTCCTATTTGCTGTGTTTCCTGTTCACTGATACACCAGATATGAATCTAGGACATCATGTGTTCAAAAGTACTGTAAAAAAAATAGTGGAATTATCTCATGGTGTGGACTTATATAAACACTGGCACGGTGTTGACTGGATTCTTGCACTCTCAGGATTAGCGCTGATGCTCCTGCCGTGTGCTAAACCGTCCAACTCGCTGAAAAGCATCTCCAGGTACGTCTGAACACCTCGCTCCTTTCATCACGGCTGGCAAACCTGCCCCGCTATCACATCATTAAATAAGATTTATATCATCACATAGAATAATTCTGTGTGGGCTGATGGCGAATGTTGCTACAGCCAACTTTCCCCCCTTTTTGCACCGGCCCACTCACGCAGCAATTGAGAAACTGGCATAACTGAATATTCAAAAAAAGAAAAAAAAAGTGGTGTGGGTGTGAAGATGTCCACGGTTGAGTGGCCAAATGCAACCCACTCAAACAGTCAATTGTGAGAGTACTTATCAATAAATTTCAATAGACGTTTGTGACACAGGTGTAATTGCTTTTGCATGAAATCAGATTTACATAAATGATGAAAGATTGATGACAGACTGGTTGCACACTTTTAATCAGGTGTATTTTTAGCATGCGTGTGGCAACAGCTTGTGAGTAATTTCCCAGCTAATGTGAGCATCATGTGTGTGTATTGTTTCCTCTTAAAGAAACCAAGCGAATGGCACATCCTTTTGTGTCGCAGGATTGAAGCGACGGCCTCGCACAAACAAAACGCCGATATAAGTTTGCAGAATTACTGCTGCTAAGAAAAGATATCCCCTTCCTTCCTGATTAAGTTGGACTAATTTTCTAACTATAAAGCGCCTACGCCAACGCTGAACAAGTCTCCAACTTACACCCAGAGAAACAGCTCCTAACACTTCAGACTCAAACTCACCACTTGGCCTCTTTAAACTTACCACAAACTTTTTGAATCAAGTGTGTGTGTTAGTTTTTTTTGCTAGTTTTATAATTATGTCTACAAGGTGATAATCATCTAGTGGCAGAAATCCCAGATCTGGATCCTCACCAAAGGCGACTCAATTGTTGCCGAGTCCAAAGCCAATCTGTCCACCAATATCCACTGAATGGCGTTCAGAAAACATAGCCTCTAAAGGTGGACATGAGAACTCATTTTCCTGCTGAGATATACTATTAAGGCCGCAAACCTGTAGCCCTGCTTTAGATTTGAAGCTTCGGTGCAACATGTGCAGGAAAGTGAGTTAAATCAGGCATTCATAAAGCATTACACACACTCCGATAGGAATTTCTAACACAACTAAAGTAGTTTTTTTTATAAGTTTGACATGCCAAGAATCCACAAAATGTTCAACTAAAAAAAAAAAAAATAGGACTGCTTTAGTAGTTTTAATCCAAACATGTTTTGCCAGCTGGAAACAAGCGGCCACATAGAAGACAGGCTGCTGATATCTTGCCTCAATTTCTTTCCTACAGCCTGCTCACACATGCTGCCACACAATTTTATTGACTGTAGAAGTGCGGATAAATACCGAGTCCACCTAAAGCGGCAGTGTTTTCAGCTCCGAACTCACGATGAGGACACTCCGTAGCCGCTGCATTGATGTGTGACAAGACATCCGCAGCTGTTCGGCCGCTCATGCTGTGTGTTCAAGGTATTATGGGATGTTGTACCGACGGAGCAGAGGGCTGATGGAAGACAGTCGCAATCGCCCTCTCCTCATTAGACGCAGGGCTGACTGTGCTCATTAGGCCGGCGGCAGCGCAATGGGGCTCTATTCTCCTGAGGTGACCAAAGGTGCTTACACAGACCTTCCAAGTCTCAGTAATGATGCCCCAGACCTGTCACTCTTGTCACAAGACTGACATGACCTTTTTCTGGCGCATGCACAGAAAGAAAAATAAAAAAAAAATCCTAATTTTACAGGATGAGGCAAGAGAGGTCCCGTTTTCCCCTTCAAATCTGACAAATGTGCCCAACTTCCCCAGCTGTTGATTCACTTTTCACAAGCATCAACAAAGGCTATTTCCTGCGAATTCTATCGGCGATTTAAGTGATTGCGATTCAGGTTTTAATCTAAGCACAATAGCCAGACCTTGCCATTAAGACCTATGAAATAGAGGCATGCTGAGCAGCGACGGAGCGGCTGAATAGATGTCTGGAAGCAATCTGTGAAAGATGGCTGATCAATGGCGGCCAAATGAAATGGGAGATGAAAAGATGTCTTTTAAGGCTCATGAAAAGGGAACTTGTTGGAGGGCGTTTTGTTCGGCTTTCCATTTTTAACCTCAATCATCTGAACACGGCGCACATGAAAGGGGGAAACGTTAATACAGTAGCCTGCTGTGGCTTTCTTCCTCTGATGTCAAGTGTTGCTGGGATTCCTTATGTGACTGCTGCAACATTTCTATATACCAACAGTATGCTGAGTTAATGCGGGATATAGTTTCACCTTTAATGCAGTCTAAAAACCTATTTTATTAAGCTTTGTTTCATGCACAGATTAATATGCTGACACAGCCTCGGATAGAAGAACATCTCTATGATCATAAAATATGGATGACATTACATCAGTCCTAAATTGCATTAACCCTCCTGTTGTCCTCACTTATAGCATCAAAAAGTATTGTTCCCTTGTCTGAAAAAAATCCCAACATGCAGCAAATAATTCCCCAAATTTATATAAATTGGCAAAATCTTCAGGAAGAAAATTCCTTAAAAGTTTCACTTAAAAATCCCAAATTTAGCAAGAAATAAAATAAAAAATGTAAATATTTTTTTTAAAAAATGAATAAAAATCTTCCAAAAAAATCCTAAAAATCTTTAAAGTAATTTCATATATATCAGTAAAAGTTCTAATATTTTCTTTAAGAACATTACCAGAAAAATTAACCAAAATCCAGCGAATTTCACTGTTTTTTTGGTTGATTTTTTCCCCTAATGTTCTTAAAGAAACATTTTTAACATTTATTTTTTTCCCCAACAAGAAATGTTCAAAAATTTACCAAAAATGTAAAAAATGTGAACATCAGACGTTTCACTGTCAATTTTTGACCGGAAATGGTAAAAAATTTCAAAAAATGAATAAAAATCTTCCAAAAAAAAATCCTAAAAATATCTAAAATAATTCCATATATATCAGCAAAATTTTGCTGGATTTTGGTTGATTTTTTTCCGAATGTTCTTAAAGAAACATTTTTTATCATTTATTTTTTTCCCACCAAGAAATGTTCAAAAATTTCCCAAAAATGTTGAAAATGGGGACATCAGAAGTTTCACTGTGAAAATATATACTTTTCCCCACATTTTCAAACTTCAAAACGGATCAGTTTTGACCCGCAGGATGACACGAGGGTTAAGTACAGACGCCTTATAAAACAATGTGGTCAGATCCGGGCCTCACTGGAGCCTTTTCAAACAAAGCCTGGTTGTAATGGACCACATGAAGCGCCAATTTAGCCGCACACGAGCTCCAACATACAAATGAGAGCGAGCTACAGCCAAGACATACATTAATCCTGGCCAGATTGGAGACTGTATGAATTATGCTAAGAACGTTATCTGTTATTTCCCCTGATCTCCTGCTGGGTGAATTGATTGCGTTTTTGGTCTTAATCCGCAGCATGCCATGCATCTTGGGAGACAACCAGGGAGCCATCTTGAATAAATAGAATTTGGACTTGACAAAAGCCACCTCCAGCTGAGCAATGAGAAAGCATCCTTTTACCGGCGCACATCCCCTACTACGCTGAATGACATTTGAAAATAGCCTGCCGAGGTTTACATGGAACTGTTGTATCGATTTTCTGTTACTTGCTTCAGCTGCAGTATCATCTGCGTATATGACACTCATCAGGATGGATAAGCCCATTTTGGAAAATGCCTTCTGTTGCCAGTTGTCGGTCCTCAAGAATCATCACCGTGCAACCAGAGAGGGTGTTTTAATGAGATTAATTAGATCGCTTATGAGTGATGGTCCTCCACCAATTACCTGGGCCATAATACCGTTTTCCTCCACCCAGGGCGTCGCGCTTCGCCAAGCGGTGCCGGCGTTCTGCGAGCGAGAGGCTGCAGCAGGAAATGATTAATCATCTCATCACCATCCCGAGAGATAAAATGACAATAAAGACAAAAGCCTCTCATCGGCTGTGGCTGTTTAAAGCCAAGAATTGCTTCCTAAACGTCAACTCCGGAGTTCAATTAGACGATATGGGTGTAGCCTTTTAGAACACAAGCTTTGTGGATGTTGTAACACAGCGCTGCAGAGGTCTGACTGGAGGTTCATTCTGTTCTTATAATGAGGTTTTGCGGCTCACATTCCGCCAAATGACAAAATATCAGAGGTGCTTTGGCATGACAGAGACAGCGCCGTGGCTGTTTTTCATTCCTGGAGGAGAGCAGCGGGGTTCGGCCTCCCTCGCGTCTATTTCCTTTTCCTCGCTGAAGGGCAGGGAGGGTCACAGACACAGAGGGATCACAGCGGAGAGTATGGCAGCCAGGAATCAAACCACAGCAGGATTCAGCCACGGATTGGAGAGCCGGCGGCTGCACGCGGCGCGCTGTGCAGGCTTTTATTGGCCCTTCTCCATCACACCTGTCACACAAGATTGGGTTTGTAGAAGCGCTTCCTTCAGCTGAAAAGGCCAAAGTAGATTATGGGGGCAGGAGAGGTTGAAATGGAATAACCAATGGAATGGGGCCAAAATATAACGCCTTGCTGTCTGAATGCAAATCATGATTGAATTATGAATGATTTGTATAGTTTACTGTAAAATCTCGCCTGGTTAGACAGAACAGAAGCTTTCAAACAACTGAATGTCACAGACCCCTAAAAAGACACATTCTGTCACCTCAACCTGTGGGGACATGATACTGAGAATAAACCCGAAAATTACAATAATCCTTCTTACACCTAATGTAATATCTGTAATTGAGGTAGTTCCAGTGGAATTGAGTTACAGCGATATTAATCTATTTCTCAATTTGCCGTGGACCCCCAGGAGCCCCACACGGGCCCCTGGAGGTCCTCTGACCCACATTGAGAAACACTTGCAACTCTGGTGTTACCATGCCAAAGAAATGTGTTGCTTTTCAAAATGTTTCTCTTTTTTGATGACGTGAAGACCAAAGCCAACGATGTGTTAGTCCATCTCTCAATCATTTGCCCTTTAGGTTTTCACTAACATGACACAGACAGGAGCAAATATCCCATTTCTTTGGGAATATTACCAAGATTAACAAAAATACAAATACAAAGCTTTATATTTTGAGTTTTATATATCAAAATCCCTCAATTTTCTTACTGCAAACCATCAGCATACATGAATCTACTTGTGATTTGAAGCTAAAGCTAGCTTTTAAACTATCACATCATTACAGCAGCCAGCAGACTGATATTTCAAGGAAGAGGAAAGTGTTTGCATGTTGGTTAGCAAAAACTTCATTTATACGTCTACAAAGCGTAAAAAATTAAAGTCAACAATATATATATTTTTTACAAATCCTCCTTTTCCTGATAGCAGTTCTATACTGACATTTCATGAAACTCCCTCAAACATTATTTGGGTCAATATATAATGTAGGTACTTTTGAAGTCCATGGGACATATCTTGCATACACTTTAATTTAAAATTTACAAAACTGTTTATGTTCATTATGATCACGTCTTTACAAATTCCATAATTATTTGTTATAGAAACAGTCCCTTAACAATAAAAATGACTGGATATAAATAAAATGTCAACTAAATTCCCGACTCCTGTAGTTTTGAATGGAAAAATGCTGTAATATGTAGAACAATATTGTAATTTTTTGCATTAATTCTTGAAAAGAACACAGTTTTTCCCAGATAATTGTACACATTGTTGTACTAACAATGGAAACATGCTGCAATATTTATAACAAGTAACAAGCATAACATTTAATACATGTAAAAAAAATAGTTTGTTTCTGGCCAAATTGATGTACTTTTGTGTTCATAACGGACACATGCTTTAATATTTATGACAGATATAACTGCGATTTTTGCCAAAAATACATATATTTAATGTTAAATACACCAACTGTTGTGCTGATAATGGAAAAATGCTGTTATATTTATAATAAGTTACACAAATTTTACTTTATATAGCACTTTCATGTAAATTTTCAAATTTTTAAAGATTAAAATTATAATTTTTACAGTAAAATATGGAATGAAGCACGTATTTAAACCTTAAAATCAACAACATCAGTACATTCCTTTAAGGCAAATGTAGAAAATGTTCTATTGTAATTTTATGGTGGCATTCTGGTGACCACAGCTGCTGGAATTTTACCGTAAACGCAATTTTTTTTACAGTGTACATTATATAGTGGATCTGCTTCAGGGTAGTTTATTCGTTTCTTCTCATGGATAGCAACAATGTTCTCTATATATTATTTATACAAGAATGCACCACCATTTATTTGTGAAAATTGTCTACAGGTGAGTCACAATGTGCAGCAAAGCAGTCAGTTAGCTAGCAGTGTTTGCCATCAGTCTCGACATTTTCACTTGGTAACATTCCAGCGTTATATTGCAGAGCTAAAGGCGCCCCAGACGTGCTTTAATGAATAGTTTTTGGACACCAGTATTTGGAGCTCAGTGGCACAGAGGAGTGATATTACAGGGTTTGGAAACTCACTCACAACCTGAAGGAAGGATCCATTCATTGCTGGGTTTGAGGAAAAAAAACATTTATTGCATTCTTTCATTTTGTTCGGACTCACTGGTGTGGCGTTTCATCAGATGGCGCTGTTAATCTTACTTCTTACTAATTATATGGGACTATTTCCAACAGCTAATTTCTTTTAGGGTTTAAAAACGTGCTTCATTCCTTATTTTACTGTAAAAAAAAGTTTTAACCTTTCAAAATTTGCAAATGTACATTAAAATACTATATATAGTAAAGTTTGTCTGACCTATTATAAGTATTACAGCATTTTTCCATTAACAGCACAACAATTGGTGTTGTGCTGTATTTGCACAACACCAGCTATATTTGCATGTATAGCTATCTTCTGTTTGACCAGTTTGACCAATTTCGTGACGTCCACCGTATGTGTTGCTATGTAGCCTGTAGGAACGTCTCTGCCGCAGCGGCACCGAAGCAAAGACGTTGATTTCACCTGATGGGGAAAAAAGTGACTTGAGTTTGGCTCTAATGCTGACTTTAGGAAAAGGAAGCGGGGGGCGTTAGATGGAGAGCAAACACGCAAACCTCGGCGGCTGTCCGTCGGTGTTTGAGTCCATCTTTATTACTGTCATCACCTGCAGAGGTAATGTTTTTCCTCTGGGCTGATAGGTTGTCCAACGCAAACAGTGTCACGCGGCTGCAGCGCTGCTCTTTACCCAGCAGCCCCCAGTGGGAAGAACGCGAGACGTCTTCATCTGGGCGCTGCCTCATTATGGCTTCGTCTGACAAACACGCTTCCCCTCTCTTCCAATACACACTTTCTCCACTGCCAAGCACACACATTTTATCCACGCGACACACACTCAGCGACACTTTCCCACTACTTTCCTTCCTCTGTGCTGCACACACACACCTTTTGGGTGTAATAAAACAGCAGATCAGAGTCATTGGCTGCTGACAGGGACTGACACTGAAACCTGCTGTTGTTGGAAGGCTGCCTGGGAGATGTTCATTACTCACAAAGCTTGTCGGTTTGGACAGGAGAGGAACAACGGCCTTATTAAGTGGAGACCTGGAGCAGCCGTAGGGGAAATACACACACACCCACGCGTTCACCCACATGGGCTCCAAGAAAGTTTGAAGCTGTGGCTCCTGCCGACGGCTCTGATAGGCTGCGAGAAGTTGGGGCTGCCAGGAAAATGGAAAACTTTCCGCGGATGACGGAATTTGCTGAGTTAGGAGTTTGACACGACTGACAGACAGACAAATCGTGACATGACGACTCGTGCGACGTCGACGCCTCAGAGCCGAGAAGCGAAGTAAAACCCTGCTGTGGAGGAATGTGACGGCCTCATTTTCACAGGAGCCTGCTGGTATTGATTGGAGTTTCTAATGTCTGTCTGCCTCATTGTATAACTCTCACAAGACAAGATTCAATATTCCCGACATGGCTGAACCTGGAGCCTTGTTTCCATAGTAACTCTGCTCTCCGTCTCTCTAAACATAGCCCTCCTGACTGACTTTAGCTCTGCTCAGATCATCAAGCACAGCTGAAGAGGAGGTAGATGCGTGAACATGGACAATAATGTTCCTGACTTGAGGCGATGAAACGATTTGCTGGCTTGTCAGAACAACCAACGTCTTGGTGTGCTTACAGTCCAAGCTGTGGGTAAAAGCAGCAGAGGAACGGGAGAAGACAACAAAAAAACAAGATGAGAATGGTCTTTATTTCACTGGGAAACGTTCATCCATCCTTCCAAAATGAGCCGACACTTGTTGAGAGCACCAACGAGGACACCTGGTTGTGTTTTCTGCTGTAGAGTTTTAATCACAAAGCCCCCGATTCATCTCTCACCTGCTACTGTTCACCAAGTTTGCAAAATCTTAAAATAGCAGCATCTCTCTAAACAACCTGCTCCAATTCAGCCTCGAGCAAAAAGGGGGCCTTCATAAATCAAAACTAGCGCACTGGTGACGGTTCGGGGACGAGAGGGGAGTTGGCTGAATTTGCATTTGATGCAGTCTTCACTGTTTTTCGGGTAAATCTGCACCATTTCACCTTCCTCTGTAATTTGGTCCAGCAGGACGCCAACGACATCACAGAAGAAAGTGAGACAGGAGATGTAAAGGAGTCAAAGGAAACAACTTAACACAACAAATCTTTATCCTGATATCCTACTAAACCTTTCTGTCTTTTCATTTCCTGATGAAGAACCTGCTGATGTCTGACGCAACCTTGGAAGCAGCAACGCTCTTCCTCATCTGGCTCCGTTCTTTGGCTTGCTGAGCCGTCCTCTGTGGAGAAAAATGGAACATGATGTAAGAGGTTAAATCTGCAGTCGGCGCTGAAGAGAAAAGTGAGATCAATATATTGAGCATCTCTAGATTAAAGTGTCTGTGCGGTGGCATAAACAGCGAGAGGATCCCCTTATCGGAACGTGCAGGTCTTCACATCAGTTTATATACGTCAACGTACGAAGCGTTTCCTTCCAAACTGACACCCACTCTGACAAAAATGCTTTCTGGCGTGAAGGCAAAGCACATTTCAGGTCACAATGAAAGCTGTGTTTCATGTTGAAACCTCTGCTCTCGGTTCTGTTTTTAAGAAGTGAATTGTCTGTAATTATGAAATATTGACTGAAGAAGCTCAAGAAGGAAAATGTTCCCAAGACAGAGATATAGCCTTTACCGACAAACGCGATATATCAATGTGTCATACAGTCGCATCATGTGATGCTATTACAGGCAATATATAGCTTTGTGTGGGATGGGCTGACTTTTGATCAATGTGTTTGACCATGTATCACATTACTGCCACCATATATGATCCTCAGCCTGACTGATGAGACTTGCTTTTATACGAGGATAAAGGAGAGATCCATCCACTGTGCACCTTAAATGTTAGACAAATTGCTTTTGCCCCTTAAGCCCTTTGGCTTTAAAAGCCAGTGCTGCGGTTGCTATGGGTGCAGCGAAGCGGAGTGTTCACATACGGCTTTGTGGCAGACCGTGCAGAGCGTCTGCAGGTTGTCCAGAGAGCACTGTCCTCCTCCGCTGTACACCGGCCGGATGTGGTCGACCTGCCAGAAATCCCCTTCGACCGGCGCTCGGATCATCTCGTTCAGCTAGGAACACACACAGAATGCGAGAGTGAGCCTCGGATGTTCTCTCACGCTGCTCTAAATTGCCAAAAACAAGCTGTGATTGCACTGCCCTCCCAAACCATCCGTCTATGCTCAAGTTAATTCTTTCAACTGAAGTGATGTCTTTAGTAAAGCTCGGCCTGCTCCGAGTACTACAGCGACGGAAATTTACCAGAACAAATCATTCATATAAAGCAAATCTGTGCACTGCGGGGACACTTGTGCAATGTGCCTCACAATAAAAGAAGATAAAAACAGTCTCACATCACAGTAAAGAACAGAAATGGAAGCAAATAATGGAAGGAAGCCGCAGAAAAAGGCCCCTAATGAAGGTTTAAAATGCTGAGATTAATGAAAGCCCGAGTGATTGTGAGGATTAGAGCGGCCGATGAAAACAATATTTCCAGCAAATCAATGACAGCGACCTCTGACCCTCCATTATCTGTCTCTGTTTGACGCCTCAGGTACAGCCACATAAATCACCAAAATGTTTCTGGCCTACATAATGGGCAGCTGTAAGGGAAACTTAATCAGCAGCACTTGCAAGTCTGCCTGACAAGGAACACAGAAATTGGGTTAAAAATACCAGAGGGAATAACACAGTACAGTAGGATGCATACTTCTGAATTCCTCAACTTTTTGGGGGGTTTATTACACATTTCAGGCACAGTTTTCAGCGGTGTTTACAGAAGTAGTAGTTTTTTTCAGTTCAAAAAGAAGTTACTAAAAGTGCAACTTGCAAATTGGTTGATTTTTTTTTGTGTGAATGTTCTAAAAGAAACATTTTTTTTAACATTTCCCTTTTTCCACTAAAAAAAAATCCCAAAAATGTTGAGAATGTGTACATCAGAAGTTCCACTGTGAATTTCCACCCCCCCCCCCCACATTTGCAAACTTTAAAACAGGTCAATTTAACCCGCAGGACGACACGAGGGTTAAGACATTTTCATATTTGCTTCAGCTCTCATCGTTTCTATACAGTCTGTGCTGTCATTAAGCATGAATTAGTCGGTAAATGTGCAAGCTTGTCATGCCGAGTAGGACATTAGTAAGTGCTTTATCATGGTTAATAAAAGGCCATTATGCAACTAATATGATTGCTAAAAGGCAGCTAGTTAATGAGCAACACGTGATTTGTACACTGGAGGCATCACAATACTTCATTCAGAATGGTACGCTCTGACACATTTGACCTTTATCGCAAAATTGCAGCGCTTTCGATTCAGATTTTGCACTTGCACAGATTGCAATTTTGGCTACATTTTGATGAATTGTCCACTCCTAGGATGCGGCACATTATTATCTTGATTATTGATGAATGACTATTTTGTATTTATTCATTCGGCTTACGTAACCCTCGTGTTGTCCTGTGGGTCAAAATTGACCTGTTTTCAAGTTTGAAAATGTGGGAATAAAATGATATTTTCACAGTGAAACTTCTGATGTCCACATTTTCAACATTTTTGGGAAATCTTTGAACATCTTTTGGTGGAAAAAAGAAATGTTAAAAATGTTTCTTAAGAAAATTCACAAAAAAAAAATCAACCAAAGTCCAGCGATGTTGTTCCTAAAGAAAATATTAGAAGTTGTACATATATATATGTAACCGCTTCAGATAATTTTAGGATTTTTTTTAAAGATTTTTACTCATTCTTTTGAATATATTTACAAGAATTTTCTTGCCAACTTTGGGGGGATTTAAAAATAAAACTTTCAAGGAAAACTTTTAAGGAATTTTTGGAATTTTCTTCCTGAAGGTTTCGCAAATTTTTAGAAATTTAGGGAAATTTTTTGCAGAATTTTTGGATTTTTCACAGACAAGGAAACAATATTTTTTGGTGCCCGTAAATGAAGACAACAGGAAGGTTAATTAGCCATTTAGTAAAAAAAAAAAAAAAAAAAAAAGACAGAAAATGTGACAAATGCTGCTAGCTACGACCATAGACTGTATATAAAGATGGACGTAGCATCTGGCTCCAGAATTGAAGCCAACCCGGAAGTGTCAAAAACTTGCAATATCACGCCGTCCGCTAGGGTTGGCTCCAAAAAGCTTTTCCTCCATAGACCTCAATTCATTTTTAGAAAAAATAAAATTTGATAGACTGATTTTCTACAGCTCAGGATTTTTTTCCCGTTAGTTTTCATGGTCAAAATGAGAGATCAGGTGGTCGATCTTAAAATAAATCAATACTGAATTTTGAATAAATCGTTAAAGTTGGCGGAGCCAGGGGGCGTGGCTATACTTGATAGACAGCAACAGAAGCCTCTGCGGTAAAATGTGGGCGGGATAAGAGAGTCCTCAGCCAATCCTGCCCCTAGTTGCTCTCCGGTCCAGTCTGTTTGATGACGCTTTTTACGTCACTGGCTCCAAAAAATCCAAAACGGCGACCAGGAAGTAGCAAAATCCGGGCTTCATTTTCTCGGCGTTGAAACCAACGCGTTACGTCACGGTTAGTCACGCCTGACTACGACTTGTTTTGTTGAACCACCAGTCCAAACTCCAAAACCTTCAATTTACAATAATATAAAACTGAGAAAAGCAGAAAATATCCCATTCTAAAGTGACATACCAGGTAGAGAAGTAGCTGAAGGGAGGCTGAGGAGTGACTGATGGAGCTAATGAGCAACTACTGAACCTTCTTTGGACCTGGATTGTTGCTCTGCATCTCTACAGCAGCAGATGTACTGAGGTCCAGTGGAGCAGAGAGCTGAGCTAAAACTGAATCATTATGTAGCTGTTTGCAGGCATCGGTGGGGCGCATCTAAACTTTCTTTCATTTCAAAAATACGAAAAGAAAAAGGAAGAAGGGCGAGACAGAAAGAGAGAAGCAGAAGAAAGAAAGGAGCACAGACAAAACGAGAGAACAGAGAGCGAGCAAGCAGAAGAGCCAAAGATGATTGAGAGAATTAGGAATAGAGAAGGAGAAGCCTGGTGGGAAGAGTTCAGGGCCAAAAATCTATTTCTCTGCTTTGAGAGCTACTCTGCTGACATTAAGGCAGCGAGCTGGAATTGATCCCAGCAGATTTAAAGAACAGGCCTCCTCACAGGGGCAGAGTTCACATCTCACACACACACACACACACACACTCGCTCTTGCACATTTCAGTCAGCTGAACCTGCTTTTGTGCCAAAACCATGTACCTTCCTGCACCAGACCCCAGCACACAAACACACACCAGCACCCAAAGGCCTTAACACAGACAGAGAATCTACACACGGCAAAATACCTCCACACACATGGCAAAATTCTGTTATACACAACAAAAGAGACCCGAAGGTACACACAAAGGCCCCTACACACACACCCACCAGAACCCCCAGTATGAACCAAAGAATGAGCCTATAATCTTGAGGCTTCTCCACCACTGCGGCGTCTTATCATGTGGCTGAGTTTGTTTCCTCTAAAGCTCGGCGCATCGATCGGCGCTGATGCTGCTGCCGGCGGCACTGGGAAGGTGGAGGGGGTGAGTGTGTGTGTGTGTGTGTGTGTGTGTGTGTGTGTGTGTGTGTGTGTGTAGGGGAGGGGGTGGGGTGGGGGGGCGTTGGCTTTGCAGGATAACAGCCAACCGAATCAAACAGGCTTACTGGTCGAGGCCTGGCACTGGGAAAAAAAAAATCAATGGGCCCAGCAATCCATTTACTGGGAGCTGGCCCCTTGGAGTGCAGATCAACCTGTGTGTGTTTGTGTTTGTGTGGGTGGGTGGGTGTGTGTGCATATATGCGTAGGAGGGTGGGATGGAGAGCACAGGGCATTTTATTTTTGCACTTACACAAGCACAAAGACAGAAATGGATTTCCTCGTCAGTTATTTGGCTCTCATCTGCAGACTGATGTCAGCTAATGTTCATTTTCATGAATGTAAAGTCTCATAAAGTTGCTGCACACTGACTGAGAGCAACAGCAACTTGGTTTCTCTTGAATTCTCAACCCCTAAAGCATGCGAGCACCTGCTGAAAAATTCCTTAAATCAGGGGTGTCAAACTTATTTTGGTTCAGGGGCCACATTCAGCCCAATTTGATCCTAAGTGACCAGTAAAATCAGAGCGTAATAACCTGTAAATATCCACAATTCCAGTTTTTCCACTTTGTTTTAGTGCAAAAATACATTCTGAAAATGTTCACGTTTAGGGAATTATCTTTTTACAAAACATTATGAACAACCTGAAATTTCTGAAGAAAAATAAATTCAATTTCAACAATATTATACCTCAGTTTATCATTTATACATTACAACTTACAGATCATAGAGTGTCTACAAAAGAACACAATATTTAGCCATCTGGAACGGAATCATACAGGATTTTACTGTAAGATCAAAGCAACTTGTCAAGATCTAGAAACTATTTTAGATTTACAGTTTCACAAATTAACAATTTTCAGTTGATGACTTCTCTGTAATTTTTAGACTTTACAAAGGCGTCCAGTGGGCCGGGCCGCATGTTTGACACCCCTGCCTTTGATGCACTTAGGCTTTAGTGCTAATTACTAAATGCTAGCATGCTAGCATGCTAAACTCCAGACCTATAATCACTTATTTACGGTATGAACACATAAAGTAGGCTACTTTCTAGTCTGCTTGGAGGACATGATCTAACAGTAGCATCTGAATATTCAGCAAGCTCTCCCTCCTACCCTGGAGTGTAGTAGCGGTGTCACAGTTGTCACAAGAGAGAGAGAGAGAGGTGCCACTAAAAGAAGACTGAATACAATTTCTGTTACTTGGACCCTAGTTTGCCCTCCTGCACCGGCACATGTGGAAACTATGACACGTTCCTGATGGTATGTACTGTCCACAGGGGTGATTTTACCGTCATGACAGATGATTGACGTGGCTCGTCTAGAAACTTCTCCTTACATTACAATAACCGCTAACCTAATTCATCTATGAAAACATATAAGACAAGAAATCTGTCGTGCAGCTGCTGAATCTGTCTTCATATTGGATCAACAATAGCAAGCTGAAGTTTCTTTCCCTAACAGAGACATTGAATCAGGCTCGATGTCCCTGATTTACATAAAAAGGCCTAGACCTCAATTTTATGCAAATGAGGAGCAGCCAACATGATGACCCGTCTCTCAAAAGGCAATGTGGCGCTACGATAGTACACTGCAAGGCTGCTGGCATAGACAGAGGACAGAAAGCATGAACGTGACAAATCCTGTAGAAAAGCAACATAATATGGTAAATCTACTAAATGTTTGCACATTATGTCCAAACTCACTCCATTGTGCACCTACTACTCCCTACATAACAGACACTCAGAGGTTTAATGTGCAGTGAGCAGTAAACTCAGACTTCACACACTTGTGGATTACTATTCTTTTGTGGAACAGGTGTAGATGTCACACTAGGCTAAGCTAAGGTTATAAACGACGCATGCTAAACATTAGCACATCAATGTTGTTGGGAGAAAGTTGGTTAGTATTAACCTCAAGGCACCGCTGTATAATGTACATTATTTGCTGTTCTCTGTTTTATCAGAGTGTCAAAAGTCAGTGAGTGCACCAGTTATGAATTGTTACTCTTAATGACTGTGAAGAATGATTTGGTCACTTTTGTTGCTAATTATTAACTCTCCGGTTGCCCTCATTTACGGGTACCAAAAAATATTGTTTCCTTGTCTGAAAAAAATCAAAAAATTCAGCAAAAAATTCCTCAAATTATTGAAAATTTGCAAAACCTTCAAGAAGAAAATTCCCTTGAAACATTTTTTTACATTTCTTTTTTTCCCCACTAAAAAATGTTCAAAAATTTCCCAAAAATGTGGAAATGTGAAGTTTCACTGTAAAAATGTTTCAAACTTGAAAACAGGTCAATTTTGACCTGCAGAACGACATGAGGGTTAACAGCCCGGTAGATTAACGTCAACAAAGTTCACTTCCTGCTTTGTTGAACTTTCAGAGAGTGAGATCTGCACATGAGCCGGCTTGTTTTCCCCAGACTTCACCATTCCAGAAAAAAAAGATACATTCTGAATTCTGTCTAGTAAAACGACGACCTCCTCTGCTCTGGTGTCTGACCTCTTTGAGTGACAGCTGGGCGAGCCAAGTGTTCTCCAGCATCTCCTTGCGCTGGGAGGGTGGGGCGCCGCGGACCTTCAGGAACAGGTCGTGGGCCTGGAGGCCACAGTGCTGGCAGACGCCCTGCTCCGCCTCCAGCACTCGAGAGCGCATGTACGTCTGGCTGGAGCGTAACTGAAACTCCTCCTGGCATCTAATGGAGGGATGACATGGAAACATCCGGATTGGAATCAAATTTGTTTTTACTTTCATACACAGAGAAAATCCTCAGTTCTGTCTGCTGTAGTTAAGACTCTACAACAGGGGTGATATGTGGAAAACAATGTGGTAAATTTGGCTAACATCCAGATAGACTGATTCAAAGAGGTGAATGGAGCTCTTAAAAAACACTTGAGGAATTTGAATTTTTGCCTTGAATAAGTAGCGGGACAAAAGGGAAGCAACTCAAAATATAGCTGACAGTCCTGTGAGTGTCAAACAAGGATACATCAAGGATACAGAGACACTGCAGAGACTAAAGCAGCACGGTTTTTGGCATTGAATGAAAAATAACATTGGTGTCAAAGAGCAGGGTCAAATTTATAATAACTGAAACAACCATAGCAGGAAAGGATTCGGAAATGGACCACTATGATTGTAAGGGAAATTTGGGAGCACCATCTTTAGCAAATGAATTCTACCTGCCAGGTAAAAGTAGTGGGAAGTTTTAAAAAGTAAGCTGGGAATGCTCGGTTTTATATGCATCTACACTGGAAAAAAATGACCCTCCCAAAACAGGGAAAAGGAAAAAAATACATATTTCAATCAACTTTTACCTTGAATTAAGTGAAAAATCTGCCAAGAGAACAAGTGAAAAATGGCTTGGTAAGATTTCTTGAAATCAGAAATGCTATTCAGAATCTTGACATCTTAAAATTAGCTGGGAAAACTTATTTTAAGGTTTATTTTATTAGGATTGTCAAACTTAGGTGTCTTAAAATAACCCACACATGCTTAAAAAATTGTAGTTTTTCCACACAAAAATAGATTTTTGCTTTCATGTAACCTCAAAATTTGAGATGTATTAAATTTATTTTGAGTTTTCTTGTAAAATTAAACTCAAAAGAAGATAATTTCAAGACTGTTTGACTCAAGATATTTAAGATGTATTGTCTTAAAACAAGTCCCTCCATCTTGCTGAAATGTCACTTGTTAAGTAAATTTATCTTAAATCAAGTGGGATGAGACATTTTGACTAAAAATAAGACACACAGACTCGGTAAGATCTTGAGTTTTTGCAGTGTACAAATCTGCTCTTTATCTTTCTGTGCAACCCTGAACTTTTTCGAAGCTGACATGTTCAATTTATCCCACAGAGTTCCCTTAACTGCAGGTGTTGCTGTACCTGTGGCTGCAGAACCGAGTGTCCCACGCCCCACCAGCAGTAGTGCAGGCCTGCTGGCAGGACAGACACAGAGGGACACCCTGACTGTCCACGGCCTGAAGGTAGCCCGACTCTGAAGACGGCTGCTCGTCCACTGTCTTACCGGACTGCTTGTCCTGCCTGCAGAGAGAGACAGAGGACGAAATCGAGAGTCTTTGCTCAAGAGTAAGAGAGGTGGCTGATCACAGTGATTTCACACCAAAGAGACAACATTGTTAAAAAAGCTTGAATAAGGAGAAACATAATGAAACTTTGGCCAACCACGAGAGACAAAAGGAAAGTTGTAATTATTCTGTCATGTTCCGTGTTGTTTTTAGAAACGGAGACAATGACAGAAACAAAAACAGCTCCGCGGTCATGTGAGTTAAATGTCATTCAGGAAAGGCGTTTCCATCCCATGAGGCTCATTATTTCTTTGTTCAAAACAGCAAAATTGAAGCAAAAGTAAAACGTGTTCTTGTGAAATTAAGGGTGTTTTTCTGGTTCCAATTTTGTTTCCATTAATCTTTTTTTTAAATGCGTTACTTCAAAACTGTATAAAAAGCTTTTACATATAGATCCATAGGTTCAAGTGTCACACATAACTCTTGTACCTGCACATTTAGCATGGGCAGCGCAGTTTTGGGTGTGTTTGTGCAATACTTATTTATCTATTTATTTTCATACATATATAATATATATTTTGATTGAATAGCTGTCGGCTAGTAAATTAATCGACTATTTTGATAGTCGATTAATTGATTTGAGTAATTTTTAAGGAAAAAAAAAACATCTGCAGTCTCTAATTCCACCCTCTTATGTCTGAATATTTTCTGATTTCTGTCCTTTTTGGCAGTAAAATGAGTATCTGATGACAATCTTGGGCTTTGAGAAACACTGATTGATATTTTATACCATTTTATAGCCCAAAACAACTAATCGATTCATCCAGAAAATAATTGCACATCCCTCTACTTTATGGGAACACCGTAACAAACTGCTGCAGCGTCCCTTTTAAAAGACAACCTGAGTAGGAGGGCAGTAATAGCGGCGAGACTGCATTGATGGAATTAGTGCAGCTGAAATTTACATCCTCCCAAATTGATTGAGACAAGGAAACATGAAGGAAGTTCAAAATGAATCTAATTAATAGACCAAATCTACATTTTACATGTTGCTCCTTCAAAAAAAGACTGTTTGTTACGCTAACATGGCTCTAAATGTGATGAATTAACAAACAGAAGTCAGGTTAAAGATTGACAAAATGTAGCATTCAGAATGATTCCTCGTGTGAGAAGATGAAGTAAATGAAATGCTCCTAATGCAACTGAAAGTTTAGCCATGTAGGAAATCGAGTTTTTATGTGCTTTCATTCACGCCGCACGGCTGCCACAGCTTTTCACTCCTTTGTGCGTTAAACTCAAAGAGACGCTACCTTGACCCGTGTGAATAACATCAATCTCTAAGCTCCATTTAAATAAAAGCAAGCAAAGCTCAGTTCTTCCAGCATCAGCAGAACAGCAAACACAATTCAATATAAATATTCACCCAATAAAAATAAATCTGCGTGCTTCTGCAGATGCACAGTTAAGAGACATATGGCTGCAGTGTGCGAAACGCAGCGTTTACATAGATAATGCTGATGTATCTGTGGAACATTTCATCGATGTGTATGTGCACGCTCGTCCTTTTTGGCAGCGGAGGGTGAGTCTGGGCGTTTGCCATGTTGTCCCAGCAGGGTGCTAGAGCCACGGTGGAGGGGACAGATGGACTAAATTCTCTTTCCCCACGGTTTACAATTCAGAGAGACAGAGAGAGGAACAAAGAGCCAGAGAGACAGAGCACTACAGAGGGAAATTCAATCATTGAAATGGAGAAGAAAACCTTCTCAAAAAGGAACCTTGCTGCTTCAAAGTTGAGAAGATACCAAAAACTGGAAGTACCCAGAGACAAATGCTGTGCCAGCAAAGTCTTGTGCATGAAAGAGAGACAGAAATAGACGTTTTACTGGCGTGCCCAAACTGAGAATGGTGAAAAAAATGGTACTTCGGAAACTTAACCCAGAAATGCATTGATTTCTAGTGAATGTAAGTGTTCAATGCATTCACCAGAAAAACGCAATCGAATCAAAAACACATTTGAAAACCCAGTTTTGTGAATAATGTGATTTGAAATTATAGCAGATAACATAAATAGGTTTTACATTTAGCTTCAAAGTGATTCAAATTCATGCATGTGCAGAGCAAATGAGCATGTTGGCAGCTCAACGTCGCAGCATGAGGTAACTCTCTGAAAAATCAGACTTCAAACCCCACAAATCACGCAACATGCCTTCAGCAAACGGCACGCAGGCTGCTAATGTTTACCACCTCGGCTCATCTCTGATGCCTTTATACCAAAAGAAACCAAAGGCACGAGAGAGGAAAGAAATCTGACGCTGGTAAGTCCAGCTGTCAGTCGACGGAGTGCTTGCTCACCGTTGATCCCGACGCAGATTCCGTCTCTCAATTTTAATTTGTTGCTTCCTTTGGATGGTGAGGTGGATTGGAGTTGTTTTTAATATTAGTAACATTATAGCAAACACCAGTGATTTACGCGACATGGCAGCCTGCTGTTTCACCCCAGCACCAGAGAAAGGTAATACATCTCAAGACTTCTGCTACCGACTGAAATCTGTACAGCTGAGTGTCAGTTTCCTGATTTTCATCACCTTTCTGGCTGTTGTAAAGAAAAGTCTGAGACAGGTGCTTGTGTGAGGTGACATTTGACAACTTTCTTTATCACTTTGGCAGCAGTCTTCAGGAAAAAAAAAAGATTTAAATTACACTGCTGAAAACAAGATATTGTACTCTGGAAACCCTAAACCCAGCATCAGCACTAGTATGGATCATATTAAACAATAATCAGACCAAACTACCACCTACATGAAACGCTTTTGAAATGTTGTTAGGAAATATTACCTTCTGTGTGTAATAAAAGACATGAATTAATGAGCTGTAGAAGTGTGTTCAGGTAGAATTTTTAACCATGAACTAAGTCAAACTAGCAGCTTTCCCCTGATCTGTTGACAATGCTAAGCTAAGCTAATACTTCCTCAGTATAGCTCAGTCAGAGACATTTTTCCACTTCTCAAGCAGGTCAAGTCTATACGATGTGCGGAACACCTTGAAAGCACATCATGCCCAGACATTTTGTATGTAATACCACTTGCTGTCTATATGTGTGTGTGTGTGTGTGCGTGCATTGGCTGCAGGTTTCCATAGTGATGCCTCCTGGGGTGAGCTGGCCGTCGCATCTCACCCAGTAGATCGTATTATGGTCTATATTTACTGTACTAACACACTCAGCGGGTCTTTGTGCCTCTCCCACAAGGCACATACAGATCTCCATGGAGACAGCTGAGGGAAAGAAAATACTCTGAAACCCAAAGAGGAAACCAAATGATGAGACAAACCATGTAAACCTTGAAAGCTCATCCTTAAAAACCACAAACAAGATGGGAAGGCATTGTAGCGAGTGGACAGAACTGAATTTGAATAGTAAGACTATAAATGTATAAATTACATAAAGCTGTGACTCGATTAGACACTATTTGAGGATGTAAAGACCTGAGGACAGCTCGACCTCTCCTGCCCTGATCGTCCACCCACGCATCCCTTTAACCAACCTCTCCGCAGCAGGTGGTGCTATAGAAGAGGCAGATCTCCTTTTCGTGAAGAAGTTTTCCTTTGTGATCAGTCGGACGCTGCCTCCTTCCTGCTGGGCTTTGCTCAGGGAAGCCTGGGCCACCTCCTCTCGACTGAGGTACCTGTGGACACGGGATAAATGGAGCTGTGAGGGAATGGAGGATTTGCAGACGTTACATAACCGCAGATGATAAGAGCTGATTCACTTCTAGAGCACGGGTGGGTTGCGAGGAGATGGATTCAGAAACTCTCTGGACAGCAATAGCACCAGCAGTAGATCGGACATCTGAAGCTGCTCATGCAGTTCGGTGATCTTAGTCATCTTTTCTGGACAGCAGTAATCCTGGGAGTCAGTCGTGTAAATGTAACACACATCATCACCCACAGATCTGGCAAAAAGTTCTGCAAATGCTCTCAGTGCAACGCAGGATACGCTGTAATTTTTTTTCTTGGCAACAAACTGTTCTTAAATGCTCATATTTGTCCCTCCACTCCTTATTTCCTATTCTGTTTGTGTGCTTATATCCTGTTTGTCTTCTTCCCCTGCTGAATCCTATTACTATTGCTGCAGCAGCAATCTAATTTCCCCACAGGGATCGTCAATCATCTAATCTAATCCATCTGCCCCGCCACTGGTTTTTATGGCCCTTGTAATACAGACGCTAGGTGTGCAAGTTGGAAATTGTACAAAACTCAACATGGCGATCGGGGCAGGATTAAAGTGACCCCGGGATGTCAGAGTCGACAACAAAAACACGAGAGAAAAAAATAAATCACTGACATGTTTGTTCTGAAAAATTTGAGTGGTCTCAAGAGAAAAGTGGGAAAAAGAGTTTCCACAGAGGGAAGGTACAACGCTCTAATGGTCTCCACAGAGCAATTATCTTTCCTCTTTTCTGTTCAGGGAAGTCAAAGGTCAGATCCTGCAGCTGGTTGCTCAAAGACACTTTGGCAGAATGGATGTTTGCTGACCAGCTATCAGCCAAAACTAGTTTTTATTATGTCCAGTGTTAATTACAGATTCACTAGGAACCCTCAAATTTCACTCATCCAGTAAAATCCCAAATATAAATCAAATGGCACAGTGGCTCAAATCATTGTTGATGGACCTTAGAGTGCAATGCTACTGAGTTCTACAAGACGCTACCAACAAAAAGACAAAAAAAACAGTCAAATTCTCTCTAAAAACACAAGGTAAATATAGAGGTTGACATCCCAGCAACGTCCGAGCAGTAACTCTGACGAGTCAGGAGATCATGTTCCATGTTCTTCGTGTTTTTGTGTCCACTACTAGGTGCACATTTGCAGTTTCTGAAGCACAGAGCAAACAACCCATTCTGAGTCAGTCATATAAACCAACTTCGTGGTGAGGGTCATTACTGCTGATGAGAGCTAGTGTCTGCAGCTCCAACCAAGAGAAGAAACAACTATTATCACAGTGGAAGAGTCCAGATCAGACCAGACATGTTCAATGTTTTTTTCAACACTGATGGGAATTAATCCCACTGGGTCGGATGGTTGAGTTGTTTACCTTCACAAGACTTCCAAGGAACATTACAAGCAGCGTTGCTATTTCAATGAGGATGGCGGCTATATTTCAATTAGATTCGATTTTGGATATTCATAGGCATAGTCTCCAAACACTTTGATCAATTCCCTTACAATTTAAAGTCTTAACTGCTAAACCCAGGCCTCGTAAGACGTACACCGAAGGTCACCATGGAAATTATTGATTTGTTAATAAGATTTAAAGCCTCCTAAAGTCCTAAAGTCACCCTGTCTTGGATTTTTGGGGCTATTTTTTGAAAGAAGGAGACTGTCTATCCACGTGAAATGCAAAGTATACAGAGTGACAGTACGGGCTTCTCTATTGTAGGGTGCAGAAATTTGGACTGTCTACAGAGTGCAGATAAAGAAACTCCACATACTTATGATGAGACACCTTCAAGCCATAATGAACATCTCATGGAGAGACAAGATAACCAACATGGAAGTGTTGCAACAAGCTGGTCTACCGTCAATGGAGGACACGCTAATACAGATGGATCTGAGATGGCTCAGACATGTTGAGACGGCAAACGCAATCAGAGTAGATCAAGGCTCAGACTTAAAGAAATTGTAAAAAGTAACTTGAAGAAGCTGGGTACAGACTGGAGTTCCTGGCAGTGGAAGGCTAAGGACAGAGCTCTACAGACACCATTTTTCCTCAGTTAAGTTTAATGTTTATGCTTAACCCTTTAAGCTTCAGTCAATTCCAGCCGTTTTCAGTACAAAAAATCGCTAATATTCTATTTTTAAATAAAAAAAATTATGAAAAATACGGGGAATATTGGACGCACATCGCGAGGTGCATTTCCTTGAAAACGACCGATTCGTGGATTTTATACCGACTTCAGGACATGTTTTGGACAAAATAGTTTACTGGCTTGTGTTGTCTGGATGTAAAAGGTTGGATTATGGCCGTTTTTTGTGGAATCTTTTTTTCTGTGTGTAATAATGAACCCGGAAATGTGAGTCGCGCTGTGTGCGTTGAAGCCGTGTATAGAGAACGGATGGATGAATATTCGTTTTTGTCGGACAAATGTGTTTTTCTCACCCGCTGTGGTAATCACATCTGAAAGTGGTTTATACCGGCGGATTCATGAGAATCTAAGCTTTCCATCGGCGCATAGTGTTTGTATAATCGTGTTTGCAGCCGTCGGACATTCTTGAAATTCCTATGCAAATTAGTAGGTGTACCGCCGGCGGTACACCTACGACGCACTGAAGCGTAAAGGGTTAAATAAAATGTCTGCCTTGTTAGCACAATGTAGCTAAAGTGACAGACCATGTGTGGACTGGTTGAGGAGTCAGTAAGCTAGTATTGCTTTGGTTCCATGTCCTCGGATGGAAAAGACAACACCCCTGCTCTTTATGGAAACACGTTGTTGACCGTAAGACAAAATTCTGGGTATCCTGCACAAACCAATGGGTGATGTCAAATCTCTCTACATCTATCTTCAGTCTATGATATAAGTATACAGAGTGGAGAATTTAAGAGTTACCGTAATAGCTGCTTAATAAGGCATTGGTAGTTTAAATAGTCACGCAGGTTCCAAATTGTTTTGCATTCACTGTGTGCGCAACGTTTTGTTGTATACCCGTGTTTTGCCATTTTTGTGTTAGCATCACAGCATGTGTTTTGTTCTCACTGGGCAACCAACAGAGATTCATTCTTTTCACGGGGCATATAAAGGCTGTTTTTAGCTGTTCTGAAAAAAAAATCAATGATGAGGCGCCCTGTGACAACATCCTAAATAAAGCAGATTCCTCTTGTAAGTCATCCAGTGTTTCCAAGTCCAAAGCATCTTTTTTTCCTTCTCACAGAAGAGCTTTCTGCTGTATCAAGCTGAGAAATGGATTATTCTTAGTGAGGTGCTACGAATACAGATAACAAACGGTTTCAAAGAAGTGAAAAATTCAGATTTAAAAAGAGAAGAAAAATTGGACAGAGAGAGACAGTGGGCAGCGACTACGTGATGTAGCCGCTTCACAGACAATCAATTCTGGTGATGAAGCTGTTCACTAATTGTTGAGCTGATCAATAATTAATGTTGTATCTTCCAAACATTTGCTCTGACAGCTATGTCAATTCTTGGATTTAGTTTGATGAAACTTTAGTGCTGCCAGACAAACAGTAGCCTTGCCACCTTTGAAATAAAAATCAATAACTGGAGCGGTGCCTAGAACTATAAGACATGCAGATAAATAAATTTAACAGTGCTTAACTAAGAAGAAATATTTACTGCCCAGCAACAGACAGGTAAAACATACATGTCTTGTTTTCTTAAATATAGAAATCCTTTATTTATTCTACTTGAATTAGTTACATGATGCATCTCTATCCTGACTGCACTGTTTTCCTTATTACTAATGCAGCAGCAGCTTCCATGAAACACTCACTATTTAAACAGACGGTGTTGCCACGGTTAAACTCTGCTTTTAGTGTTTCTACTAGGCCCTGCAGGCTATGCAGTGACATTTTTATGCATTTACACCACCTCCATCTGGACAGAATACTTTTTTCTGCCTCTTTGGGAGGGAGATGGAAAGAAGGCAGAAGGAGGGGAAAAAAATGAAGGAAAGATAGATGACAGGAGGCAGAAAGTGGAGGAGAGAGACACATCAAAGAGGAGAAGTTTCTCTGGAAGCTGAGGGGAGATGAGGAAGAAGGTAAGTCTCCATCAAACACAAGAGCTTCCTTTGCTTCAAACGGTCCCAGCACAGAGGCTGGATGAAACGAGATACCTGGAGTCCAACTGCGCTTCGGGGAGACTGTGGATATGTGAGTGTTTTTGCATGTTTTTATGCAGCGAGGCTCCTGGACAGTAATTCTGTACACTAAAGGTGACTGCCGTTCCTTCCTTATAAATTACATTTTCTGTCAACGTCATCACCCACTATCAGGAGGGGCGGCCATGTTCACTGACCGCTTCTATTTTTGTCAAAATGGCATCTATGTAGAAAAATATTGTATAATTTCAGACATAAGTCACAATAATAATTTAATGTCCTCCAATACTATGCATTAAAGGACTCTGTGGAGTTGTGGTTGTTTCTTTATAGGTGCTTTGTATCTTCTACAAAGCACAAACAAGCAACACCAACGTACTTTCCAGCAGGTTTTATGAGTGTCTATCAACCGCCAGTTGGTTGAAACAAGATACATTTCAATTTTCAGTCATTTAAATTCAAGGGTAGAAGAACAATGACTGACTGTATACATAATTCTGCTTGTTTACAGGCTGTGGGGAATGCATTAAGTTGCCTTCTTTCAGAGTAAAACAAGGAAAATGATACTAATTAGAAACGTCTCTTGAAGCTAAAGCTACCGGCTAACTTAGCTTAGCATCAGATGGGAGCAGCGGATACAGGACAGTTTAGAATCACCAGTTAACCTCAGCATGTTTTTGGACTGTGGGTGGAAACCGGAGAACAATGAGAGAAACCACACATGGAGAGAACATGCAAACTTCATGCAGAAAGATCCCAGGAAGGCCGGGACGCAAATCAGGGACCTTCTAGATGCAAGACAAAAGGGCTAACCACCAAGCCACCGTCATTAGAATATGCTTTCATTCAGCAAATTGCTCATGAAGACTCAACTAATTAAACATTAACTGAGAAGTTACAGTTGATTTTTTTTCCTGATTTCTTTAAAATATGCCATGCTGAACATTTTCTTCATGATTCTCGCCTCCCTCAACCATCCTGACAGCTAGCGTTGCAGCTGCCACTAAATTTCCACCTGTGGCTTAATCTGATTAGTCAAATGTTTGCGTGCTGAGTGGGAGCGCATCTAAATAGAATTCTTTTTCACTGCATTTCAGATGGACTTTTGCTATGTGTGTTTAGTGTGCACATTCTGATTAAGAAGACAATGAAAACATGATTATTGGCCTGCACTAGTTTGACGGTTGTTATATACCTCAACTATTTAAGGATCAGTAACATCTGGACTTTCATTGTTTGGCAGAAGTACTGGAGGCCTTAAGTTGTCAGAAATACATTACAGCATGGTGTTTTTTAACCCCAGCTTGTGAGAAGTTAGTCTGATTGCAGTTATGATAAAATGCCTCTGAAACAGTAACCCAAAATCTCAACCACCCAGACACTATTCCCCCCATTGGACAGTGGGCTGCTGCTCGTAATTTCTTTTTGCTGTAAAACAACCATGACAGAGGTATAAAACCCCCTTTAATATTACTTCCTGTAGTCTTGACAGCTACAGCAAATCTAAACACAAGCGGTGGACGTTGCAGCAGTCAAACTATGATCTGAACTGGATTACCTGGACATGGCATTCTGCTGGTTGTCATTTGATGCCCAGCTATAGGGATGCTGCTGGAGACTCTGGGTGGCAGCAGGTTGCTGACAGCGAACCTGCAGAGCCGCAGACAGCAGTTCAGCTCCGCCTGGGCCGAAGCTCCGGTCCAGCACGGAGACCAGACCCCGCTCAGCTGTGTGAAATCAAACTAACAAGCTGCTGCTCTGCTCTGATTGATTGCTGCTCGCCTCCATCGGCCTCAGAGTGACGGGACTGGTGCAGCTACAGCCTTTTTAGCGGCAGATGTAAGATATTTAAAGCTAGTTTGCCGAAAGAGGATGAAAGCTGCTAATTCATATTTCAACCATCTATGTTTACCCATTAATTTTTTATAGCCACTGAGGCTAAACAAAATAATGTATATTAAAAAAATCTGTGTATTGGACAAGTGTTTAAAAAACAGATTTAAAGCTTCAGTGCAGTCATTTGAATTCTATGATGGACCAGGAACAATTAGAACTACTCTACAGAGAGGCACTTAGAAAATGCACATACATAAAATGCTTAGTGCTAAAAAAACAAAACAAACAAAAACAGCCATTAAATAGCCATGAGCAGCAGAAAAATTGGGTCTGATGCGATGAAAATCTCTCGGATTATTACTTCATCTTTATAGTTCCAGCTTTTCTTTTTTCTTTTTTACATAAAGTTCATAGTTTGCTCATTATAAGTAGTACTCAGCCTGTGAAAATGTCCTCTGGAGCGTCGGAGGAGCTTTTGCCAAGTTTGAGAAAAGAGCCCCGTCTTCTTTCAGTTTCAGCTCGAGACTTCAAATTTACTGCCTGTTACAAACTGGGGGTGTGGAGTTTGAGAGATGTAGGCACTTATCAGGGGGGAAGACGCTATCAAATGGAAGATAATGGGAAGTGTGGGATACAGTGGGGTTTTGTTTTTTGCAGCATGACAAAAAATAAATAAATCTGGATCTCTTGGCATCTGCTGTTTTAAATTTGATCAATCTTCTAAAAATCTGTTTTCTCCAGTCCCTCAACTCTCTCTATGGAAGTAAAATACTGATTTACTGAAGTAAAGCTTTGATGTAAGCTGCTAAAATGATATGATAGCAAAGCGATTGACCTTTATGGAGCCAAATGTTCTGATTTTCAAAATTAGAGCTGGAAAAAGTCATTTATCCACTCAATATACCATCCAAGGGGATTGTTTTCGCTTTCAAGCAGTATTTAGTCTGTCACTGTCAATCTGGGAAAACTGTATTCCCCGCTAAATTGTGTATATTGCTGACTTGATATGAAGCCTAGGTTAGCTCAAATTTAATTCTGAAAATTCTTTTTAAATGGGATGATTTGTATCTTTGATAGTCTAACGCTTCTTTCAGGGTGTTCATCCATTGGTTGTTGTTTATTGTCCACCATTCTAAGTACAAAATACAACAAGCTTCATCCTGATTGTGTAACAACCAATCACCTTTTCACTTGAAAAGTTTGGTCAACATTGTTATTTAGTTATTTATTTATTGGTTGTTGCTAGAGGTACGGACCCGTACCCGTAGCCTGTGGACTACAGATACGGCACTTTCCATTTGCCAATCAGATACGCGAGATCTGGTCACGTGACTCCCGGTAGACGCGAGCTGTACGGACCCGTAGCATCGGTACGACAGGTACGGACCCTAAACCTGACCCTAACACTAACCCTAACCTTAACCTTTGCTTACCTTTCAACAGTTTGCAGTGGTTAGCAGCTTCTTGACTCGCGAGACTCGCGTACGGGTCCGTATCTGTCTGGCAAATGGAAAGTGCCGTATCCGTAGACACTACCTTATTTATTAATGACCGGCTATCTTTTTTCAGCTTTGACTTCTAGCCAAAGTCAAGCCAAAGAAACATGAGCACATAGCACTGGTGCTTTCCTCACTTCACTGGCTTCCGTTTAGGTTCAGGATTGATTTTCAGATTCTTTTATTTGATTTTAAGTCTCCAAAAGGACAGTCTGACCTTATTAAGGTGCATCTACCCTCCACAGCCCTTAAGTCAGCTGACCAGACGGTCCTGGACGTTTCTCGATCCCTCATGAAAACCAGAGGAGATCGAGCTTTCGCAGTCCACTCCGGTCGTCAACTAGTTCCACGAAACCAGTTCAAACGCTGTAAGTGGAGGACGTTGTAAACTGAGAACTCCATGTATATTGTTGTGTTGTGAATATTTCTAAAATTCTACTAAAATACACCCTGATTGTACATTTCCGTTGTAATTTATCAGTTCATACTTTAAAAAATTTTAACGCTGTAGTATTCTTCTCGTGAGTTAAGGAATGGAAGATGACGAAAATTTGTCTGCATAACAGTCAATAAAGAAGTGATGTGTAAAGTTAGTTCACAGATATATGTGGAACACACAATGCATATTTTTATTATGGTGATTACAAAGGCGCATTATAGAAAGCAATAAACCACTTATGATCAATGTTGTGGTAATCCTAACGATGAAGCCTGCTTGGGCAGGATGCAAACTGGATTAAAAACCTCTTAGTTCTTCTAAAATCGCTGTAAATCACCATGAGTGGCTTATGACAGAAATATCCACAGTGTTGGAAACCCAGGCAAAGTACATTAAGTTTGAAGTTGTTGAAAGCTGAGCGTCTCAGTGCAGAGAGGGTGAGCCGTGATCGCCCCGCTGAGCCAAAGCTGGAGCTTGATTGGTTCTGATTAGTGAATAAATCAAACAGGTATCAAATCAAGCCGGGCCAATTGCCTCCTACTCACACCTTGATTAGGTTCATGCACCCAAACGCGTTCCCCGGTTGAGAAACACTCTCCCTCACTTACACACACACACGAATCTACCCTGTAATTGGCAAACTCTCCCTGCCTCTATCCACGCCAGCTGTAATTAGTGTGCCAGCAACAATGCTTGTTTGTCAAAAAACACACATGTACACATACACACAGCGCTCATCCCATCCTCTCTCATGCCTCAGCTGACACCCTTTGATACACCCACACACACATGCACACACACAAATACTATTCAGCCTTCCATGATGCCTGGGGCAGTTAGTATTTACAAATCTGCTCGCTTCTCTGTGAAATCTCACACATTGCTTCTTGGTTTCTGACATAATGTTGGGAACTAATTCATCTCACTACTTCCACCGATTCAGAATATACACTAACTGGCCCAAAGGAGGTGCCAAGATAAATGATATCTTACTGATGGGCTCGTGGGGGAAGACATATTTTTGTTCCCTTGTTACTTTGCAGATTTACTGAAGCGCCACAAGGGAGGTGTACCACAACTGACCCTTAGTTAGAGCACACATGCAGTTTATAGTGATGATGAGGGAGGATTTACCACTCCAAATATCCAGTAATTTTGGACAAAATTGGTCAAAACCAGGCTTCTCTTGATTTTTGCTGTCTAAAATGAGAACTGCTGCTGGTAGATGGAGCCAGTTTGCTAAATAAAACTGACATATTGCTATGAATTGGTTGCAAATATGCCTCTGGCTGAATCTTTAATGGCTTAATGTCTACATAGATGATATTGTGCGGAACAACTGAGGCTAAAGCTATAAGCATTGAAACAATTTTAGGGTCCCTGAAAGGAAAATCACCAAAATGTATTTTTGAATCAGTGTTGTTGAGTGGAGGTTTATTTGCTCGAGACAAACACAACAGTAGATGATAACTTTAGACGACGTACCTGCTTGTTAACCCTACTGCTGTAAGTTGTGCCTCGGTGGAGTTATGTGACCACTGGTGTTGGTTTGTTTGTCTGTCTGTCTGCCTGTTAGCAACATTACGCAAAAACAGACTAAAGGATGTGGAAGAAATTTTCAGGGAAGGTCAGAAATGACACAAGGACCAACTGATTAGTTTTTGGCAGTGATGCGGCTTATAGTCGGGATCCATGGATTTGTAAATGATTTCTGTATTTGATTCAGTATCCGTACATCACGTACACAAGCTTGTTTAAAATTAGCTAAAAACAAACCGTTCGTGAGGATTCTGTAAAAAAAAAAAAAAAAAAGAAAAGAAAGATGGGTACTGTTTAAAACACTGAGTTTGTAGAGGTCGCAACTATGGTTTCTTGACGGTCCTGGAAATACCTGTGGGCACATACTGTACAGCAGACACTTTTGAGTTTTCTCTACTTCAAGTCATGGTTGTGCTGTTTTGATAGAGGTAGGACTTTATAATGGGAAAACGAGCCCACAGTGAGAAAAAAATGTAAAAGGAGCAAAACTGCCCAAAAATCATTTGGTTCAGAGGGTTGAATGTAACCAAACAAACTAATGTCGTTAGTTGATGATGTGCTCCTTGGCAAACACAAGCTCGTAAAGTGTCCTCTCACCTTTTCTGTAGTGTTTTTGTGTTTGTAAAGGATAAAACACTCCAAAGTCTGCAAATGCCAAGTATCTCTCTAACTCCTGCCCACAAACATCCCGTCAACAAGAAGAGAAATCCATAGTTTGACAGAGCTGCTATGACTAGATGCAGTATCTAGGCAATGGCAAGAAAATCACTGATATAAGTCGGGGCTTAGTGAAAGTCAAATCATGTTTCCTTCAAGAGCATACTTCCAGCTAGAATCTGACCTCTTGGTGCTGGAGTGAGGGCGCTGGGTGTTGGCCAGCTGCTGCAGGCCCAGGGTGGGGCTGTGGAAGAGGAGGCCGCTGCGTCGGAGAAGCTTCTGCTTCATGGCCGCCAGGCTGCTCCACTCCTGGACAAACCTCAGCACCTGCATGAGGGGGAGGGAGAGATATCAAACCTCACTTTATATTCAATTTCAAGCAGAAACCGAAGCCGTTCGAGTCTTCATCTTCGACACAAATTGATAGTTTGGACGTTGGAGCCTCTTTAAAAGCAAAACATTTTTTAGCTTTTCAATTCTGAAAATACACTTGAGCTGAAAACAAACTATTCAAAGGAGACAGTTTTCCAGATTGCTGAACAAAACCCATCAAACCAATAGAGAGCTGTATACGCTTTCAGCCAAGTCAAGGATTCAAAGAAAATCCACTGCCAAAAAAACAAATAGCACACCAGACACCAACCCTAATGGGCAATTTGCCTACATATATTACACTTGATGATAGCCACTGTCACAAAAAGATGAGTTGTCTGAAGATAAAGCTCAAAACACATAATACACACAGTTCTTTCAGCCATCACAACATCCAGGCTTTCTTTGTTGATGCTTCAGCGGCTGAATCAGGTGTATGACAACACATACGACCACACAGGAATCTTTATCTTACTTATTAGGTTCAAATAATCATCATTATTTAAAGGTCTGAATTCACCTTTTAAAATTTTCTAAAGGATCTTTTAAAATTTTTGCCTTTCACATAGCTGGGAAAGAGAATGACACCATGACAACGCTGTAATCTTTCTGAAAATATGCTACTAGACGTTAATAGATGATAATTATTGCTCATCACTTGCTTGAGATTGAAGGCAATGAGAAACATGGTGCCATTCTTACGGAAGAGCTAGAAACAGAGCAGAGAGCTGGTCTTGTATTCAGATCAGGAGTCAAAGAACAGCAGTCAGCCTGGATGTCATGAGCTGGTAGATCATAGAAATCCTGTTCTGCATATCTGGGATGTTCTGGAGACTCCTGACAGGAGTACAGTGCAGCTTAACACCACATCGCGAAGCAGTAACTGTTTTGAAAAGCCATCACAGGTTAGCTGGGAGTCAAGGAGTCGAAGCAGATGCCAAACGCGGTGAATGAAGAGGAGAGTGGGACGAAGATCAGATGGGTTAAACGGTGAGACTTTGTGTTGGTAGAAACTGGAGCGCTTTGATTTATCAATGTGTAGCTGCTTCTATTGTTAAAGGTTTATGCTCACCTTAATGGAAGCTTATCACATAAAACACCACGGAACTCATCCTACTAATCAGTATTACTCACAATTACTGAACTTTTGATTTTTAGTGATTTTTATGTAACTAATATGTTTCTTGTAGCTAAAAAAGATAAACAAGCAACAGATGATCAAGAAATAAATCATACATTTGAACTATTTCTTGTTATTGTCTTACATTTTTACTGCACCTGTCATGTCCAAAATTATTATACCCTTTCTCAGTAATCAATGCCAAAGCCTTTATTTGCTAACAATCTTTCTTCAAGTTCCACTTTTTCTTTGAAGTTGAAGCTTCCTCCCATCTCTGGTCTTCACTTTCTTCAGATTCTCGATGGGATTCTGGTCTGGACTCTCCAACATGTTGATGTTTTCTGTGAACCATTTCTTGGCCACCTTGAGGTGTGTTTCAGATCATTGATTTGTTGGAAGGACAAGGGTTTCTGCAGTTGACTGATGTTCTCCTCTACAGCTTTCTTCTTTGCCTTTTCTGAGTCTTGTAGAAGTGAGTCCTCCTTGGTCGAATTCTGCTACCAGAACTGCCCATAAAGATGGTCTTGGTGGTGATTCTTGGATTCTTCTTGGCCTCTCTAATGACCATCCTTACTAGTGTAGACTTCCCTTTTGTTTCCCTATCATCCCTTTGAGATTTTTCACAGAGCAGAACTACTTGTACTTTCTGATGATGCTTTGCACTGTGACCACTGGCACTTAAAAACACTTATATGTGGCTTTATAGCTTTTCACCGCCTTGTGAGCAGCCTTTCTCACTGACGGGCCCTAATAGCAGCTCACAAAGCTTTTTGCTTTTAGCCACGACTTGCAATTGACTGGAGAAGTACTGCTTCAGCTGTTAAACTTACAGTGTGTTAGAATGCACGAGAATATGTTAGAACTTACCAGGAACATTTGTCATGGTATAGACATGGTCTGTTCTTAGAGATTTGTCACAGTTTTGGACACACGCAACACAATGTCTTAACAGTTTGTCACTTGCTTCTGTCACTTCCAGCCAAAAGAACACTACGGGTCAAATGAACTATTGAGGACTTTTCTGTATGTGTTTAATTGTTAACTTAGTCTCACATTCACTTTATGATGCTGTCAATTCCTACAAATGCATAAAATGCATATTAATTTGCAGCTGACAATAGTCCTGAATTAAATGCACTTTTTATGCCCGCTTCAATAAAATGTGCTAAAAATGAAGAAGAAATGTACTTTGTCTCATTCAAAAATATAACTATACACTTGTGAGCTCTTTCAAAAGACTAATATCTTCATAACTAAGAGTTATAGACAAGGTGGTGAAATCAGAAAATCCAGTGAAGTGTTTTAAAAATGCTCTTGGCCTTTCATGTAATTGGTAGACAGGCATTAAAATATAGTCTCATCTTTTAGGAGACAAAAGTACAGAATGAAAAAGACTACAATTAAGTTATCCTCTAAGAAATATGGCTCTTTTCTTATGAAATGTAGATTATTCTTATACTGGTTTTATAATGACTGCCCATTTATTTTGAAGATATTTCAGCTGTTTGTTTCTATTGTTCTTCTGGGCGTAGCAGAGTTTACACGCCCATCCAAGACGTGTTGCAGGCCACATTAAACCGCTTGCTTGGTATTGATTTTGATGGACAATTGGAGAGTAACAGGGCATAAATGATGGGTCAGAGGATGGATGCAACACACGCCTTGGTTTTACAAACCAACATAAACAACGTGACAGGTGGGGCGTCTGTCAGGAGCTGTTACTGCCGCGGCAGATTGCAGGATTTAATATTAGCCGGTTGGCGTGCGGGGTCGTTTGAGGCGATGATCCGTCTCCTTTAACGACCGTCATAAAACGGCACTTTCTCTTTTGCCAGTCTCCTCGGCCGCCCAAACCCCCTAAACCGCCCCACTCCCTCCCTCCATCACACCCAACCCCTCCTCCATCGCTCTTCAGGCCCTGCAGTGGTGGAAAGTGGGCGTCCACATTCCACCTATCTGTCAGGCCCCCGATGTCGAGCTGCTGCTTTTCCTGCTCGTGATCAGTGGTGTCATTAGTTTCACATGGCAGTGGCACGCACACACATATATCTGTTAGGTTTAATAACCCTGTGCTGCCTGGTGCCTCATCTTCACTGGATCAGTGGAATTGAGGAGATAGCTCCACTGACTGTGATATGAAACTAAATTATCTTAGTCTAAAATTAAGGCCAGCCTATGGGCACGGCAACTGAAAAACTTTCAACTGCACTCGTGAGCATGTTCAGAATTTTCTATCATGCTCCAAATTCTATAATGTCCTGGTTGCATATTTTTTTATCCTACCAGTCAGTCAAAAGAAAAAAAGTATCGGCACATCTCACAACCTAAAAGTCAACTCCAGTTTAATTCCCCTTTAGATCACTTTAACAGTAATGACAAATTAAAGGCGTACACCTCCCTCGTGTAAACACCGCACATGCACACCCACACACAGCCATGAATATCAAACCACATGCGAGAGACACACACATATTCAGCCTGGCGGGAAGGGCAGACCTGGATTCGATTTTCCCGGCGCCGGCTGAAGGCCTCGGGCAGGTCGTCCCAGTTGGTTAGTTTGATGTCCAGAGGGATGAAGCTCAAGTTCAGCGGAGCTCCGTCCTAAAAGACGGGGAGGAGACAGAGACGAAGAAGACAGCCTGAAGCAAAGCTACCACCATCATCTTCATCTTAGTGGAACTGTTGCTAATATAATGATAAACATCTTTAGCCTGGCTAATATGGGTGTTATGGTTTAACTCCATATTTGATTTAGATTTTATCTCTGCAATATGTCGCAGTGTTGACCAAGTTTTGTTTTCTTCACAACATTTACTTTTTATACATTTGTAAGCAAACAATGAAGGACAATACAGTATGACATGGATGTAATCATAAACAGAATCTCTTCATTTTTAATAAATATGATTCTATATACATGTATACTGACAGTCAATAGAAACTTTGAGGTAGAAATGTACACAGAATTCTACTTGTAGGGGGGTTGTAATTATTCATTGTGGATTTACTGATGATCTAGTGCCCTGGTAGTTGAGATAATGATGAGTTGTCATTTTGTCATGATTCATTGCACATGGGTTGGTCACTTTGCAAAAGTGAACCAAATGCACACCAAGCAATACTCAGTGAGTATCTGCACAATTTGAGAATGGGTTTTGAAGGCCTATATAAAGGCCCAAAAAAGGCCACCATTGTTAGTTCAGTGAACAGCATCATGCCGCGTCTATCACATGAACAACGTCTCCGGGCACTGGGTATGGTGGAGGCCGGTTTGAGCTGCAGTGATGTAGCCAGGCGTATGGGCTGTTCCCAACCCACAATCAGAAGCCTGGTCCAAAGCATGCGCCGACGGATTGCTGCCTGCATCGAAGCAAATGTAGGCCATACTCGGTATTGACTGTTGTGACTTTGTGTTTGGCAGGTGCCGTTTTCTTTTGTGAAATTCTTTATTTTGAAATCATTCTTGAAACTTTAGATTTTTGTTTCTGTATGCCAATATGCTAAAGAAATGATTCATATGAAGAAAATCCAGTTTCGGGCTTCAAAATAAAAATTATGTTGAAAAATCTGGTCTCAAACTTTCTATTGACTGTCAGTGTATATAGAATTATTTTTAATGTGCATGTATTAATGATGTATTTATGTATATTTATGTCTTCAATCTCAGTCAAAATGGTTACAGTAACGCCATGCCACTATCTTGCAATGATACAGAAATCTTTAACAAATCCGTGGATCCAGACTATAAGCCGCACTGCCAAAAACTAATCACTTGGTCCTTGTGTCATTTCTGACCTTCCCTGAAAATTTCATCCAAATCCATTATTCCATTTTTGCATAACGTTGCTAACAGACAGACAGACAAACCAACCCCAATCATCACATAACTCAGCCGAGGCTCCTCCTCCTTGGCGGAGTAAAAAATACTATCATATTAGTTATGCTAGCATACAAAAACAACATCAGCATGTTTGAAATTCCTCCTTTTTTGTTCTGCATCTTAGCAGTGTTAGCATAAACTCGGATCAAATTATTCTGTTTGTCTGTTTTTGAGTAATGTTGCAAACAGACAGAAAAAAAAGGACGGACACCAATCGTCACATAACTCCGCCGTGTTTCTTGCCAGAGTGATGGGCAAATACAAAACTTGAAGCCTTTAAAATGCTCTGGCAAAAGCGGTGCTCGCGCAGAAATGAATGCAGATTGCGTGTGAGGCGCTCATTCTTCATTTGAAGGCGCTAGACTCAAGGAAGGATTATGAAAATGTGTTACATGGTCACATAGATACGTAAGTAACAGCAGAAGAACATTTGAAATGAGGCGTTTCAACCAGGTGTTTGCAAAACCTTTTACATGCTCAAAGAAGCTACAACACACTAAAAAGATGGAAATTGAAATACCCCAAAAGCACCAAGTGGACCCTAAGATGATTCCACTTCTAAACAGATTTTAACCCACCTGTTCAATCTGATGTCACTGATAGGCATTACATTTTTGATAATGAGTATCTTTTGACAGTTTAAACAGAAGGTAATTGATGCTTCATATTAGGAGCTGTGCTTTTTTGACAGTTTTATTTGAAACAATTGTCTTAGAATGAATAATATATACTATATAAGTGTAGTATATCCAACAACAACACTACAGCAGTTCACTGAGTATTGATAAACTATCTGTACATACTAAATGTGATCCCACTCAGACTACAAAAACATTTATAATGTTATCAGTAGTGATAATACCAGAATTTAAATAGTCTTCTTTCCAGAAACAATGTGACCATTATACCAGAGTGTGCCGTCAACAGTTCTTACAGCAACAGTTCTATTTCTTTGATAGAAAGTAGTCTCTAAGCAAAACAAAAAAACTGTTCAGCGATATCTCAAAGCCTTTATCTGTTTCTTCTTTTCATAGACCTGTGAGTCAGGAATCCTGAAGGGATATATAATTACTATATTTGAGGTAATTTTGCAGCCATGATCTGATGTTTTCTTCTCTTTTTCATCTCCCTTTGTATTAAACCGTCAATGAAACTGTAGACAGATGCATTTAAATGACTAATAGTTCACATTTGTCTGTGTGAAGCACTTCAAAGCTGTCTTGAAAGGTGCTTTATGTCGAATCCATTTAATTACTCGCCAACAAAGTCGCATCAACAACATTATTTTGTCACTTGTGCATGAATTTGGAACTATAAGCGGAATCAGACAAAGTGTCGCTTAGCAGAGATTAAATGACTACGTGATTGACAGAAAATTAATCTACAAAGGTTATGAATAAGGGTTTAAGTTGTTTTTAAAGCAGAAGTGGCAAGAAGATTCAGAAATACTGCAAGTATATTTCATGTGGTCAAGGAAAATGGTTAACAGTTTTGGTTAAAATACCATCATTTGCTCCGACAAGCCAGAGAGAGACCCACAGAGAGCAGCTTTTGAGCAGTAAATGATGTTCTACGCTGCTCACTGTCCCTTCATGATTCTTTGGAGGTTCCTGACTGGCTCCTCGTGATTTCCTGCCCAAACAGTTGGTGAGACGTGGGATTTTGCTGCTGAGTCACTCGTGTAACCAAAGCAAACAGAAATACAACCACGCGAGTTTACTCGTCGGTTGTCCTTCTGAGTGAATGACGATGCAGCGCAGCTATTGTTTGAGTCGAGAAGAAATGTCAGGGTAATATTGTAGTTATATAACTTCGGTACAAACCTAGGAGGAGGGATGGATTGCAAACAAAGCTTTCCGATGCTATCGAACAAATGTTACCTCCATGTGTCACAGGAGGTGGGCGTCAGCCAGTGAACTTTGTTTTCTCATTAGCTACATCTGAAGAATGTCTTTTATTGTTAGCATTATTTTCTCAGTTAATGTTGATGTTAGTGGAAACCAGCAGGGCAAAGCCAGGTGCAGCCTCACCACTGGGTCTGGATCCTTTCTAGCTGCTACAATTAGGTTGCTGACTTTGAATCAGTGCCTCAGTACAGTACTGCAGACTGTCTTGTTTTCTAATGCAGACCTGCATATGACAATGACTTTGTGTAGTCACGTTGTGGATTGTCACACATTGTGCCTCTATCAAATAGAAATACAAGTTTGCAGTATAATGTCAGACCTATGGGCGTCTCTGTGGAGAACATTTATAGCAACTGCAGAACCCAATCTGTCACTCAGCAATTAGAAATAAATATCTAGTTTTGTACAGTTCACATGCAATTAGTGTCATTGTGTACTGTAGTTCAGTTTCTACTCAAACTTTGGGTATCTTCAGCCAAGCAATCAGATTTTTAATTACCAAGTAGCAGAACCGGAATCTAGTTACATTCAAGTTCTGTAATCTGGCCACACTTTATTCTTTATTGGTTGCCATGGTAATTCCTGAGGTAACCAAGGAGCTCATTAGTGATGTGTCTTGTTTTGTCCCCTTAATTCGAATATATGTTTGAAGATACTGCTTGTCTTGTGACAGTATGCATGAATTATTAACAAAAATAATGAGGAATATGAATAGGATTAAAAAAATAATTTAAAAAAAGAATGTGCTTTCACCTATACGGTTGTAGCTCACTGTAATTACAGGTAATCATACTGCAGCGGCTTGGGGTAACCGCATCATCATTGTAAAAAATAACCACAATAAAGAACATTCTCACAGTTATTACAGCTTCATTAGCACTAACTACTGCCAATTTGGAGCCTGAGAAGCCACTTGGCCTCAGTGTTGACTTCAATCAAACAACAGTGACTGAGCCAAACATTTTAGAAGAAAGAGGCTGAGCAGTGAATTTAGGTAAAAGCTACAATCTGTCAGCTGCTGCAACCACATCAGGCATGATGATGGTGGACAGAGGATGGGCAGGAGAGAGGAGGAAGGATAAAGTCTAAAGGTTAATACCTACCAGCCGCCGACACGTGGATTTGGAGATACAAATCAACATTAGGAAGTTTTTCCTGTGCTGTAGCCTCCGTGCACAGAGGCCCATGTGTTTATTTGGATTATGGTAAAATAAATATCATGGAGAGTCAGGGGAAATGGTGGAGCGGGTTGTGCTGTAACAGCATGGAGCAGGATTAGAGCCCTGCTAGATGTGATTGAAAAGAGGCACACTATCTCCCACACTAACATGCTTGTGAGTAACAAATAAATCAATTCGAAATAGGAGTTCTTTCAGCCATCCAGTAATTTACAGGGGGAAAAAAAATCAGGAATTATCACCAGATTACCTGAATAATTTTATTTGGAAAGAATGAATTCTTCTAGAGCAATTAGGGTGATTTTGTGGTGGAGTACATCTGCACAAAAAATAAGGCTTTTACCGTAATGAACCGTTTCTGAAAAAGCATCTTAAATTAAATACCTTGTTTTCTGTAGCTGAAACATTTCCATACAACAGACTAGGGGTGCATGATTATGGCCAAACTGATAATCGTGATCATTTTAATCAATATTGAGATCACAATTACACACTACAATTTACTGATGTTCCCTAAACGTCACAAATGTGGGCCACGGTATGAGTTAGCTAGTCGACTGTACAGAGAATCCTATAGTCTCTGCTTAGATACAGCAGCACCGCAGCTATCACAAATAACGCAAATTCAAAAAAGTTAGCTCTTGCAGGTTGCAACAACGAACCATTTCTCAGAACATCTACACAAAGCTCAGGTTAAAAAAACAAACAAGAAAAGCACTCAGAGAGAGCAGCACTCCGCCAAGGCTGCTCAGTTGTATCATTTCTGGCAGCCGAAATCTTTAAAAAAATTGTTTCAGAAATCACGGCACCATAGAATGTGTCCATTTAATACAGATGTACTCAGAAACAAAATGACTGCATGTGGACGTTACGCATGAATACCGAATTGTGTGACCCAAATATATAGCTTGTGGCGGGAATTGATGAGATTCAGAAACACCTCCACAATTTAATTAATTGCTCCTTGTATAAATTCCGACGGATAAGTTCCGATAAGTCCGCAGCCGTTGATTTGTAGTAGGATTGAAACGTGATCGTCAGCAGGCAGCTGATGTAGTGTTCACTTGTCATAGTTACAGTGACGCCATGCCGTTATCTCGCAATGACACAGAAATTTTTAACAAATCCATGCATCCAGACTATAAGCCACATCACTCCCCAAATCCAATCACTTGGTCCTTGTATCATTCCTGACCTTCCCTGAAAATTTCAATGGACATCCAAATCTGTTTGTCCATTTTTGAGTAATGCTGCTAACAGACAGACAGACAAACCAACAAACGCTAATCATCACAGAACTTCTTAGCAGTGTTAGCATATACTACGATCAAAATATTTCCAAGATGTATAGAACAAAAAATATTATGTCTACATGTAAAATTTTAGACTTCCAAAGCTGTCACAAGAGAACTGAATGAGTATTTATTATCCAAGGTCATGAAAAGACATCTAGGCAAACCCAGTAATATTTTTTCTTTTCTGAAATACTACATCTCTATATAAACAACAGTAACTACATGATGCGGTTTTCTATCAAAAGCTGTCAGTCGGCACCTCGTTGCTGTCAGAAACCCCCACACTGGAGCTCAAAGCATTGATCAGAGCCTGACAAATGTTGCTCAAACAGCCATAAACACACAGCAACATTGTGAGCTGTCTTCCCTCAAAACCGGCATGTCTTCCTCGCCAGTTTCTGCACCAAACCATCCGCCGCCTTATTAAAACCCACAGCTCTGACAAGACACTGAGATCAGATCCTTCCTTGTTGGGATACTGAAGATTTTCCATTCATTACTTTTGCAATTTGTACAGTAAACAACTCATGTTTATCTTTATAGATAAAGCCTACAGATGTCCTTTTAGACATTTGAGAATAAAACATCAACGCGAACAGGTCCTGACAGGTATGGATTATTGGTGATGGAAGTTTGTGGAGTCTCAGCATGGGGAGGGAATCTTACACAATAGAAAGTGTCTGAATTACTTCTGATATTGTCAACCACACCCCTCTGCTGCTTCTGGTGTCAAAACACCAAACCTCTGGGGAGAAAGGACAGTGAATCCTTGAGTAAAACAGCAGTTTGATGTGTTGAAAATGGACATAAAATTCCTAATACTCTCAATATTTCTCATTCAAGCACCAGTGACAAATCTTCCTCTGATTGTGCTCTGAGCAGCCCCCCGTGTGGATTCTACGCCCGGTCCAGGATTATCCCGATGTGACAGCTTTCCAGCCAGAATTCCTCCAGTTTATCATTTAAACGACAGCGGGGGACATTTATCTCTGCGGCTTATCGTCTCAGCCACGCGTACATGACACTTGTCTATTGCCGTCAGGGTAATATTCCATTGGCGATTCAGTTCAGCGCTTTGGTCTTCTCTATGTAAAACCCTCTTGTCTCTTATCTGCGTTAGTGGGGAAGGAATTTGATCCCTCATGAATGAAACAAAAGGGCGTTAAGTATCACAATGCGATCAATACAGAGGTCTGTTGGCGAGTGGCACTCAGGAGGAGTGCCAAGAATGCACAGGAGTGTAATCAGAGTCAGACTGAGGTTAACCTATAGCTTGTATTAGTCTGCTGGGTGCAAGAAGCACCACAAGATTCAACGATGACATCAGCTAAAAGAACATTTTACTTGATTACTGAATGAAATACCCGAAGCCTTCACACAAAATCCCCCTGTGGCTGGTAAAACATGACTGGATGTTGTAGGTAGACGGTCTCTATTCCCCTTTCTGGCTGACTGCCTTTGCTGAAATGTCTTGGTCAGCTTTTCTGAACAACTACAGCTTGTTAGAAGATATCTAAACATTTATGACTGATCTAATACTCAGTCCCTCGGCTGCCTCAAGTACCGCCAGGGCAGCCATTGTTGTTGTTCATCATGATTTGAACAGAGCTGCAAGGTGGTCACTTATCATATTTTGAGCAATCTTAGCAACCATACATTAGTCACTGCCAGCCGAGAACACAGAAAACAGTATTATTACTCCGGTGATTTAATACAGAGCTTTCACAAAGTTGGGAGACAAGTGACATTTTGTCCTCATGCTTCTAGTTTGTTTTTTTCTTCAGTTGCTGTTAGTGCTGATATTGAACATCTAACTCAACAACAGAAGTGAAAAGTCTTGGTCTTAAATATGTCAGAGTCAAAACTAATGCAGAAAAAGGTGCTTGGAGTATTTAGAAATCACGTCAACACAAAATCTGTCCAGCAGAGCGGCTCCCTGCTCATCGATTAGGATACTCTCAGCACTGTCTGCAGCACATTGTAGCTTGCCTGTTAGCAACTCGTTAGCTTCATTATGACTGAAGCTAGCATATACATCTACTGTGTATACATATACATATAAGGATTAACCATCAATATATTAGGCCACTTTGTACTGCCAGAATTAGCATTTGTTTTCTCCAAGCAATCAAAGTGACTCAGCTTAAGATATTTAGGGTATAAACATTAGCCTCCATATGTTATTGATCATACAAAGTAAAACTGTAGCAGCAGGGTGCATTTATTTCTTCCTGCCAACATCTAGCTGTATGCCACATATGTCAACCTACATATTATGGAGCTTCCTTTGCTCCAAAGACACTTGATCCTCCATTTTTCATCACACTCGTCTCTCACTGGACTCTGCCCTCTGTTCCCACTTTAAAATGCAGACTCTCTCTTGGCTTAGACTTGACAAAGCTCCTCGAGAGCCGCAGAAGACAATCTAAAGCTGTTTTCAGCCTGAGCCGTACATGCCAGGTAAACTGAGAATGATATTTAAAATTGCTGGGCTGCTCCTGCCAGTTTAGATTAATTTAAAAAAAGACGTTTGTGCACAAAACATATTGAATAAAAATCCTTAGTTGACTGCCTTCCTGGTAAATACAGGAGGATTGTAGATAAAATTGAAAAAGTTAGGAGGAGGCTTGGAGATGGGTGGCTCCCTGTTAATCCCTTGGTAATTCCTAAACCTTTAATTTGTATTGAACGGAAGAATATAAATGGATTTGAAGAGCTTTTCTTTCACCTTTTCAATCTCAGAGAAAAGAAAAGAAAAAACGTGAAATGAGTGGAACAGACTCTTGTTCCTCTGTTAATAAGACAGAATCCAAGTTAGTATCAAACATCGTGGTTATTCAGGTTTCTATTCACTGTGCTAAACTTGTAATGACACATTAGAGCATGTTTTTCCATCAAAGTTGGTTTCCATGGAGTCGTTAAATGGAATACCTCCACCTCTTTCAATCACCATTAGCAAAGAATATTATTCATACGTAAACTTTGACTTCCTTAATGTTGCCTGAAGCTACGTTCTCACATCCTGTCTGTTTGCTAATTGGCAACGTGTGAAAGAACAGCACGTCTCTTATTTTTATACCTGCATTGTTATTTGCGGCTCAAACTTGAGAAAGAGTTGATATCAATGAGACTTCACACTCAGAATCAAGAAAAGGACTTAATTATGGTAAGGAACAAAACATCGAGCACGCGTCAAACCTCATTATGTCCTTTCATTATTCAATTATTCTTATTGCGCCGAGACCTGAAAAATAACATCAGAAACTTTGATTTCAAAGGTAAAATAAGTGTCTGATCACGCACTGAAAGCATCGACAGAAAGGTTAGAATCTACAGATAGCAGCAGAAAACACTTGACTTGACATCAGCCCATGTCTGCCTAGAAAAATAAAGAGTGACACTGTACACCAGGGATGTCAAACATGCGACCTGCGGGACAAAACTGGCCCTCCAGAGGGTCCAATTTGGCCCTTCGATGATTTTGTAAACTGTAAAAATTAGAGAGAAGAGATTAACTCTGAATTTAAAATAATTTCTAGATCATGATAAATAGTTTTTATCATAAAGTGAACTACTAGATTGTTCTTTTGCCATTTAGTTTCTCAGTTTTGTAATATTGTGCCTCATGTTTTTGTTGCATTGTTTCTTGTTTTTGTCATTTTCTGTTTCCCTGTTGTCTTGCTTGTGTTTTTTGTCTTATTTTTGTCATTTTGTGTTTTGTTTTCACTGTTTTGTGCTTTTTGTCTTACTTGTGTGATGTCTTTTTTGTTTTGTTTCTTGCTTTTGTCATTTTTGATCTCATTTGTGTCATTTGTCTAATTTTTTGACTCTTTTTTGCTTTGTTTCGTGTCGTTTGTCTCATTTTTGTATTTTTTGTTTTGTTTTTGTTGTTTCTGTCTTTGTAGCTTGCTGTACTCTTCTTTACATATGGACAATATTACATCTAAAGCAGTTACATACGTGATTGTAGCTGAAGTTAAACGTGTTCTAACATCGTGTTTTAAAGTTGTTCTGTGAATCTCCATTTACGATTTCTGACTTAGTGTAAACAGTGATGTTAAATCAGGTTAGTCAGTGTCATAAATTAGTTATCTGTTAGCTGCAGCTAAGTGTCCTGCAGGTCACAGCTGATCAGTCACAACGGATCGATAACTGCTGTCTTTATTATGCAGTCTAAGTTTAGGAGTAGGCCTCAAGTGGATAAACAAGGAAATGCAGTTTTAGCCGTTTTGTGTTGGCTTCATTGTTTAGCAGCAAAGGTTGACTAAATGGCTGGTCTGGATGTGTAAATAGCTCCTTTACTGGCCTGCATTGTCTGGAAACATGGCAAATATGCATTGCAAAAAGATGCAAAGCAATAGAATGAAGATTAAATTCAAGCTCTAGAAAAAAATGTTTTACTGAAAAGTGGTTGCATCACTACCTATATGTACGGTACTAAGGAAACAGATGGACAATAGAGGTAATTGCAAGATTTCCTGTAATCGCAGCACCTATTCACAACCTTGAAAAAAAAAATATAATCAGTGAAAATCATTAGCAAGAACATCTCCAGTCCCCTGAAGGGCTGAGTCAATAACCAAGTATGCACAATCAAACACTCACACAGCCAGCAGTACCTTGGAGTACAGATAGATTCGGTCTGTGTGCTGGCTGGCACAGAACTGCAGGCCATGGTAGACGGGATGGGCGGCGCTGGCGTCTTCTCCACCATCGGCCTCATCATCGTCATTAGCATCAGCAGCAGAAGACAAACACGCCACAGCTCCTCGGTCTGCAGGGAGACAGGAAGAGGCTGACTAATATCTCACTGAGCATATATTATTGGCTCATTATTGGCTTTCACAGCTTTATTGGTACTGTGTTTGCTCCTATGGTGATGCAATGACTAGCAGAGACATTAAACTCCAGCAGCTTTTAAGATTTATTATACAGGGAACAATATTAAGAAGATATGACATTTGTAGCGGATCATTCAAATGCGGATGTGTACACGGTGGATGTTTGGAAAACTACTGTATCTTGATTATTATTGCTTTCCAGCACTTGATTATAGAATCCCAAATGAAAACACTGAAGTAATTATCTGTGACATTTTCATAGAAATAAGAATCAGTCAACTTCTTACTATCAGCAGTTGATAAAACAACCAACCAACATGAAGAGGTCGAAACACTCTGGCAGCAGATTGTTTAGAAGGAACAGAAGAATAGCTTTTCAACACTGAAGAATATTGCTCTAGGACCAGAATGTCGAAATAAAATGTTGGTTGTGTCAGAAATAACTTTAACAAGAAAAGCACTCGGCATATGGCAGGAATTCAAATGGAAACAAATCACTAGATTCTTTAGAACACCAGTAGTTACAACTAAAATGAACCTAGCATGTCCTAACTAATGCTGGAGAAACTTTGAGACACATATCCCAAACCACACTAGCTGCGTTTCCATTACCCTTAGAAATGCGCAAAATGTAAATAGCGCAATAAAAAACTGGTAATGGAAACACCTGAATTTCGAAAAAGGACTAAAATATCGCTAAAAAGTTTTTACGCTCTCATGAGGTGGTTTTTCAGACGTTTCGATACTGAAAAATATCGCAAAAGCGCAATGGAAACACTTTTTCCACAATTATACGTCACCGGACGTGACGTACCTGGTCACATGACCAGTTCTCTCGGAGTAAACATGGCGCGGTACGTGTGGACAGAAGAGGAGACCGAGACGTTTCTTGCCATTATTCTTGAGAAAAACATCACTGCGATACTAGACAGCAAACAGCAGAGGAATGCAGAGTGTTATAAGGAGGTTTTGGGCGTCCATCTTCCTGCAGTGAAATCTCGCGGGATGATATTTTACGAGAGTTACGATGCTTCTGCCCAGAACAACCTTCAATGGAAACACGCTCAAAGCGCAAATATACTTTGTCGAAATTTTAGAAATATCGCTTTTATTTTGCGAAAAACTGTAATGGAAACCCAGCTACTCACATGCTCTGCTCATGTCCCAAATTGTTCATTTTTTTGAAAGATGTTTCTGATGCTCTCCGGCAGGTTTTTCAACAAAACATTCCACCAGACCTGGCAGTTGCAGTACTACAGTAGGAGTAATATCTAAAGGCCTGGATGGGAGGGCCAAGAAATACTTCTTAAACATTTCAAAAGAAAATTTCATCCAAATCCGTTAGTCTGTTTTTGAGTAATGTTGTGCACAGACAGACGAACAGACAGAAGCTATAGGCTAAAGACTAGTCTGTAAAAAGAAGGTTCCTGGAGGTGTTCATGGTTTCAAACTTCTTGTAACACAATGTGATCAACTTAAAAATCCCCAATTTCAACTTCTACAGTAAATGGAAGGCACTATGAGCCCAACGATTCAGTCAAAATTACAACTGATTTTTGTCGTCTTAATTGCAGGCTTGTGCAGGTGTATCATTAGCTTAATGTATAAATAAACAGATATTAAACATCACCTCATAACATGCATCTCTTACATACAGCAGTCTTTCTGCTCAGCCAGCCTAATCTCATCTTAAATCCAGCCTCATTTCCAACACACGGACACGAGTTGGATATCAGCCGTCTCATCTCGCTCTCTAAAGCAAAACTATCCCTTCAATGTTGTATAATACCGCGCAGCTACAAAGAGAGCCAATTTCTTTGACGGAAACTGCCCAATTTATTTTTCACAAGTTCACTCTAGAATTTTGCTGAACAACAGGACGGAAACACAGCTCGAGAGCAAAAAAAAAAAAAAAAAAAAAAGAGAGAGTGATAAAATGACAGTCGCAGACACGGGGAAACAGAGAAAGAGAAGAGAGAGAGCGGGTCATTAATGTCAGCTATGTGGCTCGCTCATCCTGCCAGCATCTAGCAAGAAAAGGTCAGGCGGTGGAAATGAGACCGCCGCTGTTCGACCACGCTTCATTTAGACAATGACCTATAACACTCTGATAATACTTGCCTTAAATCACTTCGCGTGGCCAGTTGTCTGCCTTGTCGGTGCATGTGCTTGTGAGAATGTGTGTGTGTCCATCTGGCTTGCTAATGGGGGGAAAATACTGACACAGGCTGATGTCTGTGACAAGAGTTTCCATTGAACAAGTGCTGCCCTGCACCTGCACTGAATCTCTAGTGGTTATGGGATGGAATCGGCTTTTTCTTTCAAACACTACAGGGGTCAAGTGACAAAGACATGCCTCCAGTGTTTGGGCCGTATGTACGATCATGACATGAGAGAAAGTTATATTACAAACGTTTTGAACAGACACAGGCCCTGCAATCATGTTTTCTCTCTCGGCTTCTTACTAAAAAGCCCTTTCTAGGCACACAATTTTCTGGCCAGCTTCAAATGAGAGATCTCTGTTTCCTCTGGTTTAAGTGGGCATGGCCATCCTACCCATCAGCAATATCTGAATCAAAATGTGAAGACTGTTGTGGGCTGCTTGCTTCTGATGCCAGGTCTCTGTCAAAAGCATCAAACTCATAATAATAACACTTAAGCGAGCTTGTTTTTAAACTCCGAGTACATTTTGTCTATTTAGCCATGCATATTTAAGAAAAACTTCAGATTTGAAACAGCCTTTTAGCGGGCTTAATGTATTTGCTGTAGCAGCTTTGGATAATTACAATCGTCCTTTAGGCTTCTAAAATATATTGAAATTCAGCTGCTCACCATGAAGACGGATTTCCATTTTAAAGACAAGATTTGCAGCATTTGTGGGGTACACTGTGTGGGGAAAACTGGCCTAGCTGATGCCCTTAGCCTTATTGTCGAGCTTAAATCCTCTCTTTTGTCATCTCATTGATGTCAAAACATTTTTAATTCTTTTCCAAATTTCACTAAACTAAAAATACAGACACACAATCAGCACAACGTAGTGCTCATTAGGCTGATGTTAATGTATATTACAAGATGATGCATTAACATGTAAATAATGTTGAAAGGAGGTCTGTAACACTGAGCCATATAGCATTTAGGGTGTCTAATCCAAATGCATGCATGCTTGAGGTCTAGCAAACATGCTGCTGAAGGTTCTCTGTGCAGATGTATGGACAGACCGGAGCAGAACGATGAGCGAAAGAGACACACATACTGGTGTTTTAAGCCACAGATACAGGATACAGACTGCAAAGCTGTCGGACACATTCGTCACCAGAACACAGAAATGGAGTCTTAATTAGTTCCTCCTTGATTTAGCGCAATAGTACCAGCTAGAGGTCACTAAACATCACAGAAAACAGAACATCTCTGTATGCTACATTACCAAACTGTAAGAGGCTCCACCTGGTGGTAGAAACAGGTATTACAGATAATCTAGAACACGTACTCTCTCGGAATTTGGCATCGGTATTGGTAGATGCTAAATTCTGAATAACTCAGATAGGATTGGATTGAAAAAGCTGATGGGGACATCCCTAGTAATAAATTTAAAAAATGATTACCATTTAACATGCAAGGAAACTACAAGCACTTCAAAATCATGTGTATTTGAGTTGATGTACTTTGCATAAATTGTCATCCTCCCATCTCCATAAACTGTAAAGAGAAACAGGCCTTTATTTGAAGGAAGCACACATTTTTCCTGCCTTTTGACTTCTATCTCTGTAATCTCAGCATGAAGTGCGTTTCTAAAGCAGTATTTCTGTCAGTACGGTATCAGTCACGTCATACACACCATGCTGTCTTTTCTCACACAGTTTTGATTCATTAATTATTCCAGTCACTTCTGCTTTGTCGTTTTCTTTCCTTCGCTGTTAAGTGATCGTTCGCGACACTTCCTGCACAGACTGCTATTATTTATTGGGTTTTATTTGAGAATTCGTGGTCCTTACATTCCATCACTGCTTTGTCTAACACATATGACGCAATTTCATGCTGAAACTGTTTTGTTTCAAGGTGACATCATCCTGATAAGTCATTTCCTCTCCTTGACCTAAGCTGTACAAAGTCCGTATCTTTCATTTTTATGCTTGTCGTCCTCATAGGTGCAATTTTCCCAAGTCAGGCACACATTGTTCTGATCTCACCCCGGCTTCAGCTGAAATGGGCCACTTTGTGTCTGAAAATACCAAGATAACTAGACGAGGCATTTTGCAGAGCTACAAACCTGGAACCAAAACATTTTTAGGACACGAGCGTTTCACAAAATCCCATCTATCCTTCTGTCCTGCTGCATCTGTAATGAAACCCAGCAGCTCTGCAATGTGCACCCTATATTTGTTGTAAGCAGTTTTTTTTCCCCCTTCCCCTGTTTGCAGTGGCGGAACGCGCCAGCTGCATTAAGTGGGCCATTTATACGATGGGGGCAATTCATCTTACAAAGCCGTCTTATTAGACTGTCACTTACACAGTATGAACAGTGCCTTCAAAACACCCCAAGGGATTTATCTGTTATTTTACTGCAAGAGAAAGAAAACAACGCCTAATTGGACTGAGTCATCTCATCTTCTGCGGGATCGAAACGGAAGATATAAAAAAAACTAAATTCCAACTTCGAGTCTGAAGACGTTCGGTGCTGCGGCGTTTGAACTAACGTCCAAAACAAACGGGTATCCGTGTTGAAACGTTCAGGCCGCGCTGAAAGACAGACAGACAGAGCGACAGACAGTAAGGAGAGGGGCAGACAGAGCGGTGGAGGAGGAGTGATTGCCTGTCTGTGCTGTGAGGAAAGTAATCTCAGAGCAATCAAGAGGTGGGGGCGGCCGACAGCTCTGCGGTTTGCCTCCTAAAACCACAGGCAGGTAGAGGAAAATCATTAGGCACAGCTCCTGACCCCATAGGTCACTTTTATTGGACAACCACTGCGTTTCGTATTAGACCCACGCTGCCAGAGACAGACAGGCAACGGCATGTAACTAACAAACTGACTAAACAACAACAGGACAGATGCCATGAATAGCTTTTTTAAAAATCAAGTCACGTCATACATGCTAGCTGCACCCACAAAGTTTTTTAAGGTACTCGGCAGGCAGGTTCTACATTTATGCTGTCTCACTAGCCTCTTGTCTGTTCATGTAATCCCTGACTGACTCCCTGATGTTGACATCAGGGCTCTGAGGGGGACAAACCATCTGTTGCAGGGCTCCTTGTCTTTCTTGTCACTGCAGATAGTTCTTTATGGCTCTGGCTGCATGTTTGGACTCGATGTCATGTTTAAAGCACTAAAACTTTTGCACAGTGCTGCAGATAGGGGTTAGCTGTCTGCAGGGAAAAGTGCATGTCTAAAGGGAACGTGGGGGGCCAAGTCGGTATCCAGCAGTGTCTCTTTAGTGCTGCCATTTGTGATCGACAGTGAGGCTTTTATCTCTCCCCTAGAGTCGGTCTAAATAGAGGTGTTTTTTTTTATAAAAAGAAAGAAAGGAAGGAAGGAAGGAAGCAGGTCTTTCGCTCACCTTTAGTATTTTTTTGCCTGAGAGTAGGAGGCGGGAACAGAGTGCAGAAGGCTCTGCAGGGGAAGCTACAGCGGGATTCAATCCTAGACTGTTGGGGGCATGGGTAGCTACAGAGATGGGAAATTAACCACTCAACAACCTGGGCACTAATAGATGTCACAAGTGTGTGTGTCTCTCCCAAGAACAGGAATCTGCCAGGCTGCTGCACGCTGATCTCAGGATGTTAAAGGCTAATAGGGGTTGATAGCTTGCCTGTTAAAACCTAAATGAGTGCTGCAACAGTCCCCCCTGTGTTAGGTATTCTGCAAAGAAGCAGCTCTGAGCTCAATTTCATCTGTCAACACCCAACCCCAAAATGCCTGCACCCTTTTTGAGGCAACACCCAGGTCACAGGCTTTTCTTAGACTCTGCTAGTCTGGCATTTTTTTAAAGGTCTTCATATTGCACACAGTGTAATTAGTTCTTTGTAATTAGCGCAATTTATTGCTTTGCGTATCCCTCTGAGACACAAGTACTTGAACAGAGGTCTTAATTTGCAATATTACACACTGTGTAATTGGGAATTTGTTCTTCACATCCCTCTGAGATTCACAGACGTACACATATAACCAGAGTGGACGGGGAAAGCAGGTTGTGTTTCAAGGATGAGCTGGTGCAATGAGGGAACTTGTGCCTTTTATGTAATTAGACCTTAGTCCACTTTATTAAAAAACAGCTTATCAGAAGCTCATCAGTTGCCTGCTGGACAGTGATACACCCTCAAACCTTGTGTGTGTCGTATTTTGTTGCTTCAAGCAGGTCAGTGGAGACTAGTGAGGTTTTACTCAATATCTCCTGTAGCTTCAGAGTGCAGAAATAGGCAATATCTCCAACTAGATACTAATAAGAAGTAAGAATAATAATGCCCAGCCCCATATGGAATGAGATATAGTCCCCTATTGGTATGAAGTGATGATATTAAACAGCATTATATGGGCAGGTGACAATGCGGCACCATCCAATTTCCCTAGATATGAAAAGGAGAAGATTGCAGGTGGGATTACCCTGTGTGTGGTCAGGGGGGAGGCAGCCGCCACCGCCAGCGTCGTCGTCGCCTCGCTCCCCCGCTGATTGTTTGCCTTTGAGCCACCGCTTGTCCTCTTCCTCTGCTTCTCCTAGTTTCTGTTTGTCTTTCGGAGGCTCATCCTTCTCCTCCTCCTCGCTCTGTTTGTCTTGGTGTGATTTCGGAGGCCGGGCTTTTCCCCGGCTGAGCTCTGGCTCGCTATCGGAGCCGGAGAGGACGATGCATGCCTGGTCCCTCTCGGTTGCGGGGGGTTGCTGAGGCCTGGGTGGCTCTGAGCCAGCAGAGAGAGGGAGGGAGGGAGGGAGAGAAAGATGAAGATTACTCTATTGGCCGAGTTGCACAGTGTAATCAGACTTTGAAGAGTTTCATTCCCGAGCGAGATATCCATCATCTGAAGAGTGTGACAGTGTGACAAAATGACTGCCGACATGAAAGTAAAACTCAATATGGCTCATTAGTGATGTTATTAGCTATCATAAGTCCTTCACTGACAAGTTTAGAGGATGTATTGAGTAAAATGAAAAGATACAAGCAGAAGAATGTGTAAATTTGCCTTTGTCTAAATTTGTCATTTTAAAGGAGGAGGCACATTTTTACAAGCATGCATTTGAAGTGCACATAAATGATTTTTTTCAAATATACGACTTCATCTCAGTAGCTGGATAATTGCTGCATGCTGACCACTAGCTGGAGGTCTGTACTGCTGGGACATGTTAGTCTTTAGCTCCTTGCTCAGCAGCACATTAGCTGTGATGCAGAAAGCTGCAGACAGAACACCTGCCGCCCTCCTTTCACCAGCTTTCGGATCAAACAGCCAATATCATTTGCTGAGATGGTGAATTATGCTCGCGTCACATTGTTTTGTTAATTGCTCGCCTGCATCATGTGCAATCAAACCTAAACAAAATAATTGTCAGCAATTGCTGCATCTGTGCCGCGCTCCAGCCGGCTGCAGCGAACACTGTTCAAACAGCTGATAATGGCTGAACGCCAGCCAAAGGCAGATCTGACTTTTAGGAATCGGCTTCTGGCACCTTGAAGACTGGCTATCAAACTTGTTTTGCAGTTCCAGTGTTAAACCACTCATGATTTCCATTCATGCAGAATGTTGTAATTCTGTGAAGGTCAAGCAGAAATCTAAGCCACGAAAATGTTAATGAATGCAGGGATTATACCGTCATCATTCACAGACTTCACATTCTTTAAAATTGTACTTTTTGTGCAGATGTTTATTATCAGGGTAGAATTAACAGACAGATTAGCTACTTAAAGAAAAGAGCGCGATTATTTATAGCCAAATGTAAATGTCACGGTGTGAGCAGAACTTCTTCAAAAAACAAGTGCTATATAATTTCCTTTTCCTTCTCTCCTAGTTAAATTTAAATCACATCCTTTCACAATATTTGTTGAACTTGAGGTGTGAAATCTAACAAGACAGTAAGTTGTGATTCTTGGGGACGCAGAGGGCTAATTAGTGATCCTGCCTCTCTGTGGCTTGTTTCTTCAAAAGGCCAGCCTCTCGACGGTTTCCTCAAATGTCATCTGAGTCTCCGGGCTCCTGGCCCTGCCGCTGCTCCCCTTCACTAACAAGCCGAGTGAGGCCGCGAAGAGACGGCTCAATTTGAGTTAAGCTGTCCCCATCGAAGAAGATGTTAACGGGGAAATCCTACCGGGCCGTGCCTCGACTTTACCAGTCAACTCTCTTGTTCTCCCACCCATCAGGGCCCCATTATGTCTGTAGTGGCTTGATATGGTTCAAAAAATCAGTCTCGAATCTACATACTCCACGCGAGCACATTCAAAAAGCATGTGATCCTACATGTGAGCCAACAGCATGAGCTAATGAGGATTCACATAAAAAACAGCACACTCCAGTAGTTCAGTAAAATAAAAAAAGCTTGTTTTTGCAGTCTGCAGGGAGTGAAACAGCTGCCGTCTGTTTCAAAGAAGAATCAAAGAAAAGCAAAGTAGCTGCTGCTCAGAAACACCGTAATATCAAACTGTTAAAGATTTGACTGGACCTTGTTTTGCTAAAAAAAATCAGTATGAAAAAATTGGAGGAAGGACAGAGTGCTAGCTGAGAGGTGTAGAGCGATAGGAGATAACCAAATTGCCCTCTTCCTGTATACGTCTCTCACAGTAGGTGCTGAGAGACAAATTGATGGTCTACCGGTGAAAGAGCTGAAGGACTAAATCATGCCCATGCTCTTGTCCTAAAAAAGCTGCAAACACAGGAACCCAACTGATTTAACTCAAATGGTTCAAGAGACACGGCCTGATTGTTTACCGGCACTAAATCAACTACAGGAAACCGCTCAGATGAACCCACCTGAGATGCCAAACCCTGTCACAGGAAGGAGGTAATAACACATGACAGTTTGATTAAAAACAGTCCCGGACTAGTGACGATATAGCACTACAGCGATTCAATTTGTGTCCAATTATTACAACCTGTTATTGTTTAACACTGAAAGTGGGTGAGTTCCCCTCTCTGATGCACAGGAGATAATTTTCACTGGAAAATAAGAAAAATGGTCGCGACCATCGCTGAAATTCCAACTTCAAGATTGCCTGGAGGATTCTATAAATTACAGAAAACACAGCTTTAGATAAAAGTTTCCATCATAATGTGAAAAATCCATTTGGCTAGGCTAATTGCTAAGCTACGGCTTTCTAGTATATTATTATGGCTTAGCAACTGTAGCTAAAAGCTACAGGTTGAAACAAACAATGTGTGTGAAAAAGATGCTGTGTCTTTTATAGCATCAAGCACAATGAATGGATTTCAGTGTTGAACATGCAAACTGCAAACATTAGCATGCTAAGCTAAGCTAACTACCTTACTACCTACAGCACTAATGCAGCGCTACATTTGGCTAAGAGCACATAGCTTATTTATGCTTATTGATGCTTCTCTCAAGCTAAAATAAAACATGCTATTTCAACATCTAAATTAATACAAAAAAACTATATCGCTAACATTTATATGCATTCATTTTTGCTGTGGTTCCAACGCTAACAGGCTGTTTACAATACCGCAACTTTGCTGCTCCGTTTCCATGTATGATTAACTGGGAAGGAGGGGGCCATTTTGACACATAACTTAAAGGGGCCATGTTATGCAAAATTGTATTTTTTTTATTGTTTCTGAATATAATTATGTGCCCTTGTGTGACTATAGCTCCATAAATGTGAGAAACAATCATCCACCTGCTTCTTTCCTGTTTCCACTGGTCACAAAGTGTGTGAGATACGTCATGGGACCTTTAAAATTTAAGCATTACATCATGTATGGGTACAAATTTCGTTTGAACACATTTAGCAGGAGTTTGGGTGTTCTTCCTGATGACACTGTGACAATAAATCCACTATTTTTATGAATTCTTCAGCTTATTAAGCCAAACAGGGAGTTTTCAACAAACTCCTTAAGTTAGTATTCATGAGCTAGCTTAAAAAAGCTTGAAGCAGTCGTTATTTTTAGCTTACAAAACTGGCAATGGTCAGCAAAAATGTATCAATTATTTTTGTTTACTACTGTGTGAAATTGAAGAAGAAAATATTGTTTTGAGTTGTAAATCGGCCACTGCAACGTGCTACAAATCAAAACATATCGGACGAAGCAACAGTAGCTAAAGCAACTCCATAGCAAAGCTTCGACTTTCAGGTGTTCCCCGCATCGAGCATCAATACTTGCTGCTGAATAATAGAAGGCTCTCTTGTCCTTCGCATTTCATGCATCTCATTCTGTTACATTTCATTGTGGTACAAACGCCTCGCAGCCAAACAGACCAATATCCTTCTGCATGCTGACTATTCTTCCACTACAGCTGCTGGCTTGCTGTAATTTTGCCATGCTGTGAAAATCCACAGACGGCGGATGCCAAAATGCCTAGAATAGTTTTCCTTTACTTTAAACATGAAGCTCTGATGTCCTTGAATCATGTGTCAGTATTCTGTGATTCACAGACAATGTCCCAGCCGTCTTTGTAGTCGTCGTGAAAATTGTCGCTCTTGTAGAGATAACATTTCTCATGTCACACTATAGGCTCCGACCTGATTATTTCCCTACATTTCCACGAGCTGAGGATTGCAGTGCCAAGTTGAGAGATATCTCCATAAATACAGTTGTTATTTTTCAGCAGTCTGTCATTTACAAATTTAGCAGGTTGTTAAATTCCCTGTCTAGCAAGCTGACACAGCCTGCTGCTGTGAATGCAGAGTGCCGCTTGTGACAAAGAAGAGAGTGTGATTGCTGAATAGTTATCAAGCATCTGCTGCAGCTGAGCATGAAATGGGGGGTGAATTTTGTTGAAAAAAAGGGGTGTGTGGGTGGGTGAGTGTGTGGGTGTGCTGCTGGTTGTTTGTACTGTGTGCTTTAAGAGCAGCAGACAACAGACCATCAGCACAGCCAATATTTACTCGATACTTACACGCAGTACAGATCCTATATCACAATACACAGGCTTCAGTCATTACTGCAGCAGTGAAATGATTTTTTTAAACAAACAGGCGATAAATTGAATGTGTTATGAAGAATATACTCGTCTTAAAACTTTACAAAACGTGACCATGTGCAAAGCACATGCAGTTTGTATTTAACCCTCATGTTGTCCTGCGGGTCAAAATTGACCCGTTTTAGTTTCAAAATGTGGAAAAAATATATATATTTTAACAGTGAAAGTTCTGACGTCCACATTTTCAACATTTTTGGGAAATCTTTGAACATTTTTGGTGGAAAAAAGAAAAAGTCAACCAAAATCCAGTGAAATTTGCTGGATTTTGTTTGATTTTTATGTGAATGTTCTTAAAGAAAATATTAGAAGTTTTACTGATATGTATGTAATCACTTTAGATATTTCTAGGAGTTGGTGGGAAGATTTTTACTCATTTTTTGAAAATATTTACAAGAATTTTCTTGCCAAATTTGGGGGACTTTTTTAACTAAAATTTTTAAGGGAAATTTTAAGGAATTATTGGAATTTTCTTCCTGAAGGTTTGTAAAAATGTTCAGAAATTTGGGAACTTTTTTGCTCAAGTTTGGATTTTTTTTTCAGACAAGGAAACGATATTTTTTGGTGCCCGTAAATGAAGACAACAGGAGGGTTAGGGTTGATTTTTATGCTGTTATTCTAATGGAGCTCATGAGTATTTGATTACAACATGAGAAGATCGTCGTGATCACCAAAAACTTGCTGTTGAGGTGAGTCATGAGAACATTACTGTGAGGTAAAGGCACCCTGGATGCTGCTATCGCTGTCTAAGAAACACAAGAATAACAATTTAGCAAGCTAATAAGTGCAACATGGTCTTGGAAATTTCCATTTTGAAAGTCAGACATTTTTAGATAGAGGCTTTTATTTGTCATTGTATAAATCTAATGAAACTGGAGACTTTTTTTTTTTTTTTTCCCAATGTGATAAACATTTTGAGAATTCAATAATGGCATCATCTAGTCATTACTGGTATCCTTTGCTCCTACTGGTGGTTGCCTTAAAGTTTAGATTTGTTTGGATGTAATGTCGCCAACATTTTTGTCACCTGTCAACATGACTTGTTGATGAATTTCACTGATGTTTGTCTGTCTCTGGTCGCCATTTGCTCTCTTCTTATGTGTCGATCTTTTAATTCAGCAAAAAACAAACACCTTTTTCTCAAACTCTCGATTCTACTCTGAACTATTCTCTTAGGCAAGGCGTATAAAACTCTATTAGCCTGTCACTGGTCTTCTAATTGTAGTGCAAACAAAATGGCTTTTAATGGTAAATGCATTCTTCCTAATTACTTCGCTCTTACAAGTAATTTTTATTTCAGCACAAAATGTAAAAGGCTGTATTGTCAGACACTAAAACACCTTCTTCCTCTTCCTCAGCGGGTTGGCAGCCTGAGGGCAAGAGGCTATGCTCACCTAAGAATTACTCCTCTATGAGTCATCTCATCGCAGAACTATTCTGAAACTGTGAATTCATTTAAATTTGGTGTTAATTAACCGGTGTTTTTGCTATATTTGAATGTCTTTAACTTTTGTAAGTTTCAGAAGAAGCTATAAAACATGATTTCATTAAGACTGTGAAGCATGTGACTGTATGATTAGCAGCGTCTGTCCACATTGGATAAAATGCAGAATGAGATACGTTTTAATGAAAGCCGTAAACTGATGCTGTCTAAACATTACCGCCGGTGAGATTCCCCCCCCCCCCAAGTCATTTCTCAACCGATCTGATGCGTCTCAGACATTCAAAGAGCCTGGACCTGCAGTTTGCCAGGTCATAACGACTTCCCTCCCCTCTCTTTTGCAAGATACAATCATAGGCTGTCACAGATATCAGCTAGAGCCAGCTCAACTTTTCCCAACTTTGTGTGAGACGTTTGCAGCAATAGTAGGCGCCTGCTCTCCCTCTCTCTCTCAGCTTGACAGGTGAGAATTATACTGTGTCCTTGTCATCTGCAGAGAGAGAGAGAGAGAGAGAGACAGAGAGAGAGCGAGACAGACAATATTCTCCGAGCAGTGCTATTTCAGACTCTGGCGAGCCTGCCTCCATCTTTCTCTATCACGCATCTCCATCTGGTGAAATCTGTAATGCTGTTCAAAAGTATTATGTCAACAGACCGCTACGATTGATATTGACAGGAAGGAAAATAAAGCGATGAATGGATTTTAGCTTCAGGTGCTTCATTTCAAGCAAGAGATGATGGAATTATTGTCGTTTTCTAAAGACAATCCAGTGTGAATTGCAATCAGGGAAATGAAGTTGGTGAATTAAAGTAAAGTGGAAGGCACAGGCAGGAGTTGGGGGTAGATCAGATGATGAGTTATTACTTGTTGCTTCATCCTACCTGACCTGGCAGCAGAGGAGGAGCGCGGGAACTCACACATCTCACAGTAAGGCAACAGGCTGCTGTTGGAGTAGGTGCAGGCCCCACAGCTCCAAGTTAAACCGGGATCAGGTTCTGACAGCTTTCGTGGAGCCATTAAGGAGGCCAGAGCGCCGGGGCTGCTGGAGCTGACACTCCCCGCCGTCGACCTCCGCTTCCCCCTAAATCGAGACCTGGGGCTCGGGCTGGACAGCGGCGTCCGCAGCCTCTTCAGCTGTGGCGAGAAATCCTGGTCAGGCGTGGCGGAGGTTTGGGAATAGGACTGTTCGTTCTTCTCCTGTTCAGAGTTTGCTCTACTGCCAGCTGGCGTGGCAGACGTCTCCGAGGACACGGAGGGAGATGTTTCTTCATCTTCCGTTCGCTTCCTCTTCTTCTCCTTGCTGGCGCTCGGGGAGAAGAAGGAACGGATGTCGTGCTGCCTGTCTTTCTCAAACTAAGAAAAAAAAAAGATGCACGCTCAAGTTAGTTTTTGCCTCGGCGGCGTACAGTTTTCAATCCGCCTATAAAGCGGCAAAACATCCATGACACGAGTCTCACTTTTATTGTCACCGTCACAAAGAAGCCAGTTCAGCTTTTTACAGAATGCAAAGCAACACTTTATGATGAAGTTGTGTCCTTGTGAGGAAGAAAATAATAATGAAAACTACACAATGACAACTGGCAGAAAAAAAGCCTTTCAGTTCTTTAAAACTCTAACAGCTTTCAAAAGATACAACCTCTTTAAATCTGGATCACAAATGTTGCACAATGGGACAATATTCCTTTTGTAACCCACCCTGCATAAAGTGTCATGCAATCTGTAAAAGCATTTTTTTTTAATCTATCTAGAGTTGATTTGTAGGAGCCTAAATGCATTTAACCCTTTAACGCCCAAGGGTCATAAGCCACCTGGATTGTTTTTATTTGGGCTGTAAATGAGTCAGAAATCAATCATGCTATGAGTGATTGCTTTTAGCCTTTCAATATCTGGCAAAATCTGACATAAACTGTTTATAATAATAGTTTAAGGTGGAAAAAAAACAAAAATTGACTTTGATTTTTCAGGAAAAATAGGAACTGGAGATAAACATGAACAAAATATTAGACAACACAAATGTAAAATATGAACTATAATAAAAATTTACAAAAATATACATTTTATAATACTTTTAAAATGGGATTTTGTGATGAAGGTCGTTGCACGTGGTTCCTTTGACACACCGTAATACCCCGTAAAGTGCACCTTCTCTTCTTTCAAGAACTGTTTGAATCTAGCACAAACGGTTGAGGAGTTACGGCAATTTAAAGAGCGCTTGTAAAACAGGAGTGACGACGCTCCCGTGGGATTTAAAAGGGTTAAGTTAACGTGCAACAGTTAAAGTGTGGTAACTTGAGTTATGGGAAAAGTGGTCAAAGTAGTCAGCCATCAGGCAAAGAGAGGGGAGCCACACAGTTGGTTGAAGATTTGGGTAAAAAGTTTCACAAGTGGATTTTATCTGGAATGTGGACAGAGGAATGTTTAACTGGCTTCTTTAACTGGAACCTACGTAACGACTCTTCTCATGCCATCATAAACATTCCTCACAGTATCTGTTACTGAATTCAAGCACCTACTGACACAAAACAATCATTCAATCAACAATCATTGATTCTGGAAATTTGTGACACATTTTCAGATTTTTGCATCACACTCACAAATCTATCTAGTTCCAAAAGTTTCAATGCACATTTTCAATTATTACTGCTCCAATAATACCCCGTATGAAGAACTTTATCAACTTCCACTCACTCCACTTTACTTCACTGTATGCTGTGATTTGTCTGGCGACAGGGGCTCGAGCTTCTCATCTCTCTTTATTATTATCATTTTAATCGCCCCAGAATGAACCTAAAGTGGAGTAAAACAATGCTTTACTACTGGTGTCTCTTGTGAACTCTTCCAGCTGACTCACATGAGTGAAGAACACATCATCTTTGGCGTCTCTTGAGTTTCCCTCCAGCGGCAGCACCATCTCGCCCGGCGTCCACGTGTTCGCAAAGCTGAGAAACTCCCACTTGTCCTTGTCGCCCTCGTCGGCCTTCAGGTATTCCTTCCTGCCGTTCAGAGTGCTGCCCGTCACAGTTTCCTGAAGGACACAGGACATTCAGTTTCTTCCAAACAGTCTTCTCTTTTGTTCGCGTTTTTGTTTCATCAGCAAACTGTATGATGATGTATTTGTGGACAGAGGAAAAATGTTTTAGTGGAATCGTTTTAATTAGAAATCATGACAGCTGGGATTATTATTGTAAATCCCCAAAGTCTGTTCTCACATGCAAATCAACTTCAGTGACAGACAGTATATAAGTAAATGTTTTTCAGAGCAGACAGGGGTATTCAAAGTCCCCCTCCTCTCCAAAACGCTTGATGACTGGAAGCTGTTTTCACAAAGCCTGTGCTCACAATAAATCTCAGGTTAATGTGGATGTATATGAGAATACTTTTGTGACATCGCACTAGTTTGGGCAGCAGCGGTTAGAACTGTAGCCTCACAGCCAAAAAGTTTATAGTTTGGAATCTGCTTGTCGAGTTCGGCCTCCTCCCACAGTTTAAAGACATTCTGCAGGTTAATTGGCGATTTTAAATTGTCCCTGAGTGTGAGCGTGTGTGCTTGTCTGTCTCTTTGTGTTAGTGTTGTGATGGACTGGCGTCCTGTCCAGAGTGTGCACCGCATCTCGCCCACTGTCAGCTAGAATAGGCTCCAGTCCCCAGTGAGCCTCCACAGGAAAAGCAAGTGTGGCTAATAGATTTCAGACAAGGAAGCAGTATTTTTTTGGGCCTGTAAATGAGGACAACGGGAGAGTTAAGTTCCAGTTTTTGTGTATCTGTTTCCAAACATAGCCCACTCCAATCCAATGAAAAGTGGAAATAGAGACACACAGAGTGGAACAGACACGAGCAAAATTCATCTCTTGTGTACACAACGATTCTGGTTGTAAATTAAACATGGAAGACGAGGGGAGGCGTAGCTGTTTTGGTCTGAAATGCTGCTCATTTACAAACTTCCAGTAAGTCTTCAGGTAAGTTATGTTTGCAAATGCCATCAGAACCATTGGAATGAAAAGATCGAAAAAGCTCATCAGTCCAGGAGCAACAGACGTGATTTATCATTCAAATTAAATATGACATCAGCAAACGCTTAAGCAGCTTTGCATACATTTCCTCCCAGTTTTCTGGCATGAGGTCACCCACGCTACCTTCCTGTTGAGCATGGACCACATGACGGTGTCAAAGGTGCCCTTGGCGATGAGGTAGTGCACGTTGACGGAGGAGGTCTGCCCGATGCGGTGGGCGCGATCTTCAGCCTGCTTGATGTGGCCGGGGTTCCAGTAGAGTTCGGCAAACACCACGTGGCTGGCAGCGGTGAAGGTCAAACCCTGAAGAGGACACACACACACACACACACACACACACACACACACACACACACACACACACACACACACACACACACACACACACACACACACACACACACACACACACACACACACACACACAGTAATAAGGGCAAAAATACCTCAGTTGGAACACTCCAGCCCACATCCAGTCAATTTTAATTTGGTGAAATCCTTTTTAATAACTGAATATTATCAGCTAATTACTGTGTAAGTGTTTCAAGCACTCACTTCTTTTGATTGGAATGCATAATATTTCTGCACCTTTTTGGTCACACAGAATATTTGATGTCAACAAGATGAAGTTCATTATTAAGAGCGCAACACATTTTTAATATTTACTCGTACAAACCTTGATTGTGATTCACTGCAGTAGCTACAATAACAGTCATCATTATTCGTAATGCGTACTAAATGACTCTATTCACCCTATTTATTGTTGCATTACAGTAGCGTGACACTTTATTTTCTTATTATGGCCAAGCAGACCTAAGCTAAACGAGCAGTGGAAGACAAATGAGAGTTTACCTAAATAGTAGGTTTTGTTTTCAGTGGTTACAGTCAGGAAAATACATCTTGTTTGTGTTCCAGGATGCTTTCAAATTCAAATGAAATACAAAGAGTGGTTCCGTACAGCGCGTCTGTGTGTTTTTGTGTCTGTAGATACCTGACCAGCTGCTTGGATGCTGAGGATGGCCACTCTGGTTTCCGGGTCGCTCTGGAACTTGTGGACCAACTGGATTCGTTCTGATGACGGCACGCTGCCGTCAATGCGGATGTAACCAGCCTGTCAGACACCACAGCGTTTACATTTTCAGGGGGTTATTCAGCTGACAAAAGATGGTAGAGCACTGCTAAAGCACACAATGACACCCAACGTCACTTCTATTTCATTCAAGGGAAGTAAAGCAGCACTAATATATGTTATTTTGTTCATATCAACAACACAGTGACTCTGTGTAATGTAAAAGGAATCACGATTAACAATGTACCTTCCAGGAAATATCATTCGTCACTGCAGTGCCTCTCAAGTATGTAAAATATTTTTTGTCTCTTTTAGATTATTGTTTTGGTTTTCAGAAAGGTATGCTGTATTATCATCAGATTTGTTTTAGTATATATTTTAGCATATAATATACAGTATACTGTATCTATTGTGTGTTTTCTGCCTTGCCCTACACAACCAGTCAAAAGTTTGGACACACCTTCTCATTCAGTGCTTTTTATTTATTTGTATTATTTCTACATTGTAGATTAATATTGAAGATTAACACAGTTTTGCTTACAACATCATTCCACATGTATTCTTCCATAGGTTTGATATTAATCTACAATGTATAAAATGATTAAATAAAAAGCTTGAATGAGAAGGTGTGTGCAAACGTTTGACTGGTAGTGTACATGTGACACAAAGTTAGCGACCAGCTAATAAATTTAGAGCAGATTTTAGCAGCTAAAGAGATATTACATATTTCGACCACAGGTTGGTGGAGACTAAAACAGAGCTAAAAGAGCAATTGGTTGAACTGAAGAAGCTGCAAAAGAACATAAATTAATTAGAGAAATGAGCCAAAAAAAAGTGAGTATTTTTGTCTTTTTCTCACAGACTTCTGAACAATTTGACTTTTTTGCTAGTAGAGCAGTCGCCCCCTGCTGGCTGTTAGAAAGAATGCAGGCTTACGAGTTTTGGTCTCACTTTTCACACCCTGGAGGCTACATCCATCTTTAAAGGTTGTAGCAAAACTACTGGGTGCTTTTAACTGAGCAAAGATGTATTTATTTGGTTGTGAATGACGGTCTTCATGTGGAAGTGGACGAGGGTGTTATTTCCACCAGTGGAAATATTGTCCTTTCTGTGTACACAGTTAAAGAATTATCAGGTGGTCGTCTGCACCTTCAACTGAATTGAATCAAGGTTCACACTATTTAAAAAGAGAGTATTGTCCTTCTGTAAAAAGCTGGTACAGATTGTGCCGGGACACTAAAAGAGCGTAGCATTTTATTAAGCTACATGCTACACTGTAGATATTTCAATGAAGGACGTGTGAATGGAGAGAGAACATGGGCAGGGGAGCTGTGATGAATTACTGACAGTAAATTAAACGAGAACACTACTAATAACACCATATTTTGTAACATTTAAAAACACCAAACAAAGAGAGCGGCACCTGCGTGTTCATTAAACCTGAACTTGAACTTGACATTCACCGAGCTGCTAATGCGCTGTGGTGACGGCACTCTTTTGATCTGGGGCCATCGGTCCCGCGGAGCTGCACAGTGGCCGGCAGCATTCGCACTGTGCCGCTCCCACATGTGAATGGAACCAAAACTGCATGAATATGAAGTAGAACCTTGCTGAGAAAGAACAGAGGTCTGCTGGACTTTCATCAGAAAAATAAAGGTCAAACAAATGGAGAACTCGGAGTGCTAAACATCTCAAGACCTCAACCTGCTGTTGTTTATCTCTTTATTTAGAGCGCTATATTTACTAGTTAACCACTAACATTCACGATTTGATTAAAGAACCAGGTGAAGTTCCGGAACGTGTGGAGCATTAAAACAGTGAGAACACTGTGATTGGAGCACAGTTGCTTGTCTCTGCCGAGCTCCTCATCACTGTTCGTCGCCTGTCGTTCCTTTTTTAGCTCATCTCTGCTAATTGGTGAGTGTGAACGCACCGGAGAGTGAGCGTCTCAAGGAGGAACGTGCTATCACACGTCGCACCGCTACAGTGCATTCAGCCGACACCTCCTCGACCCCTGCGACACGCACAGACACACACACGTATGCAAACGCACATGTGAGCTCTTTCACAGGTTGCCTGCGACGAGCTAAAAGATATCATTTGCTTGTGATCGCTTGAGAGAAAGTTGGGGGATGAGTTGAGAAAGTAAAGTTTACTTTCTGAGAGAGGAGAAAAAGGAGCTTCTTTCAAGAATTCGGTCATCATTATTAGAAAACTTTCAAAACATAATTTGTTAACTATCTAAATATTGCACCTGTATTAAACTGTAGACAAGAGTTTAGCTCAAAGGCGTGAGACTGAAATAATTCATGACTACTAACATCTGCTGTAAGTATGGGCCCAAGTTGTGCGCTTAGAGCTCAGTACTCTGTCGAAGTTAATCTCAGCGATGACAGAGATTTGACATATAAACACAGCGGGACTATGGATAAAGGAATAAAACTTAAGCGTGGGGGCCAATTACCTCTAGTAAGCCAGGAAGCAGGAGTGAAATATGAATACACTATGCACATTTAGTACTTATAGGTTACCTTTAATAGGCAATTGGGGTCTCTGCAGCTGGAGAAAAAAACGCTAAAATGTTGAATGGAAATGACAGGAGTAAACATGTGTGCCAAAATGAAATACCAACCATATAAAAACAGTGCTCCCTCTTGTTGCAAAGTGATTGATAGTGCAAGAATTACACAAAGCTCATTTCAAACCACCTCTCAGAGGTTTTAAGAAACCCGATTGGGGCTTTTTAACAGTGTTTGACATACTCAGTGCACAGGAACCTAACTGATCAGAGCGGACAAAAACTCTGAAATTATGAACAGAATAAGAAAGAAAATTAATGGTTATGTGCAGTAAGTGTCACAAAGTTAAACTGACAGTTGTATTTCGTTCGCTTACATTTTCCTCATTAAAATCAAGCAATGCACGGACAAAGACACCTGCTAGCACATGAATTACCAGGACCTTTTAGTGAGGAGGTGGCTAGGCTGACTCATGGAAACCTGCTGACTTCTATTTTCGGCTACTGATAGGTTCATCTTTGTGGACTTTAGTGAAATATCTTGACAGGTGGATGGACAAACATGTGCCCCTCAGAATAAACTGTGTTCATTTTTTTTAGATCCCTTAACGGTTCCTTTTCCATCATCATGACATCAGTACTTTGGCTAATAATACTGCCATCAGCCTCAGCTGTAGATCGTGCTTAGTGCTCATTAACAACATGCTAAACTGAGGTGTGTTAGTATTAAGTTAAAGCCCAGCTGTGCCTGAGAACGGCCTCATGATGGTTTCACTTAAGAACTAGTCCTGGTCCATGCAGATGCTTTAATAAAGTGGCAGCTACAGCTGTTCATGAAGAAAAAATATATAAATAAATATTGAAAAAGTTTCAGCCACTGCCGGATCAACTGCCTATTTGTGCATGTGCGGTGGTATGCTCGAAGGTAAGTCTACGTGGACAAACTGCCTGAAATGCGTTGCCAGAGACTTTTCTTGGATTTTGAGTCATCGTGTTCAAATTGTTAATCAGATTAATCATGACGATGGATTCATCTGCAATCCATTAATTTTGACCACCCTGAATATAAACACAATATATTGCAGCCTCAATGAGCTTAAAAAGGACAACTTGGTGAAGCGTGCAGCTGACTCCTTGTTCTCATTGTGATCCACGGATGCTACTTTGCAAATAATTTACTACACTTTTGTCAAGGTTTTGGGAGCTAAGTCATCTCTTACAGCAGCTCACATTAGTAGCTTAGTCATTTAAATGCAGCCTGTATACAAAATACTGACATAGCTGGTTTGTGGACATTCATTCTTTCCTCTCAAATGGGAAATTTGGCTGCTTTGGTGTCCTGAAATCAGACATGACTAGCGAGGGGAGGATCTGACTGAACTCGAGGACTTGTCAACTATCGTAAAACGGGGCTATAAGGGACAGCGGGGTAATAAGGGACATTTCTATCTACAGGAAAGCAAAAAGGAATTTCCAACTTACCTAGATTTCTTTAAGAATTCATGGATAGTAATTGATAAAAACAACACAAAACCGCATCCTGCTCAACATAAAAACCGCAGAATTACATTTAAAACATTTTCCGGAAAAATGCCCCTTATTACCCCGCTGTCCCTTATAGCCCCGTTTTACGGTACAAGATATCCCCACCCTAAACCAGGATAGATACTTCTACATGGCCCTAAAAAAATTCACTTCACACTGATTGGTCACGCATTGTAAAGATAATGTTGAATGATTAAACTCTGTCAGAAAGATTCTCGTAAAATTCACCATACGGGCTAACATAAACTCTCCATCGCTCTATTGTCTTTGTACTTAAACAATCTGAGTTGCGTTCAGTAAATATTATTTGCTGTTGTTTTGCCACAGTCAAAGTTAAAATGGCCGCTGAAGGGGCCCAATCTGATAACACAATAGAAACTGAAAGGCGAAAACGGCTGATTTTGGAGCTGTTCTTATAAACATCGTACCTCCCACCTACTTCGAGTTCCTGCAATGGAAAGCCCTCATTTTACTTCAAATGTTGACTGTTAATTTCTAAAATATGCATAATCTGTAGTGAGGTAATAAAACAAGTGAAAATAGGGTCATTTTCCCATAGATTTATGTAGAATTGGACTAACTTTTGCAACTGAAAGTGTCGCCCCCTGCTGGCTGTGAGAAAGAATGCAAGTTGACGGCTACTTTTACAGCACTGGATTCACTCCTCAGATCCAGAGGGAACATCCTCAGAGCTTAAAGTACAAATTTAGTGTTACTTTTTTCAACCTGCTCCTAAACTTGTACATAGTATCAGTGTCAAATGCATTTACTCCCACAGGATCATCTATGATCATCCATAAATAGATAAGTGCGACCCTGTAATCAGCAGCGTATTGTGCTCAAAGCAGCTCTGGCAAAAGAGACACGACTTCCACAGATGTGTCCAAGAATCCTGTATGCGCGTTTAGATTGCTGCAGAGTGAAAACTCAACCGTGTGAATGCTCCATTATGGAGGTCCAAAAGGTTGGGGGTGAAGAGGTCAATGGGTCTGAATGCAGTATGTGTAATATGGAACACTCTGTTCTGTCAGCAGTGCATTATGGATCGAGCAATTCTTTTGTGAACTCTTCCTTGAAAAACTTCTATTTGAGGCAGCACTCTGTTTGGAATTTTAAATCATTCCCAACCTCTTCACGCCAGTGTTGCTGTATCTCCTACAGGCACTACCACGGCCGCTGCTTACCACACCTTTAACACATTTTAGAAGATCCAGTAGCCTGCGGACCGCCTGAGGTTACCTTGGCCTCGATGACGGCCTCGGTGCAGGCCTGCAGCATGGTGAGGTGGTGGGCGAACACCAGGAACTTCAGCTGCTCTGCCTCCAGCATCATCTTAATGTAGTCCTTCACAGCTCCCGCCTGGCCACACACACAGAAATAGACACAGATGAAAGAGAGCTACTGAATCCATCACTTCACCGGCCGACCACACACAGAGGAACCGGCTAGATCAGTGAAGAAGTCAATTAATCACCGCAGCATCCTTTCTGTGTGATCGATTCTCTATTGAATGCCAGAGATCCAGACTTTAAAAGGAGAGAGCACACAGAGCGACTGGGGCGCATTTGTGTGCTCGAAGATAGTGAGAGCAAATCAATAACTCACAACTTGGCGATATGATTGGTGCGTGTGCCTTCTTTTGATTCGGTGACTACAGAAACAACAAAATTTACCTTTTCACAGGCAGATAAACCCCTAAATTACTAAAAACTATGTACAAACTTCAGCTTTATTGTTGGGTTTTAACACTTTTCTAGAGCAGAAATAAAAAATTTAAGTATAATGTCACTATCAGGGTAAAAATCTATTTTACTGGGGTGATATTTCAGGAGACGCTACTGTCTATGTGACTGCCTTCAGACCTTTTTACATTTTCTAGGTCTTGCAAACACTGCTAAAAAGGTATATTAGGCTGGTTACCTGTCAAAGTGACAGCTGCAGCCCAGAATTAATCCAGTAAGTAAAAGTTCAGCTCCTCAACTATTTCATTCCGGACTTTTTTCCCCCTTACATAACCGGGTTTTTATTCATGCCAGGCATTTTTTTTTACCTGTTAGTATTGTTTTATTTATGAAGTCAAAAGGCAACAAAGCCTTAAAAACATCACAGACCAAATTTTACAGACTTTTGCTTGTTTCTGCCGAAGCCTCCGACCTTGATTGACAGCGTGAAGCTAACAATCTGAAAAAGCAAACAGCACAAGAGCGAGCGAATTAACTGTACCCTGCAGGTATCCGTATCTATCATTTCACCATGCGCTGCTGCCCAGCGATCACACTGTGATGGCTGTGGCCGTTCCCGCTACCTTCTGCAAAGCTGGAGTGGATGGGCTGCATGAGCGTGTCATTGAGCATCCGGCCTCGGCTCATTTCAGAGCCCCAGGCCATAAAGCAGCCAAGAATAGCACCAACTAGTGAGAAATACTGAGGTTTGATTTGAGTCAAACAGAGCCCTTACTAGACGGTTTTGGAGACAGGCCTTTCTCTGTGGTGTGAATCCCACCCCTATAATCTCCACACCTCCTGCAACCTGACAACCTCTGCAGCCATCACACCTGCTCTGGTGGGAGAACCTCTGCTTTGCCTTGCTGATAATTAGCCGATGTGCCTGATAATGAATCTCTCCGCCAGGCCTGCCGACCCTGTTCTGATCTGGGGGGTCCTCATTACTGACGGCTTGGCTTCGCCGGCTTCCTTCCGCTGAGTTTAATTAGTGCACAAACTTCTCGGCTGTCTGAAGCGGCCCGTTAGCTTGCTTTAAAGTCCAGCATCAGAGCTGTCCTCTCTGGGTAATTGGGAGCAGATGCTTGGCGGGTAAAGCAACAAAAATACCCCAAAGGCGTTTGGCAGCTCCGTCGCCAGGCGAACTGGCAGGCAGGCAGGGGCCGTGATGCTCGTCAGAGTGACATAGATGTGTGAATCTATCTCACCATTTCACCCCTCCCGGTGATCCAAAAAAAGAAGAAAGAAAGGTTGTTTTTTTTCTAAAGTAGAGAAAGTGTGTCTGACTCTAAGAACCAATCGGAGAGGAAATGAGACTCGGCCGGCAGTATCGGCTTTGAGGTGGGTGAGTGGGCGGGGGGCTTTATAATGAAAGGAGGTCCAGTGTTAGGCTAAACTGAGCAGAAATCCAATCAGCAAACAACACCAAGCGCAAAAGAGATCCAAGCTCGGAGGCAGGCTGAGCGAGTAGCGTGTCGATGATTGCATTCTGTGGTTATCTCCGGTCTTCGTTAACCTCGGGGCCATGCTCCTCATGGCTGAGGGCGTTGGGCTAATTGAGAGGAATGCCGGTCCTCGAACATGGCAGATGATTGGAGAGGGATACTATATTTGGAGGAACTGTTTACTTAACTACAAATAGAAGAGACCTAGGGACTGCCTGTTCTCTTAGCATCAACATTAGTGAGCCTAGAAGCAGATCAGAGGTTGAAAAGCTGGAGAAATGCTTCCACTGAGGAACAGGAAATGTAAATACATGTCAGACTCTCGTCACTAGCTGCACTGACCCCAGCCTTGCTCAAACTGTACCCAGCCACCTTCTCACACTGCTTATTTCTCTCTCATTAAAGAAAAAAACATCACTTCAAACTGAGAGCCGGCTGAGTTTCCATAGCAACAACATCACAGAGATGCTATTTTAGTGCGGTGTGTAACTTTGATATAAGGTGTAATCATGCCAGGCTGGACGCAACTAAATAATATCTCTCTGTTATAACTCCCTACTTTGTCTAAGTGCTTTCACTGGTGACCATTAGGCTCTGTTACCATGGCAATGCTTTCCCATGAGATCTCACTGAGTGGTCGGCCAAGCGCTCTGAGAATGATGCTGTACCATCAATTCACCATTTCCTGAAACACGAAAATGAATAAAAATGACATTATTTAGCCAATTTTTCAGCTGTTTAAACTCTCCTGGATCCTACATGTTGCTTCGATTTTTAAATCGTCACACTTCCAGAGGTTCAGAAACCTTTAAAGGACGCATTTACGTGATTTACATGATTTGTAGAAAGCATAGAGTAATACGGTGTGATTCATGCAGCGGTTTGTGCTATCTAACAGTCTGTACAGTTACGTAAAGATATAAGGGATAACTTCAGCTCAAATATCGTTCAGACAAAGTGTTCAGAGAGCTTGTAGAATTTTTAGCTGCATGTGTTGCTGGGTGTCATAGCAGCGGGCAAATGCAGCTTACCCAATGTGACGACGTAAGGAGATATTTTCAGACCAGCTCTAGCAAATAATTACTCAAAACTTTTTCGGTCACATTCTCACATCTCTGCTGATTTAATTTTCATCAACTATAATTAATAAAAGTAACAGAGGGAGTCAAGTGAAATGGTAATTCAATTAACATTATTAACAACATGAGGTGAACATTCTCGTGATTACTGCTTAAAAAGAACATAAAACATCCTAATATTGATGAGTTTTGTACAGGAGGAGCATGAGAGTTAACAATCTCCCCTTTTCTGCATCCAGTAGTTTCCCTGTATCACTTTTGACTTTGGAGCTCTATTTTCTAAGGAATCTCAGTCATTGTCAGTTAGTGACAACAAATGTCGGAATTTCAAGCTGATCAAACCATTGACTTGAGGACTCACTCGTTTCTCTTGAATCAGATTCTGGCCTTGTCTACATCGTGTCAAAAAACTCAAGGATTGAATATGCAATAGAATCTATTTACTCAATAATCAGTATTTCCTCCTTTCATTTTGATCACGGCTTTCAGTCTTTCAGGCATGGAATACACGAAGATATTGAGTGCGGATGGTTCTATCTTCCACCACTCCCACACAGCCCTAGAGTTGAGCTGTTTCATGGTGGTTGGTGGTGGACTGGTAAAGATGCGACTGTTCAGGATTCCCCAACAGTTCTCAATTGGGTCAGGGAAGTTTGGTGGCCATTCCTCCTTACAGAAAGCCAGGTAGATGCTCAGAACACCATTGCTGAGTCAGATGGACAGTGTGAGCAGGGCCACCATCATGCATAAATTCACCAATTCCAAATGTCTACTGAACATTTAAGGCCTTGTTTTTTTACTCTTGGCCAAAACTGGACCTTGAGGCACAATGTGCAGCTCTGAGAGACCTGAAGTGGACATAGTCCCCCAAACCATACTATGGGCACTGAATTTCACTTGCTCAGAAGATACTTGGTACTTTTTCACCATCATCTGTATAGACATGGTTGTTTTGGCTGTTGGGTGCCGGAATTAAGTAGAGAGGGCATTTATTAGAGAAAATCCAGTGCTCCCAGTCTTTTTGAGCCACAGTTATGTACTTCTTTGCAAAGGCAGTCTCTTCTCCTTTTGTTGTTTGGTAAGTCGTGGGGTACGGTGCTTCTTGTCAGCTTTCAGCCCCAATGTTTCTGTTAAATAACGGTGCACAGCGCTCTTAAAAACATGGTGTTCACAATAATGTTTGGTCCACAGCATCCACAGTTTAAAGTCTGCAGATATGATGAAATGACAATCATCTCTGCTATCTGATACACTGTTAAGTTAATCTGGCACGGCATGGTTGTTAGAGCACGTCTAGATGTTTTCGCATTCTTGATGTATGTATGTAAAGATATTTGTACAAATGCACACATTGGTAGTGAGGACCAGATTATTTCTTTTTTTTTTAAAGCAGAGAGGGTGAATATCTTTAACAGTGCGCACAATGCTTCAGTCTGCTCCCCCACATCCTCTGAAAAACAAACCACTGTGTTAAATAAATGCACGGTGGTCAAACCGAAACCAAGGTTGCCTTTTTCTGGGGTGCTAACAAGTTAACATTTTTACTGGCTGTGAAATAAAAATAACAGCAGGGCTCGCGGTGAAAACAGCAAATGTTGGACGGGGACTGCAGCTCACCAGCAGTGGACTTTTTTTAGAACATTATGTACAAATGCTCCAAGCGGAAATATCATTCTCAGTATCTAGACATTAAACTGTGTTGATTTAAAGAGTGAGCTGGGGTCCATGAAAACACTAAATCCAGATCGATATTTTGATTTCACTACTTCAAATCATTTCCTGCAGAAGGCCTATTAATATGAATTACAAACGTATTGTTTTCTTTATTTAAAATGCAAAATAATGTAGTCAAACAGCTGCAGATTTTAAGCTATTTTCAGCTATACTGAGTACTGTATGTATTAGCAGGATGGTGTACGTGGCCTTGAGTCAAGATAAACTACAGTATATGTGTTCATGATAATGAAGTAAAATGTTACCCAGTGCAGCAGTGTGACTCATTGATCATTTGGACAACAATGGAACCCTGGAAGGCTCTGGATACCCACACAATACTTTCCAGTAGGATTCAGAAAAACACACAGCATCCTCAGTCTTCCCCTTCAAAGCTACACTGTGCTGTATAATGACAGATAAAACACGATACAACTCCTCCGGCTCTCCTTTTACCTTTGCAATAGCTGTTTGCTTGTACATCTGTGTGACCAGGCTCATGACCTCGGTGAAGGGGTTGTCCGCGGCGACGACCCCCGACCCCAGGCCCTTCATCAGCGTCTCCCACTGCGCGAAGCTGGCCGAGGCTTCCTGCGAGCAAGGAGAGCGCAAAGACGGTGAGGTTGTGTCCTTTATTTCTTCAGCCACCTTCCTCTCTCCCTTGTTCTCTACTGTTTTTGAGATATAAAGGGCAAAACAATTAATGGAGCTGCTGGGTGTCCTACTTTCCCTGGAAGAGAAAGAAAGAAAGAGGGAGAAAAGAAGAAAAAAAAACCGCTAGAGAGAGAGAGATGGAGAATTCCCAAGGATGCCACCCCCTCTGACTGGGCTGCTGTGTTAGGTGGGTCATGAGCGTCTTCCAATTATAGCCGCCTTGTGACAAGCTGGGGTCGAAGATGGAGAAGCAGCCCGGCCGGTACAATAAATCAAAGACGCCTCTCGTGCTCTCAAGGTGATTGGCGAGAAGTATTTAAGGCGGGAGGGGAGAGTTAGAGAGGATCGCAGTGGGAAAGGCTGCTGGTGAGGAGCAGCATATGCTACCTCCTGCTCATAAACAAGACATGCAGGGAGGCATTTGTTGTCCACATGTAGGTTAGCCCTGTTTATCATAAAAACAGGACTCTCAGGCCTCGGTACAAGGAAACACATTATACAGAAACCTCGATAGAGAAGCAACATGTCACATATTTGATTCAGTTTTCATGCATTACATTTAGAGCAGCTACAATGTCAAGTACTTTCATGAAGTGCTGAACCCTATTGACTTTATATAAATACCACAGTAGGTTTAAACCACTTTGTTAGAAGAGAGCATTCTGTGCCTGTTTTTAAACAACTCTCAGCCAAATCCATCTAAATTCAAGCTGCAAGACAAAACACAACAACAAAATGTGTGAAAATTCCATCGGACTGCACACTAAAAGTGCTGCATATCAAATGATGCAAAACTGGGAATCATATGGCAAGGTGGCAGAAGTCTACGGCTGATTAAGTGCATACATACGCATAACGGCAAGGTAGGTCGGAAGGGGGGGAAGAAAGAAAAAGAGAAGGGTGAGAAATAAAGTGGAGCCGAATTAATTCAAGCAGACACACACATATATAATGGAGGCTTCTTCGGCAAGCAACTTTCACAACTGCATCCTCGCACCGTGTTTTCTGGACTGCTACCATGAAAAGATCTTGGTGAAACATGAAAGCTTTGCACCATTTAGTGAAATAATTAGCATTTCAGTGGCTTCAAACCTCGTCAAAGTCAAGGACGGTTGAATGAATAAACAGTATCATATTGCAGGAGCACAAAGCTGCGCTTCCTTCATGTTTTCCCTCAGATGTTTCACTCAGCAGCACCTGCATAAACACAGTTACGGCTGTCTCTCAATGTTTTTTTCTAATTAAAAATTGTACATTCGAGCATTTCCTTATAATCTGCTTGGGAGAAGAAGAAAAAAAAAACGGAGTGGCTAAGCACTCCACCCTCGATGATATTCACCAGACTAACACTGACAAAAGGCCAGGGCTGAAAACGTAAAGGGCAGGAGGGGCATAAAAAGTGTCTGGCTGTGGAAGATAAAAGCCATTATTAGGGAGTAAAATGAGATAGGAGGACTGAACTGGAGAGTGGTCCTGGTGTACAGGATACATCGTCAGTTAGCAAAAGTACGCTTCAAAGGACAGTTTGTTTAGAGGAAAATAATGTCCACCCGCTCTTTTATGTTTTATATTGTCCATATTTTCCTGCGTAATGGCATAATAGCTGTGGATTTGGGTGACTGGCCTCTTAACACCTCTTTTTTCATCTCCTAAAACCAGTCCATTTAGCCGTGAGGATAAAATGCCCATCCATTCTTCTCAGCGGACAAATACCTGTTTAAAGAGAAGCCCGCAGATTCATCTCATGTACAATAATAAGTAGCTACAGCCGCTCGCACTTTTTGTTTTCACCAAAGACAAATGATCTCAGCTCATTTCTCCATCGAAGCTGCTGTTTCAGCCAACTTCAGATAAGGGAGCAGCGCACGAGCAACTACAAGACATGACATGAACTTTTCCAACGTGTGCACTCGCTGGCCTAATTGGTGCGACTGTGTAGAAACACTGACCATATTTAGCCCCCAATTAAAGTGTCCCTTAACATTTAGGGAGAATGGGGTAAAATCCTGCATCATCACTTTCCTGAGCAACTTCCTTATTGTTGTGTCATTCCTGGGACGCCGGCTCGAAGCATAATTAGCACCGAAAAGGCTCCTCCAGTGTTTTTCCACTCCTGCTGATATATAAAATATAACAAAAGCTTCTTACAGGATGCGTATGCATTGTTGTTGGTGGTGGTTGCTCCCGGTGGGAAACTAACCCCTTGTAACCTCGACATCTGTGACCCCACGTAGGGAGAGCACAGGACACGTACCGACAGGCGCATAGGCCAGGGCAGAGTTGCATTAGCATTCACGTGTACGTTCGCACGCATCCAATACGAGCGTGGGAGGCAGAAACCGCAACCATAACTTTGGGGAGACGAAAAGAGAAACAAACACCTACACACCAAACATGACATTTACTCTACAAATACCCTGGTATCCTCTTTACGATGGTGGAGAAGCAGCTGCACACACAGAGACCTCTGTGCATCTTTGCTGGGCGAAAAGGGAGTTATTTCATCTTAAAGCAGCAACAGCCAGTTTTAGGTTAGTTTCAAATAAAAATTATTTCCTTTATGTGTTAATGGATGAATGGACGTGCATGCAGAGTAACTGCATATAAAAATCATGTAATATTTGTTAATCTGTTGGTCATTTATCTCATAAATCCCTCTGCAACTGGCTTGTTTTGTACAACCTACAATCACAAACCTAAAAATAATTGTTTTACTATATTTAAAAAGAAAAATGCAGTATTTTTTTAAAAGAATCCAAAAAAATATCAGCTTACCATAATAAAAAAATATTCAAAAAATATTCATTTTACTATATTTACTAAAAAAACATGATATACTTTTTTTCCAAAAGCTAAAAAAATACTTTACTATGTTAAAAGAGCCTAACAATATTCCATTGTATATAATAAATAGATTTTATTCTAATCATCGTTTATTATTTTTTTAAAAGTTTAATTATTTGGCTTACTAATTAAAACAATAGAAAATCAATTCGCTATATTTAAAGATGAAAAATAATCAGTTTACAATTTTAAAATATTAATAAATTCCCTTTTACTTTTCTATATTTTTAAAAAACAAGAAAGTCTTTATTATGTTTAAATAAAATGCATAAATACATGTATTTAATAATAATTACTTTACTATATTAAAAGAGCCTAAAAATATTCAGTTTATTATCACACACTTGTTTAATGTTTATCACCATCCATTATAAAAAGAAATAAAAATATTGTGTTTTCTAAACCAAAAATAATTGATGCCATATTCAGTTCACGAAATAAAAAAAATTATCAAAAATATTCCAGCTACTACATAAAAAAATAAAAAATATTCAGTTTAATTCTCATCATTCCATCTGTTTTTCATCAGATGTTTGCTCATAGGAGCTTATTAATTTCAAAGGAGCAGCAGGAATAATCTGACACGGCAGACCTTTGAAAAGAAAGAAAGATTCAGCTGTGTCAGTAGTCAAAATAATTAGATAATAATAATGGAGCTGCCAACAACGTGTTGCTGTATGGTGACAGAAATGGGGGATGACATAAATTTAGATGTTATACAACATCTTTCAAAAGCAAAGTAGTCTCGGACTGGTGAGGTCAAGCAGGGGTGACAGACACGTAAATGAATGATGCAGGAGGTGAAATATTATTGCACACTATTACAACAAATCTGTTATGTTCCCTCAGACAGAGTCTTGTTTCAGTCAGAGAGGTAGCTACTGAATTGTGTAAGTTACATGCAAAAATATGCCAATTAAATCTGAGTACATTGAGTCAAACACTGCCAGGTACAATGTATTTCTATCCTATTACAGTTCATGGGCAAATTCACCTTTACTTGTATACATTTACTTGATTACTGTCATTACTTGTAACAATTTATTACATTAAGGTGAACTATGGTCATACTGGTTCTACTATTCATTGAACTGATAGCTGGACTAAACATCCTGACTGCTAATGCCAGCATGGGAAATAAAAATGCAAATGTATAATATGTTAATATTATTACTGACATTCCTTTGACAGATTTAATTATTGATTATGAAACTAACTATAGAAGCTTACTGTACGTGTGTAAATATCTGATGTAATGTGTCACAAATACACACACATGTACCTTTGCAGCCTCCTTAGGCAGGTCGAATGGGATACGCTGGCGGATTTTGGGTGGCAGCTGACTGAGCACCTCAGCCTTGAGGCGACGGATCATAATCTGGCTCAGCCGCTGGTGCAGCTCCTCCAGGTTGGACGCTCCACGACAGTCCCACAGCCTGCGAGGCCCGAAATACCTGCAAGAGAACGAATGAGAGGTGAAGCTGCTGATGCATTTGTTTTTTATATACACACTTGTAACCAAGAGAAAGTTCCTAAGAAAACACACTTATTTACAGCAATGCCCTGAAGGAATAGTTAAACATGTTTAAGCATTCCCACTTGGGAGCTGCCCAGCTCTGCAACAGCTTTCCATCGTTTACCGCTGAGCAGCTCTGCTGGAGCAGTCGGGGGATCAGTTTTTTTGCTTAAGGGCACTTTGCAGAGCAGGAAACTATTTTGTCTAATGGCCACTGCAGCAGGTTCATCCCAAAACTCGCCGGCAACTTTCACAATTTATCAGCCAAACGGATTTTTAGAATAGAACTGGCCCTCCACACAAAGGCTGGTTATCTGCCATGTTGGATGGAAATGTAGACAAACTTAACAAGGCACTGCCAAAATTTGCTGTTTCACACTTCAGTGTTGAAAGTTGTAATTACTGAAGGATGGTAAACTGACTCACTACTTCTAAAATAATGTTGCCGCCTGGTGTACAGATTTAAACCAGCAACTCTCTTGCTCTAATGCTGCATTCTGTCTAATCGCCTACTGCCATTTCCCACAACAACTTCACCATTACGAAAGAAACAAGATGGGTAGTCTGCTCAGATGGCACCGCCTTGTGCCCTTCTGTGTGTGTGATGTCTTTAGTGTGTGTGTGTGTGTGTCCCTCAGAACGGCAATCCCCAGCCACACTAAGTACTATTATATACAAAGTGTTGTCATTAATGGTGCCAAGCCCATCCCCAGCCGAGTTGCCGACTTTGATGGACATCCAAAACAATGCATTTGATGTGTTTGTTCACACATGTAACTGATCGTCACTGGCAACTGGCAGCCAGTTGGCATTTAACGCTTGGCTTCAGTTGTGGTCTGGCTCTGACAACAAACCCTCAACTCAGCAGCACCACAACTCCACACTCAGGTAAAGCCCGCCTTATCCCAGCAGACACAATTAAATGGTAGGTGAGATCTTCTGAAAGCTGTACTCATTTCAATAAGCTCCATATATTAAAATTAAGAAGAGAAGCACAGACTGGGCTATTACACTGAAAGGATGGAATTGTTCAGTATTTGATTTGTAGTTAGCATGTTACAGGGCAAAATCAAAACCACTCCCAAGACTGCCAGCAAAATATGAAGCTGGAGGAAGAAGATGATAAGCCTAACTTAGCCCCATTTACCCAGAGAGTAGAGACTTGGATGGGAAGATAACACTATATGTGCAGATAATTAGAACTAGGAGGTTGTGAGCTTAGCCTAGCATAGGAGAGGAAAGTGGGTAACGGCTGCATCCAAAAGTAACAAACGTGCTCACCACTAACATACCTGACTATTTCTTATCCTCTCAAATATCATACCTTGTCACTACAATTCATTTCTTTGTGAGCTTTCGTGGTGCTGGCAGAGATTCAGGCTAGCTGTTAGCCGCAGCTTTAGGTTTTCATATTAGGCTAGGCTAACAGTCTCCTAGCTCTAGCTAAGTCACTGTAACAATGTGAATAAAGTGAACTCAAATGACAAAATATGAATTACATGACACATAAACTACACAAAATGTAAGCTAAATATATTAGAATTAACACGCAGTACATGTGAACTAGTAAAATTTGAAAACTTCACCTGTAATGTGCGTTGCAGTATTTCTTGGCGTAGTCGGTCCAAGTTCCAAAACTGTTGTGATAAAGGGCATCGATCTGCATGAAAAGCTGTGAAATACACAAACAGTTAACACACTTTAACAAAAAACCACACAATACAGCAAATATATGTGGACACTGTATGTAAGACAGTGTGTGTGAAAGTTAAAACAGTGAAAAAATTACATTTTCTGATATGATGAGTTGCAAATGGCAATTTTTTTTTTTATCCAGTGTTAGCAAATGAGCTAATGAGCAAGAATGGCTGTAACTGAGAAAAGCAAAAAAATATACATATTCCCACTTTTACAGAAGAGAAGTTGAATTAATGAATAATAAAACACACTTTGGCTCATTTCTGTACTTTAGCCTAATTGATTTTACAGATATCGCCTATTGATACGACCAATAGCTGATGGTGGCTACTATTAGCCAGTGTTAGAAAACTGCTAGCGAGGTAACAAGAATGGCTTCGATAAAGTGAGATAAGGAATACAATAGCATTCTCCCTCTTACAGTTGAGAAAATTAATGAACAATTAAATACAAATTTACTGTTTTCAGTAACTTTATTTGTTTTTACTGCTACACAACTATTGATACTGATATAACCTGCAGCTTATGATGCTAGCGTTAGTCAACTTTGTATAGACAATGCAGTGTCCCTGAGATTAGTTTACTTACATTAAGACTCTGCTTGTATTCATTTTACACAATGTTTTAGCTTTTAACAGTATAATGTAATACAAGGGTTTTGCTTCCCCTGCTTTATTATATTTGGTATGGTTTGTAGCTTGTAGGGGCTAATGTTGGGTAGTGTTAGCTAGCTAGGTCTTGCTTATAAGCTAACAGCTGCTAGCTTTAGGTTCTTATTGAGCATCCAGACATGACAGCAGTGTCAATTTTCTTATCTTGACAGTAAGGCAAATATTATTTTTAAACATCATTTCGGTGCTATATTTTGTGTAAATTTGGACAGTTTTATCTACTGTGCATCATTAGCTTTCCACGGCATGAACTTGGGGCAGGTGTCACAGAAATTATTCTAGGCAATCAGCCTTTCTGTTTCCATTGTTGTGTAGGATCCAACATTTTCAACCACAATGTCAACTTAAAGTGCAAAAAAACAATGACAAATCGTAGCTACGGGATGCAACTCAATTTTAGTTAGCACATAGGAAACAGAACAAAATGGTGCATGTCGTCCTAGAAAAAATTAACAAATCTGTGTTGTTTTCTCTGAGTTTAACTAATCAGCACTGGGCACAGCAGTTTTATCGGGCTCCTCAGAAATAACTCCCCCACTGAAGGTCCATTTTTCCATGTAAAAACAGTAGTGAAAGAAGTTCCGCAGGGATGGTTCTTGCATATATAGAGGTTCAGCCGCCTTAAAACAGTCGACATGTTCCTGCAGTGGAAAGCTTTCTTCTGAGACTGCGTGTTGCTTTAGTCTCTAAAGCTGCACGTAATAACTCAACACAGTATGAGCTTTTTTTGGCCTTAAACAGAGACCTTACCGGTGCTCACGATTAGTCTGCTGTCATGAAGTACATCTCGTGTGCAGTTTATTCAAGGTCCCGTTGTCCTTCGCCTAGTTTACTAGTCCTGTGTTGTGCAACTGTGTGGTAATTCGTGTCAGCACCAATTAACCGGGTCAAACCGCTGTGCAGTCCAACTAGGTGGTGAAATTTAATGACATACTCACAATCGGCTCACACCCACCAAATAACTCCTGCCATGAAAATTATGCGTCATCAAAAGATCTTTGCATCCACTGATTTTGTCAGATAAAAGACAAGCTGCTGCTGCTGCTGCTGCTGCTGCTGCTGCTTTCCGTCTTCAGTGGACGCGTGCCATTTTAGTAGGTAATGAGTGTGTTTACATCACAGGTTGCAGCAAAGCTTTGCGCGCAAATGTCAACGTTCCCGTGCAAACACCCCACATCCCTGTCAATTTTCAGCATTTGCGGCAATTTCTGAAGTAATGGCAGGTAATGATCAGCACGGCGATCTGAATAAGCAGCCACAGTGAGGAGTGCTATTCTAAATTCAGCACTTGTTCAACAGGAGCTTTGCATTTTCCCCCTTCACACTGTTGATATAATAGGTGGGAGGAATGAGGGCACATCATGAACGGTGCAGCATGCCCTGAGCTGTGTGCTAACTCGATGTCAGAGCTACAGTGAGTAATGATGGCAGCGAGGAGACTGGCACAGAAGCAGGGACAGGGCTTATCAGGTTTATGCTGCGGATGATAAAATGTTATATTCAGTTTCAGATTCTAGTGGCAGAGAGAGGGAGAGAGAGATGATATCTAAAAACTAACCTCGGCACTGCAGGCAGGCAACGGCAAAGACAGGGTGGCACGTATCACACACACACATATGGCAAGTATGTAACACACACACACACACACTTTCTCGATGATACACCTCGAGATTTCTTACAAGTACGAACTTCGTTTTGGAATTAATTAGGTGTCTGAATTTCATCAGTTAATTATCATGATCGGGTCTAGGCAATAATTAAGTTTTCCTCACAGCAATGTGGCAGTTCGATGACAGCGCAGTCTGTCCTACATAAATAGCTTAACATAGTCGAGACAAAATTACAACGTTAAACCTGGATAACTCATGAAAAACACAACTTTAACTAATCCGCCACACATTAGCTACACATCTCGTTCTAAAAGACAGACCTTGCAACATAGATTTTTCTTATTATCAGAAATCTGAACATTAATATATGCGATTCATTTCCCATAAATGTCCAAAAATGACTAAAAATACAAACTAGAGGACAAAAGGTGCTGAAAATAGTCTCCAACACATGCAAATTATTTTCTGAAATTGCAGTTTCTTCTCACACATCACAAAGAAAGTAAGAAAGCAAGACTTTTTTGGATTGATATTTGCATGTGGTTCAGTGACAAAAAGCTAATTTTATTAAATTATCAGTCCTGTTTAAAATCTGCTTTCTCAATCAGCTCCCGTTTGTGCAAACAACAAGTATTCTGTTAAAGCTGCAACCGTTTTGGTTACTTTAATGACGAACTTGTATTTATGTGGGCGTGGCTTAACCCTTTACGCTTCAGTGCGTAGTAGGTGTACCGCCGGCGGTACACCTACTAATTTGCATAGGAATTTCAAGAATGTCCGACGGCTGCAAACCCGATTATACAAACACTATACGCCGATGGAAAGCTTAGATTCTCATGAATCCGCCGGTATAAACCACTTTCAGATGTGATTACCACAGCGGGTGAGAAAAACACATTTGTCCGACAAAAACGAATATTCATCCATCCGTTCTCTATACACGGCTTCAACGCACACAGCGCGACTCACATTTCCGGGTTCATTATTACACACAGAAAAAAAGATTCCACAAAAAACGGCCATAATCCAACCTTTTACATCCAGATGACACAAGCCAGTAAACTATTTTGTCCAAAACATGTCCTGAAGTCGGTATAAAATCCACGAATCGGTCGTTTTCAAGGAAATGCACCTCGCGATGTGCGTCCAATATTCCCTGTATTTTTCGTAATTTTTTAATTTAAAAATAGAATATTAGCGATTTTTTGTACTGAAAACGGCTGGAATTGACTGAAGCTTAAAGGGTTAACTGGGGAAATGTGATGTCACAAATTTCTGTGCACCAATCAGTGAAGAGCAGCATTCGTCACACTCACACAATGATGAAGCAGAACAGCTGATATTATCCCTGTTAAATCTATTCCCACACTACAATTTTCAACACTGATTCTTGCTTATTTATTTATTTTAAAAAATAATAAAATTTATAGACAGATTGAGAATTATTTCAAAAAAGGAGGACTTCTCTTCAGTCTCTCATTTCATATAGGATTATTTTCCGCATCTTTCTTATATATGTATATATATATATATATATATATATATATATATATGTATATTTGTAAAGCACTTTATAACCAGACTGTATTTATGACATTGTAATATTCTCAATATGCAGCACAGGCATTCAGAAAAATATATTTTGAAAGCTACACTGCAACTTGTGAATAATTATGTTTGTGTGTACTGGAGAGCACCGCTATTCACAAACAGTGTTCTGTATAGTATACTGCAATAAACTGGAGAAATACTCCAGGAAAAAGGAGGAAAATTAGGACATATTTTAAAGAATTATCTGTCAAATCAACTGCATAATTTTGGAATAAAACAAATATGTATGTATCTAATTATTACAAGTTATCACAATAATAATTTGACAATGTAGAAACTGTAAAAGCCAAAAGCAACACTGCTTTAGAGGCTGGAGAACTGTGGAAACTTTCAGCTCCAAGCTGCATCAGTGTCCCATCATTTGGGTACACTGGGCACACACAGTGCTTGATATTGATACTGTATTGTGTCCTCACGATGAGACTGTGAAAAGATTTTCAATTCACAAAGTCGTCTTCATCTTCCACGGCTGCGGTGATGGAATACGGCTGTAATCTACAGCTTCAATATAACATATATAAAAACGATATAATAAATCATTATGGAAAAGGGAATGGCTCAGCCGCTCTCCAAACACCGTTGTCCTGTGAACAGCCCTTCTTATTGTCTCTAAATTCAATAGTCCCCCCACCCGCCCCGCCCTGTGTGCTTCTTTTTATTACTTGTCTCATTTATTGCAGTGCAGTGTCTGTTCATATCGGGCTTTGTAAATGAAGTTTTTGCAACAAAGGTTATTGAAATAAGACCATGGGATCCTGGAGGATAAGTGACGCCGCAGAGAGTTAATTGGCTTTTTGAATGTTAGATCGCAGTAGAACCTGCTCTGGAGCAAGTTACCATGGCGATCTACCTGTGCTGCAGAGTGGAACACCTTTGTGAGCTGCCTGAGCTGGCCTTCTAATCTCTCTTCATGAGTGTGGGTTCAGAATAACCTTTATAGCCTCCGGTTTGTCCACAGAAGACCCTCCTCTTCAGCTCAAATATTTCATTAAAAATTCAAACTAAACTTTGAAGTAATTTTAAGTCTGCTCGCTCTGTGTCATTTGGTGCGAAAACAAAACAGCTTACTCCACTTAAATCTGTGTTCTTTACCCTCTAGGCGTCATTAAAATTTCATTTAATCAAATTTAATTACCTCTTCAGGTCGACCCAGGGCAGGGGTACCGGTGAGCAGGATGGCCCGCTTGGCACTCTGAATGAGAGGAATGAGAATCTTAGTCCGTGCTGAGTTTCTGGATTTCAGGTAGTGCGACTCGTCCACGACAACCACTGCAAACCGCTGCCTGGTCAGAGCCTCCACCAGGGGGCGAGCATCAGTGCTGAGCAGGCCGTAACCCAACACGGTCACCTTACTGCTGCTGATATCCCTGGAAGGACACAACACATGCATGAACATTCACAGTGAGCTACAGGTTAACTGGCTTTATGAGCCATATTTACACTGTTATTGCCATTTATTAACGGGGCAACAAAAAGGTATTTTCATTAACTCTGCTGATAATTTCCCCTGAGTGATCAATTCATCATTTTTCTTTCTGAAAATGACATGAAAGATGGTCCATCATGATTTCCCAGAGGCCTGGATGGCATCTTCTAATTGATTGTTTTCTGAAACCAATAGATCACAATGCAAATACATTCAGTGTACAGTAATTGAAGACTAAGAATATCAGGAAATAGTCCTATTTGACCAGCTGAAAGCATTGTTGTGGCTTAAAAAAATAATGATCAAGTCCTGCAATTACTGTTGATTGCCTACATATTTAATAAACATTTGTGAATGACTACACTATCCATACATATATAAATACAGACTCTATTTTGTTGATATCTTACCTTACTACAGAAATTATTATGCCCTCTGTTTCATATTTATGGAAAAAACTCATTGGGAAATTAATTGAAAATACTAGAAAACAAAGTTAAAACAAATTCCAGGGACTGCAATCCAGCTAGTTAAGGCTAGTTGAAGCTAATTTACCAATTTCAGACTATTTGATGCTCTACAGTCTTAGGATTTGAGTTTTTCATGCAACGTACCACATAGAAATAGATGAATCTTACATCATAATAGAGAGAAAAAAGAAAGGCAGCCTTAACTAACCCTGCTACATACTAACTAGCCTAATCAGATGAGAAGTAGCTACTGCAGTCTGTGTGGAATCGTTTCATGGGGTGAAGTTAATCTTAAATGATAGAAAACAAACTATATTTACTTAAAGGGGAAGCTAGCTATTGAGTTCAAATACAAAATAGAGCTAAGATTATTTGTAGCTACTGTGTTTTCCTTTTAACTTAGAGGTCAACATTAGTACTAATTGGATTCACGTTTTATACAAAGTCTGTGACATTGATTAGCATGAAAAAATGACTTTACAGCTTCTGTTCATCATAGATTTCATATATCTGTTACACAATTCAGCCAAGAGTCTTTTTGTCTTTCCCTCAGCCCCAAATCCTCTGGTTCCCTGTGAAGACTCACACAATGGATTAATACACATTTTATGCTCCTGACAGTATTTAGTGGCTGTATTTGGAATAAATCTAAATAAACTACAGTTTCCATGTGATTTATGATGAGGGAACGTGTCACCCAGCTAGTTTTTAACACTTTCTGGACAAAAATGCAGCTTTATGGCACCAAAACAGGTACACAAACAGCACGGTATTGTAGGTTTTCATGGAATTAGTTGGAATCAGCTCTTAAAGGAGTCACCTTTAACACTGACAAATGTGTTTCAGCAGTTAGAACTAAATAGAGACTCAGCAGCTGTTCAAATGTTTATTGACATGGCAACTGGACCCTCAAGGTAAAGCAAAGCCGACTATTTAAAAAAAGGTCTGTGGACTTAGCTAAACGTCGAGCTCACACACAAACGTTTCATGTATCTCCTCTTCTCTGCCACCTGAAGAAAAAAAAATCGTTCCCAGACTATATTGCAGTTTTTCAGAAGAACACACACATCCACAGATAAACAAACGCATTCAGCTGCATGAAACTCTATAAGGATCTCTGAGAAATCAAAAGCATTTCCAGCATCTGTCGGGCTTTAACTCTTTGCCTTCGCCACTTCCAAGCTGAAATAAACTGAAGGTGCCGTTCATGTTCTACAAAAGCACGCACAAGTCAAAATACTGGTGCCGCATAATTTTCTCTTGCCTCCCCGTTCAGTCATTAACACATCCAGTTCAAGGACACGTTTTCCCCAGAAGGCTTTCACAACCTCTTTGCACCTCATCTGTGATGCGATGTGAGGTGGGGAGTTTTACCCCCCCCTCTCCAAGTCACAAATATAGAAAGTTTGTTTCATTCAAAGAAAAAAAAAAAGCAGCAAGAACTAGGGAAAAGTTGAGGCGATAATACAAGTGGCTGTTTCTGAGACTTATACGCAACATTAGTCCACAATGCAGAAATGCAACGCAAACCTGAATCAATGTACACGGCGGTGAAAATGATTTCTCCACGACAGCATTTTTCCGCTTCTTGCGGATAAAAAAAATAAAAATTCACCTCTTGTTCAATATCGCAGACGTCGCCTTGACATGATTTGTCTGTCAGTGCTGTCAAACGTCGGCCCCTGCTGGCTCCTGACACCGAGGGACACTTTGAGATTAATTTATCAGGACCAACTTTGCTGTCTGTCACACTGCCTCGCTTTCACACTATATGGCCAAGTGTGCTCATGTTTTTTATTGCATCTCTTTAGCTAAATTACGACCGTTTGGATGAGCAGGAGGCTGGAGGCATGAAGTTGTAACAAGACATATTAGACTCAGCTTGCTATAAAGGCAACTTCTCCTTAAGTTCAAATAATTCCCCCCCACATAGTCCTTTGCACTGATATCTGAAATGTATTTAAGAAACCCTGTATGTACTTCTGCGTAGAACGTGGGTGTAGAATGTGTTCTTATCTGCTACACAACATGGGTAGTATTGCTTTGAATGGATTAAACCTGAAACAATTAGTTGCTTGAAGGTGCAGTCTGTCAATCTTAAGAGAGAATATCTAGCTACTTAACATGGGCCGTGTGTGCGGTTAAGTCCAAGTCACTTCGCATAAATACGATGTTTTTCTTTCAGCGGACACACAGAGCAAACAGGAGTTGCAAAATATTCAGTTTCTGCTCCTCAAATGTAAACATCTGTTGGTTTTCATAGACTTGCTAGTACATGACTTGGCTAATACAAGCAATTTCAGGATGGACAAGGCGAAAATGACAATTTTTTGCACCTAGAGATTAATTGCTTATTGAGGAAAGCAACCAAAAGATTAGTCCACAATGAAAATTATCCTTAGTTGAAGTCATAGAATAGATATAAAACCTGGTGTGTCTGAAGACAAAATATAATTTTTGCCTCGTCTATAAGTGTCCAAGTATCAAAGGTGTGATTGGTTAGATTGCTGACAATGTGACCTTTAAGAAAAAGTAGCTTTTGCAATAAACAGCAGTACCAAGAAGTATGAATTTCTGCATATTTTCTTCAAACTGCCGCTTTAATAAGCTGTCAACCTACTATTGTCTCATACTGAGGCTTTATCAGTTTGCTAATATTAGCCTTTCATTAGGAAAGAGGCAAGTCAGTACCAACCACAACTGATGTGAAGAAGAAAAATGAAGTTTTATGATTACATATGTCCTGTCTATTTGAAGTACATAATTAAACTAGATCCTAAAAAGACATTTTGTTAATGATGGCCTTCATCTGTCCAGCACCAAACAGGAGACAGACACACTTAGCAGCTAGCTGGTGAATATAGTTGAGCATTTAGCTAAAGAGCCAACAGTCCCATTAAGAGGTGGTGAGACCAAAAGTGGAGCAAAAAGAAGAGCGGATGCTGGAATTTTTTTGGATTTTGGGTGAGCAAAAACAACACTTGAATTCAAAGCTAATGTTGATGCTAAGTGTGTAAAGCAACTATTGTCTTTACTGCTTGACTATGCCGGCAAAAAAAGTGAATGTTCAAAATATGGACTCTAAGGGGCTGATAACAGTTAGTCATTGTCCATGTATGTGTGGCCTGGAGGGATGAAGGTGAAGGAGAAGGTGTAGGGGGGTGACCTACATGGTGTCGCTCTTGCTCTCCACCAAATTGATGTCTCCAGGCTGCAGCTCGGGGATCCACCTCTCCAGCTCTTCGATCCATGGGTATTTGAGGGACGAGGGCACCACCACCAGGAGAGGCCACTCCTGCCTGAAGGCGTACGCCACCGCGATGGCCTGCACCGTCTTCCCGAGACCCATCTGGGCCGAGCAAATCAACACATGGCGAAGGGAGAGAAAAACAAGTCAATCGCGCACAGACTCTGTGGCAAATTGCATATGACGGCCGAGCTGATGCGAGGCCCAAGAGTAATAAGGTCTCAGAATGATTCTAGTGTCAAAACCGATTAGGCACGTGGGAGTGCAGCGCAGGGCTGACAAATTAATTTGGAAGGCATGCAGCAAAGTCTCAGGTTCATTTTTTTCTTTTGGAAAATAGATTTCCTGAGCTAGTTTTGTGAGTGCTTACCTCATCAGCGATCATACATCTGTAAAACAAAAGAAAACAGAGAAATCCTTATTAGATGAGTTTTTGAGAAATGGTTTTTAGTGCTGACCAGCAGCCAGTGGTTGTTTCAGACTTTTTGAGTTTACATACAAAGACAACAGCTCCTGCAGCAGAAGAGCTTTACTCAACGCAGCCAGAACTGCATCTATTAAAAAGGCAGAATTCCTGTCATAACCCGACTTCTCCGACTCCTTTGCCCCACAAAGCGAAAGCGTTGAAGCACCACAACAAACTCAGCTGCTCTTGGACTCCCTACAAATCTGTCACCTGTAATTTAAGTCTGCACCGCTCCTTGTTTGAGCACTGGTCTTGCTATTCAATATTTATCATGTTGCCGTTCCTATTGAATATTTCTGCATGCGATGCCACAGAGTGGTTTGTGTGTGGGTTCATCCAGTTCCCTAAAAAAATAATAATCATAACTTGCCGGATGATGCAGGCGCTACATCTAATCAGCTTGAATAATTAATTTTTCAGATTTTGTGTGCTTTTAATTAGGAATGTTTATGCACCTCAAAGAGATGATGCACCAGACTCTGGCAGATATGAGCTATTAAGATTTTACCTGAATTTAGCCTTCATTTAGTAGTTCACACAAGCCAGGGCTCCGTTCCTTGTCTGAGAGGCAAATTTAATTAAGGTCAGCTCTTTGAGGAGGAGATGAGCATTTTTTGTTTGTACCGAGCTAAGTGGGCAGAGATAGAAGAGTCAAACATTTCTTTATCAGTGTGGTCAAAAAGCAGACTGGATAAACAGACTTTTAAAAAGGCAAGAAATCTCATTTTTAAACACTGCACATGATATTATAATCAGGAGAAAATGAGCACAAGGTAACCGGTCGCATGTGAAATCCAATGAAGAAAATGTAAATTCGCTTCTTGCACGATATTATTTTCACACTCTCATAACGCATGAAGCCGTTGGCCTGATGTGTTGCGATACCACAGCATTATTACAAACAAGAGCTGCAACAATAATCAGTTAATTCAATTAGTCCGTCTCCTGAAAATTAATTAGCAGCTGTTTTGATAATGGATTAATCATTTATCCAGCAAAAATACCAAACATAAAGGTTGTTTACCGCTTTAAACGGAGCATCTCATGTACTGATGATCACTTTTTTTCCTGATATTTAACAAGCAACTAATAAAAAAAATCAATACATGAATCGAAATTAATAAGTAGCTGCAGCCCTATTGGAGATTATCAGTTTAGTCTGGACAATGATGCTGATGCTCACTGCCAATTCTGAGTTTTTTTTAAAGGGAGTGAGATTATTCTGTGGCCGATCCTGAACAGCTCACCTATTGTGCATGTCTGTGATATGTTTTAGCAACCACACAAGAGCCAACGAGTCCCCCTTCTATCCAGTTCCCACTCTGATGAACAATGAAAGCGCGACACAGCCCTCAGCCGAAGTTGTCCCCGTGGAAAAAGTGCCGCTAGATCAACCTCTGGTTCTCCCTGCCCAGTGGGTACGGGCCCATTGTCATGACCTTGCTTATTCATAAATGCTTCCAACATCATGTCAGAGCAAACAGTGCAACGGAGCAGCTCTGAATACCTCAGACACAGTCTCTCATTATTCTTTCTCCTCCTCCTCCTCCTTCTCTTCCTCCCCCCATCTCCGCCCCATTTCTCTCTTTCAGCTGAGGAACATGATTAATGTGCACCTTGCCACTGGTGGTTTTTCTAATTGCCAGCACACCGGCCCAGTCAGCGCAATGCACACACACACACACATACACACACACACACACACACACACACACTGGGCCAGTATGTGTGTGGAAAAATGCACACAAAAGACATGCAAAACTGGAAGTGCACGAGCACATATAAAGCCATGTAAAAGTAGACGCACACATATATGTGCTGGCGCATACACCCACACACACACAAGCTGCAGAGGGAGTGCGGCTGGGGCAGGTGCTTGCCATTTCTCAACACATTAATCATCCTCCTTTAAATAACCTGAGTGTCGTCTTGACGGTTTGAGACTGCGAGCATGCTGCAGTGCTGTTGCCTGACGACGGCACGCTCCCCGTCGCAGCATCTTTCTAATGTTATCTCTGAAACCCACAAGCCCCAAAGTGTCAGGAAATGGGCTTCGCTACCTCCCAGGCTGGCTGTGATGATTTGATGGCTCTGACCTCTGCACGGTGATGTGTTGTGCGGCCCCGTGTCTAACCCCAATCTTCCAGCCCCGTTAAAGCTCTCTGCTGAGGACTGGCCCTGCGGTGCTCTGTGGTCAGCGGAGAAAACTGCTCAGAGGCCGAACGCTGCACAAAAGGCCGATTCGATGGCCCCACGACTGGAGCCACTCTGATCCCACACACAGTTATGGGTTCAGAGTGCAGTTTTGCTCCGTATTGTGAATTAACTTAAAATCCAAACAGAGCAGCCTTTACTGGGAAACGTTTCGCCTCGTTTCCAGCTGCAGTGGAGAGAGAAGGCTCAGTAGTGTTCACCATTACAAAAAGGAAACGTTTAAACCCTTTAAATGGGGAAATCTTCAATTTATGACGCCTTTTTGTTCACATCCAAAACTGTCCGAACTAACTGAGCTTCAAATAACATTCAACATTTCTTTGTTTTTGATTGTATTTCTTCCGTAACTCAAGCCAGCGTTTCTAGAGTGATTTTTTTTCTAAATATTCCTGATATCATTTCACCTCAGCTTGACATTTACATTAACTACACTTTTTATATTGCTTTCAACCACCATATCCAAACAAGAAAAAAAAGCAGTAGACATGGAAATGCTCACATTAAAACAGCAGTGACCTGTTAAATATGCAGTTATGCAGCGGCTAATGGTTGCTGCTTGTCATGGAAAGATGGAAAGGATGGGGAAAAAAACATTGTAACTTTCAGAGACAACAAATAATCTAATTTTCTTTTTGTAAAGGAAAAGTTAATAACTACAAAAACACATGCTGGCTAATTTCATTAGCTTACATTGAGTTTTTGCTGCTACTTTGTGTGGTGTGACCAGTACTGCCTTTTTCTGCTATAGTTAGCAAACATTTAGGATGAGTCAGGATGTATTTTTTGGCTCCACTTAGGTCCTACAGATTGTACAAACAGACACACACAGATTGGAGACAGGTGAAGTTAAGATAACGTTGCTCAAGTTGACAACAAGCCGGTACAGCTACTTACAACGCTGGCATGGGATAATGGTTGCAGCTGCACTATTTTGTTGGTTCTCGTGTGTTCCACCTTTCTGGCTGTAAAGAAAGTGAAGCCAGATGTGGTCAATAAGGCTGCTGTGGTCTGAGAAGCTGCCATTCTCGCGACATCCAGTGCTTCTGAAAGACTGTTGAATCTTTAACGTAAGAAGTAGCGAGTTTTACTGCTAATAAATTCAAAGCTTAGTTCCTAAGAAAGTGTTTATTTCTTCTTTTATAAGTCACATAATGCTTTTAAGGTTTTAAAAATGTCTGTATGCACGATTTAATCTAAATTTATGCAACTAACCTGTTTTATCTAAACAAACCTTTGAGAAAATCTTTAAATCAAGCAACACTTCTTGTTGGATTTTACGGTTTTGTGCTGTACTTGTAATTGTCAGTCTCATGGCAGTTTATGTGCAAGTTTGTACGTACACTACTGTTCAAAGGTTTGGTGTCACCCAGGCAATTTCATGTTTTCCATGAAAACTCACATTTTTATTCATGTGCTAACATAACTGCACAAGGGTTTTCTAATCATCAATGAGCCTTTCAACACCATTAGCTAACACAATGTAGCATTAGAACACAGGAGTGATGGTTGCTGGGAATGTTCCTCTGTACCCCTATGGAGATATTCCATTAAAAATCCAGTGAGAACAGTCATTTACCACATTAACAATGTCTAGACTGCATTTCTGATTAATTTAATGTTATCTTCACTGAAAAAAACTGCTTTTCTTTCAAAAATAAGGACATTTCTAAATGACCCCAACCTTTTGAACAGTAGCGTTGGTGTAGGTGTGACAATAATCTTTAATTATGGCCTTAATATGTTGCAATGTTTAGTCACAATGCTTGTTCTATTGCGTCTATTACAGCAGCTAAAGATGCATAAATTGAAACGAACAAGATGAGTGGCGATAATGATGTATGCATTCTGAAAATTCATGTTGTGAGCATATGTTCTATGTTGCAATATGCGTTAAGTGTCTCTCAACAAAATGATTCTTCCCTCTAAAACCCAAAACAGACCCAGCAGGTTTTGACATGTATTTATGATGTGTAGCCTCCACACTTTGCTTCTATAAAAACCTCTCCTTTACATCGTGGATGGATGCTGTCCAAACAATGGAAATTTGCCTATTAAGGCCATGGGTTACAAATGGTGAGTGAAATTCTTCATGCTGTTTAATAGAACGCATCTCCTGCTGTCTTTACAACACAAAAAATATCCTATTATAAAAAACTTCCATGCTTTATTAGGAGTAAATGGAATTTTAAGTACCTTAGGAAGTAAATACATTCACTAAAGCACCTTAAAATGTACAATAGGCACTTTTTTATTCATAAGGTGACAACAGGACCCAGTATGTACTGTTAGATTTACAGACTAAAAGCTAAACATTCCATTTGGTAAAATTTAGGGGCGTGACGATACACTTGGCTCACGAGACGATACACGATATTGGGTTCACGAGACGAGACGATATTTTCGCATTACTTTAAGAAAACTAAAATGACAAACTATATAACTGGACAAAAAGTTTTTTTATTTGACAGTCACAAAAAAAATGCACGGGCATTTTGAAAATGTTTTGTAACTTACATCCATGCATGACTGAAGCATGAGCTTTTAACTGTTGACCTTCTTTCCACAAAAATACATATTTCTTTTTTTAATGTGCAAACAATGTGCGCAAAACTGTAACCAAAGCACTACTCTGTTAATGCAGAGTGCAAAAAAGTGCAAACTTTAGTCTTCGACTCTTTATAAAGGTTCGGGACCACTGTGCGTGTAAAATGCGTACCTGACCGAATATGTATGGAGGAGTCGCCGAAATCCCAGGTTTTGTACCACAGAAAACGGCCTCATATCAGCTGCAATGAAAACGCCGATTTCTCTCGTTATTGCCATGGCCGTAATGCTTGAGTCTGGAAGTTTAGGTGCAAAGGCGTCAGTCAGTGTTGTCGGGCCTTTAGCTGCTTTCATCACAGGTGCAGGTGATTTTAGCGAGCTGTGGTAGCTCTGTATGTGTCTTAGCATAGTACTCGTGTTAGCCGCGGTGTACAGCATTATTTTCTTACTCTGCTTACATATTGTCCATGTCTTGTCTGTCACTCGGTTGTCGTTTATTATCTTCACTGGGTACCCAAAATGCTGCCACACAAACGACTTAAATGTGGCGGGGGCATCTTCATTGGTGATGTCAGACTCTGACATCATTCTGGCTAGTGCTGCTGCAGTATTCCTTCTCCTTTTTGTCAGCTTTTGGCAGACTAAACGCAGCAAAGGCACATTACTGCCCCCATAGGTCACAAATAGATGTTTCTATTGGTCTGATAGGCTTCTGCCCTGTGCCCGCGAGACAGCTTTTCACTTAAATGAGAAATATCGTCACGATTTAATCTCGCGAGATCTCGTCACACCCCCAGTAAAATTCCATTTTTTGGGTGTCAAACTGCAGCTGCCTCACAATCCACCAAGTTTATTCACTTCCTACAGCTGCTTCTGCTAACTCTGAAACTTCTTAGCCACAAGCAAAGCTCACCAAATGCTGCTGGCTGCAAGAGTGAACACAACACTCTTTATGTACTCCCAGTGGATTACTATTACCAAAGGCAATGTCACCACAACAATAGAAGAATCTGTAGTGTTAGCACTTCACACGACTAATGTGGCTAACATTAGCTTTGATTATATGTCCACAGTCAGAGCTCTGCGGAAACTGAGGAACATACAGGGATGCCATTAAACAAGGTCTGGGTGGGTTACTGTGTTTTCTTGTTGATGTTGTGCTTCAGTTCAAACAAAACTCAGCTGCTGTTTACATCTGTTTACTTTGCTGCTGCTCTCTGTGTTTACAAATACTGTGTTTTCATACAGCTAAATTCCCAATAAAGCGGTTCTCGTACACACATTTTGCAGTTTCTGTTGTCAGAAACAAAACAAGCATGAAACGCAATCCATTAATACTACATGTTAGCCAGCAGTGACATCAGAGCCCTTTCCAAAGCTGCTGCTTTCCACCACAAAACTATTGATTTTAGAGTGCAGAGAGAGTCTTCTTCTTGAAGGGGGCGTGGACAGCTGCATTTAAAGCTACAGACACTGAAACAGTGCCTTCATAAAGGGCTAAAATCAGGGTTTATACAGTCATGGTGAAGCAAATTTTTACTTTTTTTGTAGCATAACAAAGGAAAAATCTGGAGTTGTGGTTATTTATAGTTTATTATGCTGTTATTTTACTGGTCCGGCCCTCTTGAGATCAAATTGGGCTGAATGTGGCTCCTGAACTAAGATGAGTTTGGCACCCCTGATGTAGACAAACACTCAAGAATCTGAATCCCTTATTATCCCATATTGTTCTCTGTGAATGATGTCCGAGGAGCCTCTGAGACTGATTATAAACTATTTTATAGAACCACTCTGTTTACAGACTCGTTCTTGGTAATAAAACTATAATACTAAAAATATAGTGTGAATGCATCAACTTGTATTCGTTCGGAGAACAAAACTCCACATCTGGACCATTACAGGGACAGACAACACAGTATTGACCTCCTCTTGCATCAGCACAGCGCATTATATTAAATAAAAGCAGAGGCAGTCACTTCCAATAATATTTTGGGTAAATCCACAGAGGGTGGACCTGCACTGACTGCACCACATGGCTCGCTTCAAACTGCAGTCACCACCTTAATGGAAGAGACCAACAGGTCTTAATGGATGTACTTTTACTCTAAATGAATGCTTTTTTTCTATATCTAGACTGGTCCACTCAGGTGCATTTTGCAGATGTACAAATGGGTAAATTTCTGCTTTTAAATAGCTGAGTATATACAGATGTCAGCACTCGAATGGCAAACTTCTGCCCAACTTTCTAAACAATACAATCAACCACATCTCATGGGTTTTTATTGTCGCACTGTAGCACAACTTTCCCACATTATCCCCCATCTGACTCGATAAAATTCACTCACCCTCCTACACAGGCCGATACAGCCGGCTCCATAAGTATTTGAATTGCAACAACATTTGATGTTTTGGTTCGGTACTCTTGATGCTCTGGATGTGAAAAGACACAATGACTATGAGATTTAAAGGAAAAATCCGCCCACGGATCCTCCTACGCTGTTAGATATCCAACATCAATCTGTGATGTTCAGTGCATTTCAGGAGTTATTTTATAATGAAGGGCTGCCATTATTGTGTTTTTTTTTTTTTCGTCTGTCAGCCTTCATTGTCTAGCTCCATTTCAGGTAGTGATATCCTTCATTCTCCAGAATTGTTTTACCCCTTCCTAAAAATCCAGCAAATCTGCAGCAGCATTGCATTGTGGTCTGTTGTAGCTAGTAGGCAGAGACGTTATTATTTCTATCTTTACTATAATGAGATTCTGTGGAGTATCAAGGATACTGAATGAACAAATAAAAAGGAGCACAGTGCTTCTATATTCCACAGAAAGAAAGATTCCTGCCAAAAACATTTTCATTTTACCTTGTGATCAACCTTCCGTCTGTCTAAACTCTCAATTTAAGCCTTTTAACCTCCTAACCTACATTTAAGCCTATTGTAGGGAATAAATGAGAGCTGTAACTAGGAAAAGCAGGCATGTCAAACTTTAAATTTCTCCGCATACCAAAGCTGTGAACATGGAGCCATGTTAAGAGTGAGCATTTAAACAGATTCGAGGATAGTGTCCTTTTTTAACCTGTCGGCAACACTCTGTTTACCCGTTTAAACATCAGATGGACTAACCTGCCCAGCCAAATGCAAATGAGGTAATATATATCTAAAAATGCCCCAATTTGCAGCAATTTCCAGAACAGAAATCTGAATATATAGCTAAGCAGACTAAAAAAATGTGTGTTTTATTATTCCAATTTGTCAGAGTTAAAGGTTTTTACCAAGGAAATATCTCTTTTTATCACTACATCTATCAGAAACTACTGTCAACAACCAGACAAAAAAAATCCATTCTTCCTCTGCTTTTAGGAATAAAATGTTCCATAAATCAAGCTGTGAATCGTACATTCAAAACCCCCCGAGTAGAAACCTTGAGAACATAGTGTAGACAGTAATAAAAGCGGAAAGTTTCGGTGAATGTAAGTGGTGCTGAGGTGGACATTTGTGGCTCGGAGGAGGAGAGAATACTCATTTGGAGAAAGAGATAGAAATGGTACTGTTGCTACTCTGAAGGAAGACACATTATGGCAGAATTATATCGTAGAACAGGGGTGTCAAACTCATTTTAGTTCAGGGGCCACATTCAGCCCAATTTGATCTCATGTGAGCAGTAAAATCACAGCATAATAACCGATAAATAACCACAACTCCAAATGTTTTTAGAGCAAAAAGGTACATTCTGAAAATGTTCACATTTAAGGAATTGTTTGGTTTTTTTTGCAAAACCACTATGAAAAACTTGATATTTATGAAGAGAATGAAGTTTAATTTCAACAACATTATGCCTCAGTTTATCATTTACACACTACAACTTCCAGATCACAGAGTGTCTACAAAAGAACCAAACATTCAGTCATCTGGAACTGAATAATGTAGGATTTTATGTTATGATCAAAACAACAAAAGTCAGACAAAAACAAGACAAAAAAAAAAATGAGACAAATCGACAAAGGCGAGAAACAAAATGACAAAAAATGGATAAACAACACAAGTGAGACAAAAAAAGACAGAATGACAAAAACGAGACAAAAAATAAAAGCGGGAAATAAAACAACAAAACGTAGACAAATGATGAGATATATAGGAAACACAAAATGACAAAAATGAGAGACAAAACAACAAAATCATCAGACAAGCAACAAAAGTGAAACAAAATAACCAACAAAAACGGGACAAAATATTACAAAAACGAGACATAATAAGACAAAAGAACAACATAGTATTTTACTTTATGATCAAAACAACTTGTAATGGTCTAGGAATTATTATAAATCTATGGTTTTACAAATTTACAATTTGCAGTTAATGTCTTATCTGGAATTTTTACACTTTACAAAATCGTCCAGCGGGCCGGATTGAGCCCTCTAGAGGTCTGGTTTTGAGCCGTGGGCCGCATGTTTGACACCCCTGTCTTAGAATCCTAAAACTGACCAATGTATTAAAAAGCACGTTTCTGCCTGCGGAGGTTCAACTTGCATATGACAGCGTTTAGCTAGCAGGTTTGTTAGCTGAGCAGCTTTCGCCTTTGTGAATAGCATATATGTAGCCACCAAATTCATATTTCAGAGCCCTTTTACAGAGTTTTAGCTTCAAAATGAGACAGCTCCCCTCTGTGTGTGACTGATCTGCTGTCAAACCAGCAGTAAGTGTGATCACCTGCACAACAGCTCACCTGTCTTTACTCAACACTCCGCTCTAGAAAACTCCGGCTCAGACCTCACTGTCGCTGCCTGATCGTCAACCTAGATTCATGCTTCGTCGTCTGCTCATCACTTTCAATCTTCTACTGCTACACTTCCAGAAGCCCTGAACTCTGACCAAGCTTCACCTGGGAAGGCAAGGTCACACCTTTTGGAAACAAACTCCTCCTTCACTAGTCTCTGATCTCGTTGTTCTCGTTAGTGTCTGCACCTGGGTTCTCCGTAACCCTGTGACCATCAAAGTCATTCAAATAGTTTCAAAAATACAAGGAATTTTGAAGATAAAATTTGCAAGTGGAAGAATACAAAAAATTGGGATGCTCCATTTAGTGTAAAAAGACCATTAATTGAGACTCTCTGATGGCAGTTTTGAAGGTTTTACCTCCTTTCTGACAAAAGTAATATTACATAGATCTAATGTTTATATTTCATCCTATAAAATTACTTTCTATATATTCAACTAGTTAAAATAACCAACAAGCTAAAGCCTCACTGATCGTGCTAATGTTGTTTTACTTTCAGACCTGCTCATTACCTATAATATTGTCTGCTAATACTGTCTCGGTTTGTCCCCTGAGAGCACCAGTGTCCGCGTTGCTCTTGCTGTCAAATTGATGCCAATTGACTGAGGTAGCTGTCCACACCGTGCAGCAAGAGCCAATTGACTCCTGACCCACCCGTGCAACAAAGCACTGCCTCCCAGTGTTCCTGAATCAATATGGCCGCTCCGCATCACAGCAGCGCCCCTCAGATTGGCTCCCCGTGCGCTGACCTTCCCGAGAACCCGAGCGTGCATCGACTGGTCGGGCAGGAGGAAATGGACCAGTCCTGGTCTGTTCCTGCCGCAAAAGCTGCAAACACACAAACACTTGGGGACTTAAGGCCAACTGAGAAACTTCCCATGGACTGCTAATTGTTTTCAGAGACACAACCTGGAGTCTTTCTGAGCATCTGGATTTAGAATATATTCACATACACTCCTGACTTTCTACTTTCTTCTTCAGCCTCTAGAACATATTGTAGGAAATCACAGCTCTCGTTGCACTATAGAAATGAGGTGGAACTGCCTACTTTTAAGCGCCATTAGGCAAATTATCTTTGTAAAAATGCCATCCCATTTGACCGAATCACACACTGATGCTGCAATGTAGAATGTGTTATGCTGCACATTTGTTCTGTATGTCCAAATGAAGTTTCTGCTGCTGAGATGAACTTTATGACTGCGAAGCATGAGAACATTGTCATGTTTTATGTCTTTAGTATCACAGAGTGAATGTACTGATAAAAATTTGTGCATTTTATGTACCTGATTAATGTTGGATATTGATTATTTTTTTGTAAAAGTTATATTAATCGTCACTGAAGAGTATTTTGAATGTGTTTGAAGTGTAATAGGTCATCAGTATTCATTTATAAGCATTACACATGGTCATTGTCTTTTATAAACTGTCAAATGTTTGTTTAGTGCAGTCATCATTTGTGCTGCCACAGCTGTATTTGGTCTGCTATGTCCAGTCATCTATGATGGCTAATGTTAGCTACTATTAGCAAGCTTTAACCCTCTAACCTGTCCAGCAGTTTCTGAGTGTTTTTTGCTACCGTCACTTTTGTCCTCACTGTAGGCTCATTTTAACCTGCAATATACAGCCCATCATTTCTATGGAAACAGTTCAATCGCAGCTAAAAGTATAAAGAATGCAAAAAACTCTTCTGTGAAGTATAACATGCTGGTGTCATAAATTATAAAAAAGGACAGAAATGACAGTTGAATTCGATTTGAAATCAACATGTTCAACATTTTCCAGTCTGAACCATGTGCCACATAAGAAATGTTCATGTACCTTCAGAAAGCTGAAAATCCAAAAATAATTCCTGATTTTAGTTACTTCAGTTACTTTCATATATGGTTGATTTTTTTAGGATTTTTAGAGAAAATGTGCCTTTAAAAATCGCCACCAGGTTTTAGGGTTGAGGGGTAAATAGATATTGCTGTAAAAGTAACTCTTTTCCACTTGAGCTACTCTACAGTAACATTTTAGCCCCTCTGTTTCAGCATAACATTACCACTTTATTGTGACTTGTGAGACAAGACAAGATTTGAGGAGCTGCTTGTATCCTTCTATATGCTCGCACAATAGATTTGAGTTGAAAGCACTGTCATAAATCAATATTTAGACTCTGCAGAGGTGGAGTGGAATGCAATGCTTCAAACGGAGCAGAACACACTGTTGCCAAAAATGAACAATAGACCTGCCCATCTGCACATCTACGTTTACTTGACAATTTTTTTTTCGTTGACATTTTACTTTAAAAATTCTTCTTTTTTTGACGTTATAACTTACTTGCAAGATACAACTCGACCCATTTGTGGAGTTTTAAAGTCACTTGAAATGCGATATGTCTGAGTGTTCCATAGTCAAAGATGTTTGGGCTAGACTAGCCGAGCGGCAGAATTGCTCACCGTCCATTTTTGGATAAGGCGAACTCCACTCCCTCCCTTTGGAAAGGCATCAGGCGCTGCAGGAGCTTGTGAGGAAGGCCTGACAGTTGCCGTGACCATCTTGTATCACAGCAAGAGGTCTGTAGACCATTATCATCCATTTCCATTTCTAAGTCCTCATCAGTTTCTTGGTCCTTGCTCACTCACCCAGCTCTGATTTCAGGCTGCCAAAAAAAACAGAAAATATACATTTAGGAACGGTTTAGTTTGAATTAGCATCTAGATAGCACTTTAGTTTAGCATACTGCTTGCTGATTTAAACAGGTTTTATAATAATGGTATGCCACAATCCGCTGCTGTCTACTAGAATTGACAGGAATACCATCATTAGAAGCTGGATGACGCAGCACAGTGGACACAGAAAGTCAGAATTTGAAATGAGATTGTGAAAGTTGCCTGTCTCAGCCACCTACAGTGACAACGGCAGCAACTTCTCTGTGTTGCCTCATCATTCTGGTCAAGTTTCTGCATCTACATGTTACTAATCATGAACACCAACATCCCAAAAAGTATGAAGGCTAAAACAGTGAGAGCCTCCAGTAAGGACAGAGAGACAGCGATGTCCACAGTAAGCAGCCATGCATAGCATTTATGTGTATTATGAAGGTATTGGTAGATATTATACGAGTGGAATAATCAGTGGTGGAGCCAGACATTTTTATAGTGGTGGACAGGCTGACTCACTTTGGGATGGCGCAATGTCTTCTTCTTTTTATTTCTTTACCAAATCTCTGAAGGCCAAATAGTCTTTTTTGCCATTCATTCTGGTCATTTGCTAAAGCAGGCAAGTCAGCCATGTACAAGTAAATGACAACTCATTTACAGATATTTATATGTAACCCTTGACTGACACAAACTGAAAATGGTTGCTCAAGTTCTGCTTTTATAATTGCAGGAAAAGCTCAAAAGATAAACACAATTTTGATCATGCAAGCAAGACTTGTGTCAAAAGTGTTCTTGTTCTACTCAGGACGCCCGACTCGTTGAGACGTCACACTGTGTCCATCCAGCCTTTTCTTTCTTTCTTTTGGCTGCAGGTTCTGGGTCAATCTAGCAGTTTGCATCACTAGTTTCTCGAACTCTTCAAAGTAGGTTTCATCCCCACAGTCTTAAAGAGACCGTGCAAGAGTGTCAACTAAATTCACAGCTTAACTGAAATCCTATGCACTTTAACTAATAACAACATGTGCAGACACATTCATTGTCCACATATGAAAACAGATGCATTCTGATACTGTCCATAAAGTGGAGTTGCTGCAAAATCTGTATGAACATTTTCTGCTTGGGCACAAGTGCTTGGTTGTATGTGGTTGAAAGTAGGTGGCGGCGCTGCTAAAATGTACGGGAACAATGGCTGTAGAGAAACGGTTCCGCAAAGAAAGGTAAAGTAAGAGAGGCCCTAGACTACTGTCAATGTAGAAGTGCTGCAGATGCCCATATATGCATAGTTGTTGCTGTTATACTACTTAAAAAGTCCACAGAAATCTACTTCAAAGTCTCCCTTACATACATGTGCATTAGATCAGGTCACATCTACGTATTCGATGCATGCACACTGTTGCTTTGGTACCATACTCATGAAAATATTCTGTGGAGAGTCGGTGCAGACTGTCGCAGACTTGGGGACATGAAGAACTTCACGTCATCTGAACCTTTGCAGATTGTTGCATACTCAAGGACACAAAACAGCAAAAGACTGGTCTGATGAGCTTCACAATTTTGGTTGGGTGGCAACCTTTCAGCTCCAGCCCTGGGAATGATCACTGTAAAGTGTGTGTATTTTCATTAGTACTAACTTTATTCAAACCTCAACAACCATATATGAGATGCATCACAATCAGAGTTCACATGTGAGGAATTGGACTTGTGTGTTTTGGTGCTCGATGCTTACAAATAGGAACTATAAAGAATGGCAAAATGTTTATTCTAATACAGTACTGATAGCAAGTCACAAAAAAGTGTAGCAAATTGATTATAAAAGTAATACAGATATTTGCACTGTTATTTGAGTGAGACAGCTGCACAGACTATTAGCCTGGGAATGTGCTATATCTACAGTATTTAGTGTAGTTCTCATTTGTACATTTAGGACACTGAGACATAGCATTCTGTAACAACAGCCAAAGCTTTAGAGATTAATTATCTACTGAAGCAACCAAAATTAGTGATATTATGATTTCAGTGGCAGTATCCTGCAGATGTAGCTGTATATGGAGTTTCTCAACACCTGTCATCATTTTTTTTTTCTGGCTTGTTGACTTTAAAAGCAACATGCTAGACAAAATGGCAGCCGAATAAACAACTAAAATCCCCAATAACAATGGGTTGATACAGACTAAAATATGGATGTAGCATGTTTAGCTAGAGCTAGCAAAACAAAGTGCTAGCTTCTTACCTGAAGAGATCAGAGTACTCTTCGCATTCATGTTCACTGCTGACTAGCTTGTATTCTGTGTGTCTACATATAGCGGTACCGCTATGTTGCTGTGTGAGCTACATGTGAAGTGTTAGCAAAGCGAAATAAGAGCTTTATGTCTGAGTGTGTGGACGGTTTTCCTACCGGTTGGCACAGTGGGACGAGGAGCTGCAGTTACTCGGTTTAAAACTGCATACGACTGAACTGGGACACTAGAACAGTTTCGCGGCAAATTGGAGGTACACTCGGTTTATTTCACCGGGCAAGCCGCTGCGCTCACTGCCTATGCGACGTAACTTCCTGACATTCTTTATTTAGCCGCGACTCACCTGAAACAATAACGGATTTACATCATTGAGTGGGATATGTCAAACAAATGACGAAATTCGCGGACAAACTGCGTACGTTAGTGATGCCATAACGCAAAAAAAATAACCGTGCGACGGCCAGACGTGACATATTTCCAACGGCCTGCGTGCGGAGCGTGAGGATCTGACGCACTGAGCCGTTGCCTCCTTCACTCTGCCACAAACACGAGCTGCTTCACCCTCGGTGGAGACAACGGCTGTGCACCGATTGTAAACCAAGAGCGGTAAGGCAACGTTAGATATCTGCGGTGTCCTGTCCAGCAGCTGCCAGTTTTATCTACCATTAACCGGGGTGGTTGTACCCACGTAACACGACCTTTGTGAGCCTTAAAACGCGTCTCTTTGGCTGCCGTGTGACAGCGCAGGGCGCCGGTGTTTAGTCGTTTTCAAGCGTTAGCAAGCCGCGGTGCCAGGTAAGAATGTTAGCTTAGCCCCGACTCGATCTCATCCCGAATATGTTCAAATGCTCTCCGGCAAAAGTACACACCTGGCAACCAAAATCAACATCTAAACTGTAAGAAGCTATACTTTAATTCGGCTTCCTTTCATAAAACGAATCGGCAGTTATTAAATAATGCTGTGTAATTCAATAACTTTTAGGCCTGGTTCGACTGTGTCTCTCACTGCAATCTGCCGCAACGAACAGTGTGTACTAATCATGGTTAGTCCGCTCACTAAATTGAGATTTAATTGAATTATTTCGCTGCTTTGGGAAATATTTTATCCGCCGAATTTTAGTTCCAGATACCCTTTATCTGACTAAAGTGTCTCATGTTGTCTGGAATTCGCAGGTCTGTCGCTACAAAAGAAACATTAAGTCGCCAAATTTGTAATGGGTTTTGGTGCGACTGGTTCGCTAAGGAATAGCGAGTGAGAACTATCAACAAATAACATTTAAGTCGCATTGCTCCAAATTATTGATCAAAACAATCGCATTTCCACCCGCCTGACTTGAACTTTCCCCCTTTGCTTTAACATGGAGTGTGCTTTCGTGTCTTGGTTGTGTATGACTGAGTGTTTAACTTATTAGTCGATGGAAGCAAAAGGAAAACAAGCCACATGTAGTAATAATGAATGGCACATTTCATTGCGCAGTTTATCAAAGATACCTGTGAGTTTACCAAAGGGGCAGAGAGGGTTGATGTTGGATTAAGACTCGAAGAAATAAAAAGTCATAATTGTCTGTCATTGTTAGTCATCTAACATTTGTTTCTGTTTAATTCTATAAATGGTTAAAAGGAATGATTGAATCATGTATTTTTAGCACTGACATGCAGTAGTTAAGTACATCTCCAACACTGTTGTGAGAGAGGGTTATAAAAGTGGACAATAAAACCTGACGTGGACTGGATTTATCCCGTTCAAAGGCCATAAATCTTTGATAAAATATCTCAGTTTAGTACTTGGTTCATAAGTAAGCCATAACCACTATGATTCAGATGCACTAACCCAGACAATTATCGCCTCATTGACTTGGTAGAGATGGCAGTGAAAGAGTTGCCACCAATGAGGCTGAGCATCATGATGGTATCATTTTCATTATGGTACCAGCGGAGCCTGGTGGGTGGAGAGTGGATGCTGGTTCAGTCCCTCCGGCTGCTGTTTTGGAGCATGGAGATGATGTGTTAATCTTTACAGGGCTGGCAACTCTGCTGTGCAGCAACATAGTCCGTTTTGAACACCGTAACGTGCTCTTTTTGCAGAAATAGTTTCTATATTTCCCATCTGTGTGAGACACTGTGATTTAAGGATTTTAAATTTGATTGTGCCCATGCTGGAGTGATGTATTTCACCTGCTGGGTGAGATATGGTGCATTAAAGTACACTAAGTTTTTCTCTTGTGATCGTCTGCATTCTGTTGCAATCTCCTCTGAGGCTTAAAATAAATGCTAATAATTGTTTGCCAAAACGGTTTCACCCGGCGGCTGCTCAGGCCACTACAGCTGCTGCTCTGTTGACCATTCATTACGCAGGTTAGGGCGTATTTGGAGCTGATGACATTATCAGATATTGAGGCTGCCGTGTAATAGCTTTCACCAAAGATGTGGCCCGATGACTAAATAATTCATCGCCTTCCAGGGGGAAAATCTCTCATTCCTATAATATTTGGTCTGGGCCATTAAATAATTCATCCACCTATCCATAAAGTGTTTGTTCAATTGGTGACCTTTTCATGGGATTAAGAAAGCACAATAATAAATTCTTCAGAGACATGGCGTAACGAATGGTACAATTATGAGGCAGGATTGGATCGGATCGTTTGTCGCAGCCTGGTGTTGGTTGCTAAGTGACAGCAGGAACTTTTCCGCCCACTGTGTTTGCTGTTAAAGTCTGAGTGACTGAAAGGACAAAAACAATCACATTATGGCAGTCTAGACTTCGGCTGCGCATAGGACCTGTTTGTGACTTCTTCTGTCTTTGACAGCCTGTCAGTCACTTAGTGATGAAAGTGCTTCATGAAGTAGATTATTTTCACAAATCAATTATCACTCTTATCTCCTGTGCTTGTTCGAAGGAGAAAAATTCTTGATCTTGAATGAAATAAACAAGCAAATGAGGACTGGAGGATGCTATCGTGCCTTATGTTTTCTAACACATCTCTAATTTCATAAAAGGCAGATTTAGATGGCATGAAGGAGGTGAGCGTTGTGGTTTGATCATGCATGAGCACCTATTTTTTTTCTTTGTGCACTCACTCTGTTGTTCCGTCGCTCATCTGCCAATAAGCTTATCTTAGATTTGCCTGAAGCAAACTGTATTATTGCAGTGTTTCACTGTTCTGTTCAGTAATAGGTGGAATTTCAGGTGGTGGCTCGATCTAAGTCAGTGGGAGTTAGCTGTAGCCTTGTCGTCTTGTGTGGAAAGCAGGGTGCCAGCTTTAATGGGAAGGTAGCCCAGTGAACAGCTCGGCTGCTCAGCGGCCAGCGCCTCCCCATCGACTCTCCACCTGGTCTTTGAGCACCTAGCTGGCTGCAGACATGTCGCTCCTGTCCCCCATCTTCTCCTCCTCCCTGTTTGTCGCCTCTCTTTCTCCTTCACTTTCTTTCTGCCTCCTCTGCGCTCCTTTCTTTTCGGCTTTTCTTTCGCACCGCTCTACCTCCCGCCCTCCCCGCTTTCTCATCTTCCTCCCCGGTCTCCTTCCATCTATCCCATGTCCCTGTCTGCCCTTTCCTCCTCCTCCTACCCCCGCCTCCATCCTAAAGCAGAGTAGCTAATGAAGAGCCCCATTTAGCCGGTGACTTTGGTTCAGTCAGCGCTCCGTAGTGCCGGCCGGCCTCGGCTGCCGTGACTGGCTGTTGAGGCTCTGACATCACACAGGGGCCAGCTGTTGATTTGGCGCTGTCTCCAAGGCTGGCTGGCTTGATGGGTTGTGGCAGGTAGACTTGTGCTCACACAGCGCTCTCCCTCCCTCCATCCATCCCGCTCTCTCTCTCTCTCTCTCTCTCTCTCGCTCTCGCTCTCTCACTCTCTTTGTGACACCCACTCCCCCTCGCCCTCTCCCTTTACACTCTCCTCTCCACGACTTCCACTCTCACTCAGTCGAGCGAGCGTACAGGAGGCGGCAGGCAGCTGCTGAGGAGCGAGCTGGAAGGCGACTCCAGCCTCCTCTCCAGCAAATTGTGCCTCCTGTACGATGGAAACTAAGCGGTCACGTAGCAGAAGGGATGGAGGGCAGAGCTGCCGGGCAGGTACGTCCTGCAGCTTCCAGCCACTTTGGTAGTGAGCAGACAGGGATCATGCATGCCTTCTCTCATTTCTCATGCACTGTTAATATTCCTTGTGCTTCTTTTTCTCCTGCTTTTTCAGCGTTCTCTTTGTTATGTGCCTCTGAGGCTGTTGATTTTTCTGCTATTTCTAGCCAAATAACGCATGTTCTGTTCACTTCTGTTAAAAACCTACAAGACGAGACAACCTCCTCGAGCTTTTCTGCCTCTTTTACCGTCGCATAGCATCGTCAGTAAACAACTGTGCAGTCTCTTTGGCTTGTTAAACTAAGCGCAACATGAGATTTGGTGGGCTGTCAGCGCCGTCTTACTCGCTGAGCTGAGCCAGAGCTTTCGAAATCTCTTGGCTAGTTTGCCAGTGCTGCTTCTGCTTTTCATTACAAGGATAATTAACCGAGATCAGCCAATAAGAGGCTCCACTCTGCATTGTTCTCTAGCCAAGCTCGTCCTCTGTCTCCCGTTCCCCCTGTTTGTTCTGCAGGTGTTGCAGGCAAATGGACTTTTAATGACTCTAGCAGACTTTTTGAGTTATTCCTCTCTCATAAGGCTCCATAGATCAAAACTGCTAGACTTGCATGTTCGCTTTTTGTGTTTATTGTTTCTTCTCTAATTGCCTAGATTGATATTCCCTGGAAGCTCTCCTGTGGGATAGGTAATGGATTACCTACATGCTCTGCTGTGGATTTAATTTATTAATGCCGGCTGGCTGCGCCTCTGCTGCACCGCACCGCCTTATGCGACCTGGAGGCAGAGCGAGCAGCGCAATTAGAGACTCATTTGTGCCTGTTTATGTTTTTTCTGTTAATTCAGTCTGAGCTATTATAGGCAGTTGCTAAAACTGACACTGCCTCAGTCGCCTTGAAATTGAGGCAGGCAGTGTATGAAAGTGATATAATTTCAGAGGCTTTACCCTAATCGTTTTTTGGTCCAATTATATAGCTCCCCTGTCAGTGCTTTCCTTGCTTTGCAATTAGCAGAAATGGCTCGAAAATGGGAGATTAGTTACTCAGTTAAGCAAAACACCAAAATCAATTTTATTGCGCTGCCATGAATGTGAACCAGCATTAGTAACCTAATTAATTGTTTATTTGATGCCTGATTTTATTAGTCAGGGTGCATGTCCTGCCATCTGCACAAGCCGACTTATTCTAAATCTCTTTTGTTGGTTTGGAAGTCGGCAGTTAATTGCACAGCCGGGGAATGTTGGGCTGCTTTTGCTGTGTTTCCTGCGGTTTGAATGCAACGTTGGCGAGATTCGGCCAAACAGAAGTGGCAATTTTTATTCGGAAATGGCGAGCAGGTGACACAAAGCAGACATGGCATTACCTTTGTAACTGTGTCTCAGCTTTTGTCTCGCAGTGCTCCGCTGAATAGAGCTCTGTTTAGTATTCTACATGACTGCAGACAATATCCCAGCTGTTTGGCACCGCTCCTGCCGTTGTCCTTTTTATGTGACACTTGCAAAACCCCATCAGCACCAATAAAGCGTCAAATTATTTTCCAGTGTGTCTCTTCTGCGTCTGCATGCAGAGAGCAACCCTAGCTTATTTTTTTTATCGCTCTGGCACTTAAAAATCAGCGACGCGATGGGTTTTCTTCAAGATCAGAAGCTTGTGAAGGTGATGCCTTGTTCTCTTCCACCCCTTCTTTGACTCATCTCCTCGTTCTTTGCCGAGAATAGAGCTGGGGATGGAGTAGCAGATAGAGGGAGGGATTGAGGGTCCTTCACCTCCAGTTGAGCTGGTTATAGCCCAGACAAGAGCCCTGATCCACTCAGAGCTGAGCAGAACGGAGCGGAGGTGTGGGAGGGAAAGGTCAGCCTTTGCAAGAGAGAGGCAGGTGAGTGTGTGTGTGTGTGTTCGTCGCGCTTGTGTGAAGGGGAAACAAAATAAGTACACTGGAGTGTGCTTTCTCTCCCATTCCTCTGTGTGCGTTCCATCACCGACAGGCTCTTACACGCTTCACAGTGATTGAGAAATTTCTCATTAGCTTGCTATCGAGCATAATTGTCCGTGAGAGTAGTCCGTTAAGAGGCCGGCGTGTGATTAACTGGGCTCAGTTGACGGCCACCCGCATGACCTCGCTGTGGGTTTTTCAAGAATTAATTTCCATCAAGAATATATGTGCGGGAGGAGGAGGAATGTGTGTTTGTATGTGGCTGTGTTCCACCAAATCAAGCTGGATGATATTTGAAATAATGATGTGTCACTGGCATTTTTTTTCTTTGCAATTATGAGTAATTATTTCTATGTTGGCTGTATTCTTCTAATTGAGCGTATCTGCATTTGAATATATTCATGAATATATGCTGCATGCAGATGGGTAGGTTTGACGCGTCTGTGTGTTTGTGTGAGGCTGCTGATATGCCATCGACCGTGGCGATAAAGGTGGCGTGACACTGAACGATGCCCGAGGGAGCCTCTTTAAGGTTGCTGCGCTCTGCGGCTGCTGTAATACCAATGAACCACTCCCTGTCAGCTCCAGTACAATACTGGAGGACGCACAGGCAGGCGGAGCGTCTCCACAAGTTCACTGCTGCGTGTGTTTTGCAGTGTTAGGGTGTGTTAGGAGCTGTTAAGCGCCTATCAAATGGGGATGCTTCTCTGTCTGTGCCTGTCAAAACATTTTTCTAAGGGGGGGGTGTGCATTGTTTGCAGCATTAGTATTCAGTGTTTACTGCACACACACGGGCTCGGTGTGAAGTCCTGCAGCCAGCCGGCTAAGCCGTGGCTGCACCGTCCGCTCAGCAGCTCTGGCCATAAAACCTGGAGTGCCCACAGCCAGACTCAGCCACACCACTGTCAGAGCAACTTTTACACTGTGTGTGTGTGTGTGAGATAGCTGCAGGACCAGCGCTGAATTACAGAGCAGGCTCCACATTTTTCCATTTCAGACATTTAGCTGGCACTACATTCGCAGCGGCTTGAATTGGCACCACTTCTGCTTTCAACTAGGAGCAACGAGGGCTAAATCTCGCACCACCAGCACCGAGATGATACTCCTGTCACACATGAACAACCATGTAAAAAGTGCTGGGTGCGTTTGGAAAGAGATGGGAGTGGGAAAAAAAAAAGGAGAGCAGAGGGGGTAAAGATAAAAGCATCTCAGAGCAAGAGGAAAAAGATACAGGTTAATCTGTCTTCAAATGGTAAATGTACAGTTATAGATATTCAGGCTACAAACTGCATTTAGCAGATTTTGCACTTGCCACATGTAACATTGATGAATGGATCTTGCCTTGGGTGTCAATCATGCATCGTGCAAGACGATATTTTCTAAAATGTCAATTGAAGCTCGAAGGATAGAATTCTCATTTTACTAACATATCTTAGATTCTAAATCTTGGATTGTAAGTAACGTCTAACTGTGCTGTTCAAGCCGTTGTTCAAGCATTAGTCACTGCTGGTGGTTCTGTGAGGCAGTTTTGAACAAAAGCAACACACCAAATGGCGCCTGTTCCCTGGCACGTCTCTGCCACCCTTCATCATCTCAGTCTGCAGCTCTGGCTCCAGGCAGAGGTGTCATGAGAAGGAAGATTATAAAGTGAGCAGAGATTCCACTTGACCTTTTTTTTTTTTTTTTTTCCTCCTCCCTTTCCGGATGGCACGGGGGTCGTACCAAGATCGTGTTGGGAGCAGCAGCCACACCTTGGCACCGTTGGGTGCCAGAGTCAGCGTGGCACCTCGCCTGCTCACTGAGACGGAGATTAGAGGAGGAGAGGGAGAGAGAAATGCAGAGAGAAGCCCAGGCATGGTCAGCTGTAGGAGAATGTACAGCATCAAGAGCTGAACCGATGGATCGATTAGTTTGACAGGGAATCAAGTCATTTTCAGCAAAAATTCCAGACATTTTTCAGTGTTTTTACTTTTTTGAGTTTCATATCATTTTCCATAGATCATTTTTATATTTTGAACTGCTAGTCAGACAAAAGAAAGGCATTTAAAGACCTAAGTTTGGGCTTTAGGAAATTATAATGGCAGCTTTTCTGCATTTTCTTGCATTTTATAGACCACTGAACAATCGAGTAATAGTGTAAACAGCTAAGAGATTAATTTGAAATGCAAATAATCATTAGTTGCAGCCCTAATCTGATGTTTAGCAGCCTCATTTGGCAACTACACCCAACTGCAGCCAGTGAAGTGAGCCACAATGCCACATTTTCACAATTTAGAGAAGGAACATAGCTAATTAAGGCAGCAGTTTAACAGCAGCGTGGAACAAAGTGAATGGAAAAAAACAGATTTCGTAATAAAGATGGAAATCACTTTTTTTTTTTCCCCGCTCCAATATTGTGTCAATATTTTGCAGCTCTGCTGTTGTTGCTGTTTTCAGATGTCTGCCCCTGCCCAACCAGTGTCACCCTGTAGTTCAGCTAGAGAGGAATTTGCTGGAAAATAGAGATTGTACGCTAGACGATTTGAAATTTATGTGCCACCAAATGGCAGAGGATTTTGAGCTGAGAAATGCTATCTTCTCCCGCTGCTCTCTGAATTCCTAATGCTTGGTTTTTACGAGGTTGGCAGGGGTGCCTTCTCCTGTTGCCTCCGCCGCACTCCCAATCTCTGTGCTCATCCATAATTTATGGCGCATCGGCACGCATAGGCCCAGAAATACACACTCACCACACTTTTACTTTTTGCTCCGGCACACAAATATTTCAGAGTTGCTGACATCCTGACTGCTGTCAGTCCACGTGACCTCCGTGACAGAAGCGCTGCGAACCCCTGACCCCAAACATCACAGCACTAACCCCGTGCCTCTCATGGTTGCAGGTCAGCAGGGGTCATGAGGGTGACAGAGGCCCCGCTTGCTGTTCAGAGCAGCTGAAGCAGACATGGGCAAAGAAGTCTCGGATGGCATCGGTAGGCTCAGCCTCATCGACTTCACCAGCCACATCCTCCTTTGCCGCAACCACCACTGGCTACGCAACAAGTAAGTCTTTTGTTTCTTTTTCAACAAGAATAGTCAGTCAGAGAAGTCAAATTTTAACCAAATTTACATAAAAGTGGGCACAGAATACATGGTATTTCCATTCATTACTCTTGTGCGACAGCTAGCGGCGCTAATTCTCCGAACAGAAGGCCTTAAACCTTCCAGATGAAATGCACAATGAGATGACGTAGCTGAAAAAGTGCTAGCTACACCTCAAGCAGTGATGACGAGACATGATGGAATTTCAACAGTTGTGCTTATTTATTTTGCACCTTTCAACACTGATTTTTTTTTTTGTCTTTAGCTATTTTTAGTTCATTCAGGGGACATTAGTGCATGCTTTTATTACTGATAGACTGCTTTTGCACCTCAGCCAAATGTATAAACAATATACCATAGTTGGACTTCTGCATATTGCTGGTCGTTCTGAACACACATTTCAAATGTGCATATAAATGGTGAGTGGAGACACTTCAGTAGAGGTGGGTAGCACATCCACATTTACATGCTAAGTGTATCTCACAGAGTGACAGATTTTAGTAGTGTTTCGCTTGTGACTTAACAAGAGACTTTTTGTCATAAGGTGATAAATGAGAACACTGGACTCAACCCTAGCTCCACCAGAATATAGCAGCATGTCCTGTTCAGACTGTTAGTCTCAGACATCATCGTTTCTAAATATTCTGCACTTTAACTGTCCAGTAGTTGTGCAGCCTTTTTTGTATCCAAACATTTAATACAGAAAAAAAAAAAAACATTTTCTTGTTTCTTTTTGTAACCTGCACCGAACCCTACTGCTACAGCCTTTTACAAGATCACTTATCATTTATCACATCCTGCCATCACACAGCAAGCTAAAAATAAGCAATACGTTTTCCTCTTAATCTGACAGGACCCTGCTGTTATAGCCTCTACAAAAGCACTTTAAGTTTCACCTTCTAACTATAAAACAGTGTCAGTAAAACCCCTTTGCAGGGTAGCAGTTGTGATAAGAAAACTACGACCTGGCTAACTGGTGTGTTTTCTAATAAATATATCAATTAAACTTTTGGACTTTTAGTAATTTTAATGTTTTTAGGCAGAAAAGATTCCAAATCAAAGCTAATGACACTGCATTAAAACTTTGTATTTGAACATACGTTACTGTCAGACTTAGCAGGATGCTTTAGCAAAATGTTAACTTGAAATAGGTAGAGAAGCTTAATATGCACTCATACTTGTAGAGCAGCTAAGAGAGCAGAAATCATTTGAGATCAAGCTGAGCAGTTGTCCTGCAAAGTAGCTAAAGTTGGAAGTGGGCAGCATCTACTTGTGCAGCGAGAGGATCATTCACAATATGACATTACAAAGTGAAGAGAATCAAGAATGTCTTTAGATACACATATATAAGATGGTGATGTCTGTCTTCAGCCTCTCTCTTAAGAGACCAATTTGCTACTCCCTAAATTCCTTAATGTAGCACTAAGGACCAAATGATGATGCAGATTACTTATGCAGTCAAAACATCAGGGATTCTAAACAGGCGCACGTTGCAATTACCTCAGCCGCGAGAGACGAGACGGTGAAATGCGGATGGATCAAAGTCTGAAGCCAAATTTAGTCCAACACTCCAGTCCCATGATAAAATGTGTTTGGGAGAATGAATGATTCGGTGAGGGACAAAATGGCTATCCATCACAAGCCCGGCTCTTGAAAATATCTGTCCAATATTGCAAATCTTCAACAGAGCGACTCAAGAGACTTCACTCATCAAAATGTCAGCAACAGACACTAAATATTCAAAGGCGTGCACAGCACTCTGGAGTATTAAGCTGTTTTCCTTCAGAATGTAAAAATAATGTAAAGCAGCAGCCGGCGTTGCTTTTGTCAAACCTCTGACAGGTCATTGAAATTCAACGTCTGGCTCTCCAGTGCCCTGCTAAATTTTAGCTAACCTCTTAGCCTCACACAGGATTGGGTTAGCGGTACATTTACCCAGCAGAGGAGCACCAAAGAGCGGCGGACCTCACTTGAAGTCAATTACTCTGACATGGAGGAATTGGATGCCACCTTTTTAAAGAGAGCCGCTCTCCCGCTCGCTGCCTCAGCTCTTCTGGGACAGAGATAAACAATCAAGTCTCAGCCAGCCGCTTTGCCGCTCAGCAATCAGATAGGAAAATGGCTCTGATCACTGCCGGACAAATAGGTTGAGGCCTCGCTGATTGGCTGAAGGCTGGAACACACACGCAGCCAGTCACGTACACACTGAAGCACAGCATAAGTGCTGTCATGTGTGGATCCAGTTTTGATGTGCAAAGTAAATTTGATGAGCCCGTTTCTAATTAACCTATTAATCATAGCTCTCATGTACCAGATGTCTGCCCTCCCTTCTCGCGGGCCTGCGTCTGTGTGTGATTGTATGTTGCGCTGCATGGGGCCTGGCTGCATAATTGGGGCATATCGCAGGATGAACTCACACCAGGGCTTCAACACAGGGAGGTCATGATATTACACAGACACGTCCTACAGCAGACCATAGGTGCAAAGCAACTTATGCTCCTACATTGGAACCATGTACGGTTCTTTTATGTTGAAAACTCCTCTTACTCTGCTGATTTAGGCAGACATCTTCTCAAAAAACCTACATGTTTTATGCCCAGTGTTTGAACCAGTCATTAAATTAACTCCAGTCTTCTTTGCTGTTAAGTCTATTCACTCTACCTTCATGTTATACACACTTTCTACGGTAAAATGAGGATATGGGTATTTCACCTTTCCATATCTTTCTGCTGAAATATTATTTTTGTGCACTTTAAACTCATAATTCAAATTTTTGGATGACTATGCACAAAGATTGAATTTAAAAACTTTACTTTCATTCAGTGTTAATCGAATATAATGGGAATTTAGTATTATGACTGCATCGGGCTTTAAATGTGAGCCGATACCAAATCAAAAACTTTAATGGATAAGTAACACCAAATGAACTTTAATGCTAAATAAACACTTTTCTATGGCGGCTGGGAGTTGGCAGTCTTCTACAACAGCCTCCCTCAAACCACTACAATCTATATTTGTTTTGCTACAGGAGCAAACTGTGCTCCTGCAGCATCTTGTCCAGCCGTTTCCATTGTGTCAAGCTGAACAGCTGCAGAGCTGTGAGACGGTGCAGAGAGAAAGTAGTGACTGATGACCAAAGACTGTGCTCATGACACCAACTGCATCCCACCGCCTGCTGCTGTATAGATCTTTGTCATCGCAAGTTTTTTAGTTGTCAAACCCGGTCTCACTTAAAAAATAATGACTGAATTCTATTTTGATCATCAGCCATTAGTAATATTATTTGTAACGCGTGTTTTTTTGTTGTTGTTGTTTTTTGCTGTGTTGGGACTGTTTCAAAATTGTGCTCAGTCAAGTCAATGCACTTTCATACATTTCAGGGTTATTGCTTTTGTTGTGTTGCTGCTTTCTCTATCAAAATAATACCGCCAATAAAACAAAGGAAAACAAATAGTAAGCACTTCTCGAACTAAGATGTGAGCGGAGGAAGAAGAACACGTTTTGCAGTGGGCATGAGCTCATAATCCAATGAGAACAAGTAAGTTTTATTTGTTACTTTATATACTGTAGCTACGGTATCAAACTTATTCACCAATGTTTTCTTTAAAGCTTGGGTAGGCAGTATTTTAGTTTTTAATGTGTGCATCATAGTTCAAATATTAAGCACTAACCTTCCAATATGGTCATTTTGCTAGTATGAGAGGAAACTAGATTTCTGCATCTTGTCTTGCCTCCATTTTTTGACTTTAGAGAATCAAACCATGACAGTAGACTTCAGCCAATCACAGCGCTTTTTACTCAGATCAGGTGAGGTCAGATAAACAACAACAAAGTCCGCATTAAGAGTCGGATGTCATGCCACAAGGAGTTAGACTTTCACTCTGAAGAAAAGGGTTCAAATCACATGAAGCCACAAATAAATGTTGAGTTTTAGCTGGACTATATTTGCATGTTTGAAGTGTGGCCTCATGTAGTTACATGGGCTGAAAACAAAGAGGAAAGAGCTGTATATTTCCCTGTCATTCATAGACAGCAGTGCTTTTGTAATGATTGCTGTTGTTGGAATATGAAGAAATAGATAAATGATCAATTCTAAGCTTTTTCATCTTTTCCACAGTCTAAAGAAGAGTCATGATGACTAATGAATGATCTCTCCCCAACTCTAGAAAGCTGCTCATCCATTAATCTTTACCTAGTCATCCCTTTAGAGATACAGAAAATTCAGGATTTGCATCATTGTTTTCTGAAGTTATTTCTGAGCTAATAAATCTAATCCAGTTTATGGTAAAAAATGCATTGTTATGGTGGTATTTACACATTCACATCACATGTTATTTCAGAGAACTGCAAATACAAATTTAGATAGAACACAATGTAAGTTTAAAGGTAGCAGAGGGATGCTGGGGCTACGTCACCCCAAAATGCATAAACCAACAGGGGACTCTAATTTAAAATGATGTCAGACACAATACCTGAGAAGTCACAAATTGGTGCATAAAAAAATCACCAGAATCCAAAATGCAAATGATTAACACTTAAAGTGTTCTGAAGAGCCACATTTAATCTAGTCTTCATGAAAACACCTTCAAATCATGGAGAACTTCAACATGTGGAGTCTGTCGTTCTAATATGCAACCTATATTGTTATCATTTTCGATGTTTCTTAACTTCCATCCTTCAGAGAAACGACCTCTCATGGACACATTCCTGTCTTCCAGGTTGTCTGTATTTGCCAGCATCTCCCTGTAAGACTTTGCAATGAGAATGTCCGATACCGTTGACACTGAAACGATGAAGGTTTCCGAGGCCGCCGACACGGTGTCATCTGCGAAAGACAACGCCACCAAGTCCGAGGTCTCTGACCAGAGCCAGAGCAGCAGAGATGAACACGGCAGCAACAATAAGAAGGACATACAGGTAAAGAGCTGAAAGCAGACCAGCCCAAAAACTCTCCAGTAACGCATCTTTCATATCCACCACTGATGGGTACTTTATAGACCGAATGATTGAGCACTTTTGTGAAAAGAAGTGTCAGTCTCAGATATTCTCTTAGCCTTCTGACTGGACTCGGACTGAGCTGGGGACACTTGACAGCCTCTCCAAACATTTTCACTCTTCCTCTGCTCTCATTTCCATTAAAATTCACTAACGGTCAACGTCAAACACCAACTGCCCTGGGGATCTCCTGTCACCCGCGGCATTTGAGATGATTTTCCCAGCTTCTTCGGCAGGGAAAATTATTCCTGAAAAGTGTAATCTGCACTGAGCGAAATAATAATGCGGGGCCAGTCAGAATGAGACGGCTTCATGCCTGGCTGCCGAGAATCCTCCAAGTTGTAAAGATCATCTGGTTGTGGAAAGTAGTTACATGTGGTCCATGGGAAACATTTAAGTGGTGATCTGCCTGGGATTCACGACAGCTGAGATCACTCTCAGATAAACTGCTAATTAATTAGGTCTCTGTGTCATTGCAACGTTGTGCTTTGGGACTGCAGAGAATTTGCACTTTTTAATTTGACTTTTAAAGGAAAAACTGATGGTTTGCGCTCACAGAGGAATGGACATTAAAAGCGAAAATAGTGAAACCACGTGAAATCTCAGGGTATGGTCAAAAAAAATCCAGGAAAGAAAAAGGATTGTCTCTTTGGCTGCAGCCTAAAAATAGGATTCAGGCCAATCTGGCCTTGTGGTTGGAGGCAGGGAGAGCGAGGGAGTCAGGCAGGCGGATAATCGGAGCTCAAATCCTGGCTTATCTACCAACTTCCTGCGTCTATGTTACCCTGAGGAACAGAATGACACCAGCATGGGGGGAGCAGCGGGGGAGAGAGGAGGGGACACAGGAAGAACAGGGAGGGAGAGATGGGTGGAGAGGTTGTAAGAAGGAGGGATTAGGATGAGGAGGAAGGTAAAGAACATGAGAGACACGATGTTGGAGGATGTCTGAAAGAAAGGAACGCTGAGGCAAAACAATAAGGAAGCAGGAGGATGGAAGTGGGAGGGCATTTCTCCTCCTTAAATTATTCTTCTCAGCTGCCGAAAGAAATCCTCTTATTAGTTCAGGCAGAATATGTTTAGTCAACGTAACTAGCTTTTCACCAAATTTGAGAGTCGCAGTTGTAATTTAAAAGGCTGTAGACTAAGGTCACTGTCATTTGAAGCTACATCTGTCTAAAACAGACTAAGTAAAAACCCTCTGAGCCTTGAAATGCTAAGAAGCAACTGTCAAAATGACACCAATTATCAGAGCTCTACTTTATATTATTGAAACAAATTGCTTTCTGAATCAATTTTAGTATCTAAACAAAGCCTGTGTCCTCCTTCTTTTATGCCTCACCTTAAATTGACTTTGCATGTTTTGCTGCCTCCTCTGGTGTGTTTTGTGCGACCTCTACAAATGTAGGTTACTTCTCATTCTCCTCCTTTTTCTAAAACTCACCCTGGTATAATTATTCTCCGGTCAGAGGAATGCCAGGATGTGCTGACGGCACCGACACCGCCGACCTTTCCGCTCGTAATTTTCAGCTGCAGAGGAGGCTGCAGCTAATTCCATCGCTCTGTGTAAGGGCACCAGTTAAATGCCTGAAATGTTCATTGTGAGGGAAATGGAGGAGGCAGCGGTAACTCAAACAAGCGAGGGGGAGTCGGAGGGGGATGGAAGAGCATTCCAACAGAGGTAAGAGGAGGAGGAAAGACCGGGTGACTTTGCCACCATCTGCCTCCAGCTCCGTCCTCTGCGGCAGGACAGGTGGCTGGTGGCCGCCCTACTTCTGCTGACTTCAGCCCTTTCCCTCTCCCCCTTTCCCGTTCCTTTATCTCCTGCCGGCATTGTTCATTCCCCACCGGCCCCACACCGCTCAATTAGCCGGTGTAGCGGTGCGCTCACAGTCCCAGCCCTCCGCTCCCCCTCCTCCTCCACATCCAGATTACCTGATATAGAAAAAGGGGCGCGGCAGGTCACAGGCGTTGGAGACGGGTGAACAGCGGCCCATTTCAATTTTTTATAGGTGTTATTTGGCCCTCAAGCTCAGTGAGGGAGGGGAGGGGTTGTCCTTTTGATTTTTAGAGGACAGGTGGGAAGGACAGAGCTGTGTGTGTGCACCAACATGTGTGTGTGTGGATGCATGTTGGGATTAGGAAGCAAAGGACTGGGCTCTGTTACAATTTAGACTGAAATGGTTCTTGCCAGGTCTCCCCCTTCCTCCCTGCCTCCTCCCTACGCGTGCTACTGAGAGACCTTCTGTTTATACGTACACATGCACACACACACAGCCACCAATGCGTGAAGCACAGAGGCACCGAGCTGTCTCACACACTGTTGGGTGGCCGGCCCTCTCTCTGCTTTCTGCAGCTCACCTCCAGCGCCTGGAGGTGAGCTGCAGAGTGGCGCTGACAGCTAAATGGAGCTGGGAGCAGCGCATAGAACTGACCCGAATCCCTCACCAGCCGAACGTATGGCTTTTGTTTTTCTGCAGGGTGTGTGTTTGAGAGTGTTTGCACAAGAGGAAAGGGCACCGACGGTGCTGCCGCTTTGGTAACATATGCTCTGCAGAAATTAATTCATGCTCCCAGGAATCCTCAGCGTCACAGGATTTAGTTTTGTGCTCAGTTTGTGAACAGGAAGGTTATTTATTTGTTTATTTTTTTTAGCTTGTATGAATTTTCCCAGCCTCTTTCACAGAGGTAGAAGCATGCACAGAATGTAGGCCAGTCATATTTAATTCAAAATTCTTGACTTTTAAAGTAACAATCCTCTTTTCCCCACCTTTCTGTAGTTTGTTTGATTTTTATTTTTTTTCCTGCACCCCTCCCCTACCTATGGACAGCCTGTGAAGTACTCAAAGGTACGGTACGCTCGACATGCATGTTGTACAGGGATGCTCCGACATGTCTCGTGCACTTGGATTGCGTTGGAAGTTGTACTTGTGTTTTCTGTCAAGCAAGTTGTCGTTGCTGCAGATGTCTAAAATTACTCCGCTGCAATATGCTGAGATTCCATTAAATGAATGATAGCAAGGCCTACGTTGTGAATTATGCCTGAGAATACAACTAGTCTGGACATTTACTCTGTGCTTGCTGCATTGATGTTCCCTCGGGAAAAGCATATGAGAAGGGTTTTTGCGAAAATGCAATTTCTTTTTTTGACTTAAGTTTGTTCTGATCAAGTTATTTGAGAAGCTACAGATCGACAATAATCTTGAAAGTGAAAAGCTCAGTCGCTCGGGAAAAGATGTGTCAGCTGAAATGTGGATTATTGAAACTGTATGATTTGCTTGCAAGAATTGATTGTGCTCGCTGGCTGTTTCACTGTTTTTTGTTTTTTTGGTTTTTTTTTTACCTTGGCTTGCCACTGTGATGATTTTGATGCAGTTGTGTGTGCATGGTTTTAACTGTGCCCACCTACCTGCACCCCCTCCCCCCTTAGTCCAACACCAGGCTAAAGCTCGTGCGGAGCCTGGCAGTGTGTGAAGAGTCCTTTCCTTGCCCTATTCCTGAGCCTTCAGCTGCACCTCAGGTAAAAATCTCCCTGAATAACCAGAGTGTATTCATTCATTGGAGATGTGCCGGTTTTAACTCTATATCCTGTTTGAGCGTCCTGTTGATAAGGGTATCATCAGCGTTGAGGTCACTATGAATGCAACCCTGCCTCCAGTAGCAGCTTGGCTTCGATTAACCACAATGATGCAGCTTTTTATCAGCCAAACAGAGAGGCAGGCTCCGAGTCTGTCTGCTTGTAGCTACTTCAACCCTCCAATGCCATCATTAGCTAAGCAGAATATTTAGAAAGCAGCAAGTTTATCGCGGTTGTAGTATTCTGAGAGAAAGCATATATTCTGCTTAACTCCTAGCACAAGACTGCACACAATTCTGATCGGCAAGCTTTGTCTTTTTCTGTTGTCTTTGCCAGTCCATTAGTATGTTCTTTGTACTCTCTGCCCTCACATCTACTAGCATACATGAATCTACTGCCCTCCAGAAAGTCTTATGGACCAGAGTGGACCCATCATTAATAGATACATCCATTGCTACTTAGTGATTGACGAGTGAAAGCAAATATAAATTTCATATTTCCAGTAGTTTTCTTTTGCTATTTGACCACAGTTGTTGTGGCATTTTGCTCTTTCGCAATGGTTTAATGACACCTGATTTGATAATTGACATCTTTAACTCCTAATTACCATAGAGGATGGACGTATTATTTCACCTTCTTTTCAAACTTTGCACTAACACTACGACTTCATGAAACACGCTCCAATGCTAATATTCCACTATAATTAATGACAGTGAAGAGAAGTTTGTAAACTGTTCATTTGTGCCACACAGATCTGCTTGATTAATCTGTTAAGTACTTGATTAATACATTACTTGTTTGACCTTTTAAATGTCAAAAACTGATTTTAAAAAACGTCAATCAGCCCACATTCCACGGAACATCACAGACTCCTGCTAAAAAAGCCAAAAACCCAATAATGAAAAGGTGGAAGCAGCCAAACCTCCAGTTGCAGATAATCCTTTGATATCTGCCCGAGTGGGAACCTTAGAGAAAGCAGTTGGTGCTTCATATTCAGGAAGGAAAAAACTAACTAAACATATTTACATTTAAGCAGCTGGAATTGAAGGATTTTAACTTTTTCCCTCTTAAAAAATCATTAAGATTAATTTACAATCGAAGTAGTTGGTGAATGATTTAATACAGTAGTTGGTAACTAATTGCTTAATTGTTGCAGCTTAACTAAAACAGGCCGTTTTTCTGCATGTAATTGCGGCATAAATGAACACAAGTGGATGCACAGAATCTAGAAGAAGCTAAAAGTAATTTAAAAACCAACTTGCTTTTGTTGAAGATGTTTTGTGCATATAGTTTAACATCTGTGCTATAGAGATAATAGAGTGAGGAAAATTTGCCATGTTTCAGCTTTAGTCGTCTATCAGGGCTGTTTTATAAACATAGTGATGATGCATTTTATCACCATATTTTCGGCTACATTAACCGTAACACAAAATTTGACACCGGCACATCTCTAACTACAACCACACTCTGTTCACATGGACTACAGTTTTCTGTTTAAAGACTGTAAACTTCATCTCAAGCTCAGTGTGATGTAGGTGTTCTCTGGTGCTTCAGCCCAGTTGGTGAAGCTACAGCGCTGAAAGTGCTGACCTGGGATCAGTTCTTCATTTTAGCTCATTACAATCGAGCAGATAGAGCTCAGATGCTTGATTAGCAGCCTTCATCTGACAGCTATGATTAAATACCTGGCCGCGGTCGCCCGGTGAAAGCATCACATCATCAAAACAGAAAGTGCGGGGCTCCAGCAGCGAGCCGGCCGTTACTCTGCTAAATCGACTCTTCTTCGACGTCGTATCTGTGGGCAAAGCCCCCCTCCGATCAAACTTTCTCCATTACATGCCACCGTGCACCGCTCCTGGCATGCTTTCACACACACCCACGTACACACAGGTGAATGTGTTCCAGGCGTTTCAGCCAGTCAGCACCGAGCTCCATAACCAGAGGGCGGTGTTATTCCCACAACAGTCTCGCATCGTCTGCACTCACACGACGTCCTGTATTACTGCCATCAATCATGTCGAGGAAATTACAATTTCCACACGTCAGCTACAGAGAGCTGTGGAGCGCTCTAATTGAATACTCCTGATATTTCCCCCGCTCCCGTTATTGGCCCCGAGGCCGGGACTCCTTCTGCGGCAAACTAACCTAGAGGGGTGAGGTAAAGCAATAAAGAAAGAGGAGGAAAAAAAACACATTAGTGGAGTACACATTCAGCAGCACTGATTCTCAATCAAACCCTTATGATCATCAAATCTGAACATCCCATTGTTCACAATTTTGCATTACTGTCTCCACTGTCAGATAGGAAGGATTAACAAAGGCCTGTATGGATGTATACGCTGTCCAAGTCGTCGCCGCTTCCTGAAAAACTGCATCTGCCCTTACATTGTAGGCCTGGCTGTCAATTCCAATCAGTGGCTGATAGTGAGGGGCCCCTGAATGCTCGTCGTACTTTTTTTGTTTTAGACTGACAGCGTGTTCATTACATATTCACAAGACCATCATTTTCACGCTGTTTTTCCTTTATCTCGAGGTAAATGGATGTCAGGAAACAAATGAGGCAGCTCGCAACAGCTGCACATCAACCAGGCGGCTTCCATGTGATGCCGAGGGTGGCATTAAGTAGCAAACATCAGCGCTCCTTGCCAGGAAAAAAGAATCTTTTTGCTTTGACAAACACACACACACACACACACGAACTCACTGTCACTTCTTCAGCACGCAATCCTAGACTCATTTTCACTTTCTCCCAGTCTCGCACAGGCAATTAGTCAGTCACGTTTCTCATTAGCATATTACATTTTCACATAGATTCAGAGCGCCTTAAAATGAAGGAGAACGCAGTGTCTCATTATCTTGCTCCGCAGCTGTTACAGGGATCAAACTCGTGACCTTTTTCCGGTTATGAGCTGCTCTCCCACCACTAGGTCACCCCTTCTTCTCTCTCATTCATTCATCCTCTCACTCGCACGCTCTCTTTCTCACCGACTGTCTGATGTTAGCTTTCCAGAGTTGTGTTTAATCCACTTACGGTGCACTGGCGACCCCTCTCCTCTGTTCAGCTTTCCTTTCAGCCTGCGCAGAATTGTCTGAAAAGCAAATCAGATACTGCTGTGAGTCGTGTGCGTGAATGTGTGTGTGTGTGTGTGTGTTTTGAGGCAAACCAAGGCTGTTTTTAATAGATTTCACAAAAATCAAAATCCGCACCGCTCTGCAGCCAGATTGCAACACGGTCGATTTTTAGAATTTCTCCAGTTGGCGGGGGATTACAGCTAACTCCACATTCTGTTGAATTTTAGGGAATGGAATGTGCTGTGTTGTTTCATCGCAAATTCATGTTTTATTCAGGTGGTTTAATAAAAACAAGCTAATCTGGCAGATTAATTGCCATAGTAATTTGGAATTCATGAACACAGGTGCATTATTGCTGGCAAGGAAACGGGTTTCAATGATGCACCACAAGAGTTTATTAAGTGTCTTCCAGTGGCCTGTATTGCCCGTGCTATTCTCCAATTAACCCAGAACCTCAGGCAAGATCATAGAGAATTAAATGCCTCATATTTAATGCCGCTTTTCTAAATTAAGGTCTCATGTCTGTTCGTCATTCAGATGAGACCTGGGTCACATTTAGCATTTGGCGCTCTTGTAAAATGTTGACATTATCGCTCTTATGTGTGTTGTGTGCGCTGTTTAGAGTTTCTCAACGGTTTAATCGAGGCCATTTGGAACGCATACACACAGCTGCCCTTTCATTTTCGACTTAACAATTATTTTAAAATGCAAATCACCCACATGCCTGCAGTTTTTTTGACTCGTTTTTCCTCCCCGAACAGGATGGATTCCTTCTCCAGCCCTTTGAAAAGGAAGAACGAGGCGCACAGGACCAAGCTGAGAAAGAGGACAGCTGCGACAAGATGGACAAACCCGAGAAAACGATGAGAAAAATGCTATCCAGAGGTGAGATCCCAAAGCTCATTTCTGAATTTTTTTTTTTTTTTTTTTTTCCGTGAACCTCTTCACCTTCTACTCTACTCCTGCTTCGTATTAACATATTCATGACCTCATATGATCAGGGACAGTCCGGTATATGTGTAATTTTATGTATTTTTAGTTCACTTTCAGTTAAGTCAAACAGATCTACCATCTCGGTCACAGGAGCTGAAATATTTCCATTAGCACCTCAGCTTTCTTTACATCATAAACACCTGGGACCTCATTTATAAACATTGCTTGCACCCAAAGAAGAGCTTGAAATATGCATGTGCCTTTTCCCATCCAAAATTTGTGATTACATATAGAAACAAATGAAAAACAATGTATACAGAATCCATGCCATTCAGCCAAATTACAGCCTCCCAAAATCCTTCACCATGTGAGGACGAGCATCCAGTCCGGAACATCTTCTTTTTTTCTGGTTCACTATCCTCTGGTTTGTCCAAAAGCACTTCTCCTCTGTAAATGATATCTCATTATAGGCTGATAATTGGCGTGATTCAGTTAATTGCGACAAGCTCAAGGTGTGAAGCAATTATACAGATTCCCACAGGCGTATAAAGGTGTCTGCTTCCCTCTGTGGAGCAACACCACTGATGAGGCAGCCGCCAATTATAGAAACCAGACACCCACCGAGGGGAACGAGCTCCGCCGTCCCCCAGACTCCCACCGATGGCTCCTATCCTTTTGTTGGTGCACAGGAGCATGTTTTCTTCATTGTCAACTTCGTTATCCCAACACTCCCTCATTTCTTAAATGGTTCAGCTGGCAGTGTTCCTTGCTGCTGATGCAAGCTGCCAGATTTATTTTTTTCCCCTCTCACTGGTCGCACTAATAACCCATCAAATCGCATTTTCCTGACCAATGTCACCCTCAGTGAAGTTTACCTTTTTGACTTTTCTGTTTTTCCCCTCTCAAACTGTTGAATGACAAGCTGATTAATTTGCATATCAATATTCACAACATGCGTTTGATTAACTGTTTGTCATTAATTTGGGGAGTTAACGGGGTGGAACATTCTAACTTCCTTGTTATTCATATCAAGAAAATTATATTGAGAAAAGTACGTGCAGGTAGACTTAAGACGCTTTTTCATAAATCCTGATTTATTTTGTGATTGGAGAACATCTAGGGTTTGTAAATGAGATGTGTATCGCATTGAATTTGTTGATCACTACATCAGAATGTCTCTGTTTTCATTAGATTCCAGTCAAGACTACACAGATTCAACTGGTATAGACCTCCATGAGTTCCTGGTCAACACGTTGAAGGGCAACCCCAGGTGAGCTCAGAATACTCAGTTCAACTACTGCAGTAAAATACGGACTGTCAGGCGTTTATCTGTTGTGTCTAATGGGTCACAGCAGCATTTAAAATGTCACTATTTAACAGTAAAATCAATTCATGTCAGTGGAGTTGCAGTGATGAGTGGATTCACATCCCCACCACTGACTGTTAGTTAACCATTTTATGTCGTCCTAATAGCCTTCACCTGATATCCATCCTGATAATGCTGGTCTCTATTCACTGTCATGTTCCAATAATGGCAAAAAACATTACTTTGCTGCACAAAAGATTCAGTGGTATAATAGCATGTTTTGATTACCTTTGTTGCCTTACAAGCGAGCTGAACTTTTTACTAAATGCACAAACATTTTTTCTCCAATCATAAGAATGAAATATTTGGAAGTTTCAGTGCAGTTCAATTGTAAAAATCAAATCATGTTGTGAATTGGTGTTTTTCGTTTGCCACCTCAATTAATCAATCCCTTAATTACAGCCTCATCACAGAGGTAAAAATATCATTTTCTAAATAAAACAGAACAAGTACTAGTGGTTGCTAGTTCCCAGCTGGCTAGCATGTTAGCAGTTAGCTTCGAAGGTGCAACACTTGCATTCCAATCCCCGACACCTCGATAGCCAAACATTTTGTAATGATAAATATTTCTGTGCTATTTTCTGCTGTGACCGGTCCTTCAGAAAACTTACAACTGCTGTGTGAAAATTGATGATCTGAGAAGTAAATAGGTTATTAATCATGAGTCCAGTTTTGTGTTCGGACACGTCTCAATTATAGTCTCAACTTTGTTGTTTTTTTAGGGATCGAATCATGCTGCTGAAGTTGGAACAGGACATCTTGGATTTCATCAGCAATAATGAGTAAGAAATTCATTGCAATGTGATTTAACCGGTTTTCATCCTAATAAAACACTGAAGCACCTAGTTTCACTGAGTTAAACTCATTCAACCAGGGATGGAGAACTTGACTAGTTGGCTAATGCTGTGAAATATCAGACTGTTTGTTCATCAGCTGTTTCAGTCACAACTGCTTCATATTCTGCTAAAATGCATCCATCTTTTCCAAAAGGAATCTTTGAACTTATCATTGGTTTTTATTGTCATGTTGTGGGTTATGTGTCATGGATCAATAAACTACTCAGTCTGGATCTAGAATTACTGAGAGTTTCACGTTCTCCTGAACTGAAAGGTTCTTTGCATAGAGTTTGTGACCCAAGAGCTGCCACGAGGTAGAAATGGAACCAACACCAAACTGAAGGTGTAGCTTCACCTGCAAGGCTCATTCAAGTTGGGATAAAACGATGGAAGTCAGGTTCACCAGATTTAACCAGATTTCTCCGTGTTTACCTCTAGAAGCCAAAAGAGAAAGTTCCCGCCCATGAAGTCCTACCACAGGATGCTGTTGCACCGAGTAGCAGCCTACTTTGGCATGGACCACAATGTGGACCCCAGTGGGAAGTCAGTGGTGATCAACAAAACCACCAACACCAGAATGTGAGGATCGTTTTTTTAAATTGTTATTTAGTCGATGCATAAATTCTACACTGATGTTACATGATGGGCCCTTCACAATAAAGCTCTTTGTTAATAGAATATTTCTGCTTGTTAATTGGTGTAGCATTTTCTGCAGCCATAAGCTGTTTCAATTAGATCAGTTGATTTCCTACGCTGCTCGTTGGTTAACATATGTTGCTGTCAGCATCTGCCTGAAATTAAGCTGCCACTAAAACTCTTGTGAATTCCCCCACTGACAGACCCGATCAGAAATTCTCCGAGCACATCAAGGATGACAGGGCGGACGATTTTCAGAAACGCTACATTCTCAAACGAGACAACTCCAGCTTTGATCGAGAAGACAGCACGGTAGGTTTTTTTTTTTTTCCTCTCTCCCCTCACCAAGCTGTCACTTTCATTTCTGACATGTTGGTAAGAGTGGGACAATCTGGCGTCCCTGACATAGCTGCTAAAGAAGCGTGTGTGTGTGTCTCTATGTGTGTGCGGTGTGTCCTTGCCAGATTCGAATGCGTTTGAAAGCTGACAAGAGGAGCAAATCGATGGAGGAGAGGGAGGAGGAGTACCAGCGAGCCAGAGAAAGGATATTTGCACATGATGTGAGAACTGTTTGTGTAGGCGGAGTAGGGGGGTGGGGGGCCATGTTTCACAAATCTTTGTGTCTTTCTATTCATGTGTAAATTCGGTAGATTTCTTGCCGTCAATTACCACTGCTAGATTTATGAATTTATAGACGAGGATGGTCCCATCTGGAGCCACTTCTTTGTGGAGAAGTCAAATTTATAGCTAGACTTGCAAGCACCTGATCAGCCTTATTATGATGTTTAATAGCAAATTGATTAATTCTTCAAATTTATATGATGGGCCATGAGTTGTACCCTGGAACTGATGGTAATTTTCCTTCTCACCCACAGGGAGATCACTTCATACTAGACAGAAGGTAGGTAGTAAAATTGTATTAATCACATCCAAAACGCTATGTCTAATATGGATGATGAATTGTCAGTTAATTGGCCACCATGGCGCTGATTTCATCCTTTTGAAGTGTAACTGAAGCTCTTCAGAAAGCAGCTACTTCACTTTTATGCTTTTCCTGTCAGAGCAGCAATTAGAGTCAGCCCTGCCATGTTGTAAAAAGGTAGATGTCTCATTTAGTCAGCGCCTGTTCTTTAATACCTGCTCTCCTCCCTTCAGTGCTCAGGATGAAGATGCATGCATGAGCACCCAACAGAGGCGGCAAATGTTCAGGTGGGTCCACCCCGTCGCACGTCACTCAGCTCCTTTCAGAGGCAGAGAAAAACCCTTTGAATCGCCGTCTGTCTTGATCGGCTCGCGCAGGAACAGGAGTGCTGATCTGAGGATTTGTTTTTGCTCGTCAAGAAAGCTCCTGTTAAAGAGGATTTTCTGCCCAGGCTTCCTGATGTGGGGTGGCCTGCTCAGATCAAAGCTTTCCAATTAAATCATGATACCGTTTTTATTGTTCTCCCAAAAACATATTTTATTGATAAGCACTGAAGAATGCGTGAGTGTAATGTTTGTTGGGCAGTTCTGCTGTAGCGATACGATATGATCTTATACTGCAGGCTGTAGCATGTTGACAACTCTGTAATCTCGAAATACAGTCTTGGAAAAAGTTATTAGACCACCCTTGTGATCAAAAACGATGGTTATACAATCAAGTACTAACTCCTGTGTGTATCATGTGACTAAAATAGACAGAAAAGAAAACATGGAATGCCTAAAAGCTCTATTTTTGACTGTAGAATGCCAGGGAGGTGTTGATGTAAAAACTGAAGTGGTTTTGGTTGTTATCAAGGAAACCATGGAAAATGGCTAGATACCAGCTCTTAAATGAAACTTTTACAAGTTATTTTGTTGTTATCGTTGTATTTGTCCAAATAAATATACCTTTAGTTGTACCAAGCATTAAAATGAACAATAAAACAAGGTTGGTCTAATATTTTTTCCATGACTGTATGTATTTTTACATTGAAGCAACTTTATGCTGTTGTCTAGTTTTTGGTACATATTATGCGGAAATTAAATTTTAAGTGTTTTGTTTCTCTGAAGAAAACAATTTTGGACAGCTATTCTGTCATATTTCAAGTCAGAATGTCCAAGTTGTCTGCTTCCATCTGTTTTTGTGATATCAAACTGTCTTTAGATGTTTTTAACAAAGCAATCTAAATGTGTCAGCATGGCATCTGGTAAATTTCGATAAGAATTTGTACCATTTTTATGCCTATTCACAGGCAATGGAGACAGTAATTCTGCTTAGTTATACACTAATTTAGCTTGCACTTACTGTGATGCAGTCATTGTAAATCTTGATGTTGTCAGAGATCAAGTCTAGAGCAGAGTCTACAGGGTGGGCCATAAGTTTCCATACATCGGAAAAATAAACATTTTATGTTGGACAACTGTTTTTATTTATATAATGAGCTCTATACGATTTCCATTGTTTCAAGAACACATTAATATGTGTTTTCCACTGTTGATGAACTTGCATTATTACAGCTTAAGTTATGCCTGTAATGGCGTTGGTGATATGTTCCTTGAGATGATTTATGTCTCACATCTTCTCCTGATACACCATGACCAAAGATGGCATCAAACGCATCTTCTAGGGTATCTGAAACATCACAAAATATATACATTATACATTTTCCTATGTATGGAAACTTATGGTTCGCTCTGTATATTAGCAAGCGTTACTTCAGAGTGAAATTAGGTTAACCAGTTTTGAAAGAAGACTCTCTTGCTTTCCAGGTTACGGGCCGGTCAGTCGGGCACCAGCCGTCAGAGCAGCTCGGAGACAGAAACGCTGCCGCGACACGGCGAGCCTCGGCCATGGAGCAGCACTGACAGCTCAGACAGCTCCAACCGGCTCGCCCCGCGGCCCGCCATCACCAAGGCCAGCAGTTTCAGCGGCATTTCACCCGGCCTCGTCCGAGGAGACAGCACGGCCAGCAGCAAGAGCACCGGGAGGCTCTCGAAAACAGGCAAGAGACACAGCAGAGATGACGTGGATCTGTGTGAAACAGCTGCAGCACAGTGTTTAGATGCTGGTGTGTTGAGAGACAATGCCCTCTGAATGTCCTCAGCTTGTTTGAAATGGAAAAACCCAGTGCAGAAATACTAATGCAGTCTCAAATAAGAAGTAACTGCACTTTAAAACGTAGCACTGTGCTGTCATCTCACATTTAATCTTCTGTTTTAATTGTTTGGACATGATTGATTGCCCTAAATGTACAGGTAAATTCTGAATATTATAGACTTATTAACAAGAGAGCATTTAATTTATTCATTCAGTCACACAGAGAGGAAACTGTTTCAGCACGAGGAGGAAAAATTCACTAATTAGATGCTAAGTGGGGGACAGTAATAAGAATTTTGCATATTGAGCTTCGAGCAAAATCGTGTGGCATTTGGAACACCTCAGGTCTTATCAGAACAAATGTTTGTTGTCCTGCCGTGGTCGATAAGTCTGTGGGCCGCCCTGTAGCCGGACAGCTGTCAAAACTAATTACCGTACAGCATCCTGGTGATGGAGGAGGCTCTTAAAAAGTGTTGTAGCAGCAGCAGGATAAAACAGAACACCGAGGAGTCGCTGCATAATGCATAAGTGTAAGCGCTGGAAGTGCCACACACGTCACCGAGATGAAGTTAGGGCTGCGTCTCACCTGCAAGTGCTTATTCCACAGTATGATACATTTGTACCTTGATTGGCTGAGATTAGCTGCTCTGCATCATGACCATGTCTTCTTTACCTCTGTGAGAATCGTCGTCTGGTCTTTCCATTTTTCTCCTGCCACCATTTTTCTTTCTATTTTTGCCAACCCCCTGTTGGGGTTTTTTTTCTTGCAGGGAGGTAGCAGCAGCCGGCTTCTTGCCTGAGCGGTTTTTTAAGTTGTTTACGAGGCAGCTGGCTGCCCTCACTTTGTGTTTTGGGAGACATCTCGCCTGTGCTGCCATGTTCTTCTGCGTTTGTCCTTCTCCTCAGACCTCAAATAAACCTTTGCTGCGGCCGGCCAACTTTACCCGAAAACAGCAGTTTAGGGAGCAGATCCTCATCTTTGAAATCTTAATCTTTCTGATATAATTATGACATCATTATTCAGTTTTTTGTCAAAATCATGACCACAACTTAATGTTAATGATCCATTTTTCTAAATCCAGCAGTAGAATGTAAAAACAGGGCCTCTTTTATGACACACTTCCATTTCTTTTTTCTGTCTTTTTGCCTCTAAGAGGGAAATCTTCCACTTTATCCTCATTTCCATTTATTTGACAACTTTATTTAATAGATATAGGTTAGGAATTTACATCCAAACCATATGGCCAGCTTCTGAAATATGTTGCTTTGTTGGATGTTAAGCTGCTCAGTAGTAGTAATAGTTTTACACAGCAGCTGAAATTAGCTTAACTGAAGTGTATTTGCTTATATTCACCTTTATATCAAGGGATTCTGAGATCGTTATGTTTTTTTACTTGTCTCACCATAAAATCATGAATGTAGAGATATCTAGGAGATACTGTCATAGCTAGATATGAACATATACATGCAACGAGGAGTTAGAGTAATTCTAGCATCAGTGATAGGTGTGGATAAGGACACAGAGCTATATGGAGGTTTTTACTGTGACTAAATTTGATGTAAATTCAAAACACACTTAATCTCACCAACATTCGTTACACAGATGAGCAACTAGCCTCGTTAGAAAGGTCAAGTCATGCTGTTTTGTGTAATGTGTGCTACATCTAACTGTAATGGATACTTACAGCACAAAAGCACTGAGAAGAGGGGATGGGAATTTAGCCACAGAACGTTCCTGTGAGGCTCCAAGGGTTAAGAATAAATTAGATCCTCTACATGTTTGTGTAAAATAAATAAACTTGAAGGTTTTCACTATATGGTTTTGACATAAAAAATAAAGTTGCTGAGCTAAAATTCCATTGACTTCTCCCAAAAACAATGCAGCCTGTGTGAATATACACACAAGTTTAACAACAGAACACTGATAATCCCGCTGTTTCATTTTTTAACTCAGCCGTGTGAAGTCATAAACACCAGACTGCAGTGTTGATCCCTTCTCCCAAAAACCAAGAGCTTCTTTGGACATCTGTTCATTAAAGAGGGCGAAATCCATCACAGATCACTCAGATACCAGTTTCTCCATCAACAGCTGCCTCAAGAGATCAGAATGCAATGCAGCCACAAGAGAGGTTGCATTATTAGCAAGCAGCTCGACTGTGAATATCCTCCCCTGCTTCATTATCACCGTGAGCGCCACCACCCAAATGAATAACTAACCTGCCTAAAGCAACGAGTTAATGCTACGCTCAGTGTCTGTCTTAAAGTCGCCGTGGGAGATGTAGCAAGTTGATGATAATCTACTCTTTGTTCCGCCTTCCTTCAGGTTCAGAATCGTGCAGCAGCGTCGGTTCCTCGTCCAGCTCGCTATCCCGTCCCCAGCTGCCTCTCCCAGTTCCAGCCTCCTCCCGGTCCAACCTCCCCAACACGCCCTTAATGCACCCTGACACTAGAGGCCCTGGACACCCTGAGATGACCAAGAGCATCTCCTCACAGCCACCACCAGCTACAGATGCAACCAACTACTATATGTTGCCGCTGGAAGCCTCAGGGATCCCGCCTGGCAGTGTCCTGATCAACCCACACACAGGTGGGTGATGCTGCACCTCCATGAGAGCACGAAAAGCCACAGTTTCTAATTAAAAGCTCAATTTTACAAATTAAAAAATCACCCCTTTTTTTCCCCAAGGGTGGCGACCCATTCTCAGTCTGCTGCATTAAATCAAAGTCAAATTTCCTAAAATATATTCCTTGTCTTGTAATTTTCTGGTCTCCTAATGAATATTCATAACTGTGGGACAGAATTACAGGTTGGCATAGGCCTGCACTCAATTTGTCTGTCAAATTAGTAGTCAGCCTAAAGCTTGCTGATCAAAATGCAGGGAACAGATGGGAGAAATCTGTAAATATGCATCATGGGCCCAGCACACAGTTGTGCACTTTTGGGCTGCAAACTCATCTTCAAAAACTGCCAAGGTTGTTAATTCCTCGTCTGGGTGTGTCCTTCGCTGTCATGAGGAGCATCATTCAAATGTTTGCTTTTGTATGAAGCTGAATTATTTGTGTGTGAAACGCTCGCATCACTGTGGGTTTTGGTCTCGTCTGAATTACATTTGACAGGCAAGCCTTTCATCCATCCCGATGGCAGCGCTGTAGTTTATAGCCCGGCCAGCATCGCCCCCGCTGCTGGCAGGATCCCACAGCAGGGGAAAACCCCACAGCAGCCAATCCCCACCGCAGCGCAGCAGCCAGCCAATCACCTTCACTCCCAGGTCAGTGGGCAGGGCAGTTTTTTTCCCTCATTCTAAATGAACTCGTGCAAAGACTTCAGTGTTTTTTCCAAACTTGTCCTTAACCTTACTAACTTACAGTGTTAAAGAGCTGATAGTAGGATGGTAGGAGCTGTTTAATTGACCGTTAACACTAAACCCCTCCCTTAAACAACAATTGTCCAATCATAATTTAGGAACTGGCTTGTCAAGCTTTGGTTTTCTCCACATTCTCAAGCATTTTAAGCCTTCTCAAAACCACCTTGCCTCATTTCCAGGTAGCTCTGTGTACATTTCTGAGTCAACTGGAACCTTATTGACCCTCCTACTTTTTTTTTTTTTTTTTTTTTTTAATTTGCCTCAAGTTCGTTGTAATCTTGAACTTCAGCGGCTGATCTCAAAGGTGGAAAAACAAAATAGCTAACAGGCTTTTCAGTTGCTCGACTATGTTTGGCTTTTATATATATGACACTGGGGAAGTTGAGTCAAGATTTGGAGCTAATGTTAGCTTGATAGTCAACTTATAAAATCTGGAAAAGATAAGCCTGCTTTTGTTTATCTCTGTTTGCATTTAAGAACTAGTTGTTGCAAAAACTCATAAAATATAAATGTCAGCTGTTAAATCTGCCCATGATTACTGTAAATTGCGTACATGTGCGACTGTGAAGCTTGACAAGCGAAGCTAGGCTAACAGTGAAAGAGGGGCTTAGTGAGCGGCCAGTTGGAGCTCCTGCTGTTTTACTAGCATCCTTTGTCCAATCTCATCACCTGTCCTTCTGTCCGTCTCTTCTTCCCTTCCCTCCCCAGCCGATCTGTCCTCCTCTCCAGCCGTCCTCTGAGCCTGTCCACAACCCAACGGTCTCTTATCCTCTCATTCCTCCTCTTCCTCCTTCTCAGTACCTGCCCGTCTGTCCTAACCAACAGTACACTGTGGTACAGAACTTCTTTCTTCCATTTTATTATTCTTCCCCTCCTTGATCCATCTCCTGTCAGATCTGGCTCATTAGGAGTTTATTTATAGGCTTTTCTCTGAGCAGTTAGATTAGTTAATTAAACTCTGACACAAATGTCCAGAAAGTCAAAGAATTCAGCTCAGTTTATGTCCATAGAAATGCTCTGGGCTCTGCTTGGACTCAGGTCTCCAGACTGTAACTGAGCTCCCTAACAAATTAATACCAGTGATATTTAACAAATTCCTGAATGATTTGCTTCACATGCTGCTTTCTTTGTCACAAGGACATTTAACTTAGTTTGAGTTTGGTATCACATAGCAGGTACTTAATTTCTTATCCTCACTGTACATTTTTGGAGAGACTACTCCTAATAAGGTGTTTCTTCAGTGGCGTCAAGCACAGACATATCTCACCTTTTTAGAACTTCAAAACACACCTCATTATTTCCACAGTATGGAAAGGTGTAACTAAATCCAGCAGGAGCCATTACCCACATATGTAGATCATGCATTCACTTAACCTCATTTTTGACCTGGTTTTAGTGAAAGACATGCCTCTGTGACTAATTATGCCTGTGGAAAGTTCCATTAATATTTAATTCATCACCAGATGTTAGCGCTGAATAATCCATGACTAAAAACACCACTTCTCCAACAACATGTCAGAAATGACCTGCGCTGGTGATACAGATGAATCGTTCACTTTAAACTGGACTAGTCTCTGCAGACCTGGGTCAGATATGAGCTCTCCACATTTGTTTAAGCCTTCAAGTGAAAGTCAATTTAACAAATGTCTTTGATTTGCACTTAGCCTGGAAATTGTCCCTGGTGGTTGATCTGTATTGATCCTTATTCTGAGTTAATGAGTTAAATACTGTGACCCGGGTTCTGATTGTCACTGCCCTTGTCCTGTATCCTGTATATTGATATGCATCTGGTGGTGTCTGTTGCTGCATTTCATTTACCACTTGTTTAAAATGTAATTGCCTCTGCAGCCTGACTCCCTCAACGCCCAGTTCAGTCACATGACGCTGGCTCAGCAGCCGCCCAATGACGGCGGAGCTTCGGCTCCAGATGGCCGCCACTATCCCTCTTTGTACCACCACCACCACCCCTCTCCCGTGGTGCTGCAGGGAGCTCCTCCACAGCAGGTTGCGAGCTATGTGGTGGCCGGGCCATCGGGAGGACACCCAGGGGTGCTGCAGGGTCAGCCCGTCTCTCTCCCGACCCAGGGCCCCAACCACGCGTACCCCAGCTCCACTCCGGGCCCTGCTGCTTTTCCTGGACCCACCCTGAACCAGCCGCTGCTCCAGCAACACACGTACATCCAGCAGCCTGTCCAACAGGTACAGACTCTAACTGCACATCTAAAATCATGCAGAGAAATTTGAAAATGTGGTAATTTGTCCTCATGAGTCACTCCTGCAGTGAAAACCAGCTTTATGACTAATCCTTCAATTCTGCTCGAGCTGTGAAGTGGATTCAAATGGGACTGTGATGCATCATGCAGTCCTTGAATCTGTATTATGTGTTTCTCGCGCAGATGTCCACGTGTTACTGCTCTTCAGCTCATCACCCACACTGCTCCAGTCAGCAGCAGCAGCACTACCGACCCCACATCAACGCGCTGCCATATAACTGCCCTCAGAGCCAAAACCTGCCCCAGCAACAAGGTACAAACACATCCATTTTAAGGATCCATGTCAACTGTTTGATCTTAAAGTCTTTGTTCTCATATGATAAAATGTGTGTTCTCTTGTAACACATTTTCATTGTGGTGTCTTTCGAAGCAGCTGAAAATGTTTTTGATTAAGATGCACACAGCCACACAGGGTCCTATTGTAAAAGAATCCCTTTCATTGCCATTAGACCAGTTCAGAGTTGCACACCTGGATACCAAACAGCAGCAGGTTCCTTTTCTTTTCTCCAGTTTCCTCTGTTAGACCAAAACTACAAATGATTCAAATCGAGCTTTGAAATAGCAACACAGTGGATCTGAAGACAAATCAAAGAATGTTGTAATGAAGAAGATCCACAGTTCGCTTTTAATTTTCAGGCTTCACGTTGTTAAGAGCAAAGCTCTGACTTGCTGCTTCATCATGAGTTGTACTCTGTAGACTTTGTTAACTTCCCTCTTTGAGCTCTTAGATATCATTTTGTTGTTGCTGTTGTTTGTTTCTTCACAAGGGAGCAATGCCTGCTGCAGTCCGACGGCTCTAGTGAAGGACAAATATTCCTCCCTTCCTTTCCTCTGTGTTTGTTTTGTTTTTACGAGTTCAGATGTCTCCCCGGGAGTCATCCACTAGATTATTCTGGTTTTGGTTTTTTTTCCTTTTTCCCCCTCCTTCACCACAGGAGTTGAGGTTGTTAGCTCCTGCTCAGTCTCTCCCTCACAGCGAACACATACACACAGTTACTTAACTAAATGTAACGTTGCCACAGTTGTTCTTGTATAATCGCACACACACACTGGTGCACACACGTCTCTGTAAGTGGCTGCGGCACTATTCTGTCATCTGTAGGCTGCAAATGTGGCTTCCCTGCTGGGGAACTGGGGAATAGACAGCGGACAAATGAAGCTGACCTACAAAGGCAAAGGACAGCAATTATTTCTCAGGGAAACAGGGGAAAAAATGACTTTGGTGCCTCGTTTCCCTTCTGTTTTTGCATTAATTAAAGAAATACACACGTAAGACCGTCTAAAGGTGACGATAAAGCGCCGCGGGTTGCACACATAATAAATAAGTTATCAATGGAAATTGTCTCATGGCCCAGTCAGTGTCCGCTGAGGAACCTGTCAGCATTTCCACTCACTTGCATCAGACAGCCACCAGCTCCACAGGGCTTCAGCTTCTGTCATGGTCATTCTCAGAGAGCATCTTGTAACACATGTGAGGGGATTGAACGCTTTCTGTACTTTTCCTCTTTGCTGTCAGGCAGTGATGGAGGTTATTAAACAGGAGCATGTTATAAACTGAACATCACAAACCTACTTTCAGTAAAAGCGGCATTAAAATACATTTCTTTGACAGAACCTCACGATGATTTCATTTTTCAAACAATGCCACTCTGTGATCTCCACTTCCTCCTGCTATAAACTAAATGTCATTGCTAGAGAGAAAATGTCACTTTGAATATGTGTACATTCAATCAAAGTGGCCCTGAAAAAACGGTGTTGTGGCGCTTTCAGCTGTTTTTAAATCGTACTCGCAGATGAATTCCATACAACACCCCACAATGCCTTCAACAATGGGCCTGCGGTATTAATTTTGACTTGAATGATGTCAGTATCCAGCTAGCTCTTTCTGGACACAACTTCAGATATGATTTCAAGTCTCATTTTTCGTTTGTAGAGAATTTTTCCAGTGAGAAATATGTATATTCTTTAGTCATACAGCACTTTCCAACCAAAATAAAGACACAATTTGGTGCATAAAAACCAGTACAGTTGAAAAAGCTCAAATATTTTTAAAAAAAGGAAGGGATATTTAAATTTGAGTAAAATCAGGAACGCTTGAGAACCTCAAACAAACTGTTTGTTTACAGAATTTTTGCAGTTAAAAAACATGTATATATATTCTGTTGTTATATAGCACTTTCCAAGCTACAAAGCCTAAGCAGCAAAATAAAGACAGTTCGGTGCAAAAAACCAATAAAGTGTTGAAAAGCTTAAATACTTTTTAAAAAAGGGAATTTTTTTTTTTTTTCCTTAAAATGAGCAAAAAAATCTGGACTTGACCTCTCAGATCTGGGTCCTTTAAAACTGTGACCAAAACACAAACTGATGGGTCCATTTTACTGTGTCAGAATCGACCTGTCAGTATTTTCTGGTCCACAGTTTCTTGTAGATTTCAGCTGACATGTACACCAGCACCCACATAACTGCAGCGTCAGCCGATATTATCCAATTCTTTCGCTGTCGCTCTACTCGAGGAGACGTCTGGAGCCTGAGAGGCGGGATGCGGGGCCGGGACGCTGTCTGAGAGGCCTCTATGAATCTCACAGTGAACCGGTCTCTTTTTCAGCCCCTCACTTGTCACCTCGCGGGACGTACAACCACCTCGCCGCTGCTTCCCAGAGAAAGAACAGCAGTGTTTGACAAGGAAGCGCCTGTAAATCCAGTCGCCGATGGTGGATGGATGCAAACTGCTCAAACTGATGGCTTTAATCCCAAAAATGAACCAGAATGTCAGGACGCTCAGCCTTACTTTTTCAGCATCAGGACAGCTGGTCATTATCGAACTCTTCCCTCATGTGCTGCAGGCTGGAAGGGGAATAAATAGGGTGCGTTTGATATTATGGTCATTTCATGCTTGGTTTGTAAGTGAAGGTGGAGGCGAGGGTGGATAAAAATAGTCCTCCCCGCTCTGTTCCTCGCCGAGCTCTTTCATTGTCTAGTTGTACTTTTCTCCCAGGGCGGCAGACTGTAAAGACACCTTCACAAAAGGACGTCCTCTCCTTTGTCGTGTGTGTGTGTGTGTGTGTGTGTGTGTGTGTGTGTGTGTGTGTGTGTGTGTGTGTGTGTGTGTGTGTGTGTGTGTGTGTGTGTGTGTGTGTGTGTGTGTGTGTGTGTGTGTGTGTGTGTGTGTGTGTGTGTGTGTGTGTGTGTGTGTGTGTGTGTGTGTGTGTGTCACAAGGGACAGTATTTTCAAATGTCTCTTTTTGTCACCTTGACATTTAAGTGTCTGATTTACCCTCAGCCTGCGGTCAGGAACAGGAGCCACCATTTTAGGCCGCTCGGAGAATGGTCGGATCCGTGTGACATTGCTTCATCTTCTGTGTCTCATTTTCCCCTGCCCTCTTTAAATGGGTTTTTAATAAGCAAGGTAGAAATGAGATGTCTTGTTGAAGTGAAAGTTGTTTTTTTTTTTTTTGTTTGGTTTTTTTTTTTTTTCTCCCCCTCCCTGGCAGAGGAGTGGCTCAACCACTCAGGTTTCAGGTTCAGGCCACCGCAGGCTAAATCAGATATATTGACTTTCTCATTTATTCCAAGTGCCTCAAACCTGCTTAGCAATAACAGCTCAACTCCTCTAGCAGAGCCTCGACTCCTTCCATTGTTCTCACCATGATGGAGCTTCTTTGTTGTGATTGTTTTAACAAGCAAATATCGCTTTGAAATCAATAAAATGTTGGACAATTTTCTTGTAAAATCTTGATAGCCGAGCCTTTTTCCTCCAAGCTTTCATTGGTGCGTTCCTCTGCTGTGCTGTGTAGGAGTCATGAATATTAAATGTGGTGTTTTCAGGGGTTGTTATTATCACTGTGTTCCTATCTGGAGCCTCTTTTCATTCGGTCACAGCATTGTGCCTTTCTCATTTTGCCTCAGTGCACCAAGCCGTGATGCCAAACCCAGCGCCCAGCTACCAGACCGTAGTGGGCGTCCAGCCAACACCCAACCTCGCTCTCACTGGCAACCAGCAAAGCAATATGGGCAACCAGATGCAAGGCATGATGGTCCAGTACCCTCCAATGCAGTCTTATCAGGTACTCTGATGATGGGACGCCTCTGTGAGCTTTTCCCTGTGAGCGTCAGATAGGTTAATATTAGCAGAGTAAAAATGAAAGAGAGCATTCAGTTCAAGTCAATACGGATGAAGCCTGCTGAGCTTGGGACCATTGTTCTCAAAGGGGGCCGTTTGTGCCTTTTTATTCGTGTTGAGGCACAACAAGAAAAGATAGCTTTTTAAAAAAAATAAGAGCAAGCATTTGATAGTGAAAAGCAACTCCCAAGTGTTGTCTTTTGAATTGTTTGTCCTGAAGCTTTAACAAAATACAAAGCCATGTCTTTGAGGATTTTGAATTAGAAGAATAAAGAAAAACATTGATAGTGCAGCCAGTAGTCATGTTTCCATAAAATATGTTCATTAGAAAAATAGTCAATGATGGTGGCAGAATTTGAAAATGCATCCATCATTTTGCAAAAAATACAAAAACAAAAATGATACATGAGATATTTTTACTTTTCCGCAAACAATAGTTAATATTCTTCATTGGGGATGGAAAAAACTGGTGAGCAGAACATTTAACTCACAGTCTTAGCTATTTCCCCTTCTTTTGTTGGCTTTTTCCCCCAAATATTCAAACATTAACTTCAGCTTTGCTTGACTATTAAAGGGAAACCTCTTGAGTTGTACTTTCAAGGCCCATTACTTTTGTGAGGTTGCATTTTTTAACAAAAAGCGTTCATGTTAGCATGTATCTCCTCACAATATGGAGCTGCTTTATCACAGTTTAAGCTAGCATTAGCTGTTTGGACCTTTGTCAAGCTGCAATGTAGCAACACTAGCCAAGTTAGCATTATGTTAGCCAAACGCATCGGCTGGTATTCATTTTAGGAGCCTTTTCATCTTGGTGAATTTCGTTTCTTGCTTCATCTTCTAGCCATGTGTGATGTAGCCTGTACCACCCCCATCTAACAACACTATACAGTCTAGTTTATTCAGGCCAAAGTAGTTAGTGGAAACAATTCTCTTTTTTTCTTTTTCTTTTTTCGCAGCATTTCAAAAGTTAGCTTCAAATCCATTTGACAGTTAAATAGAAACACCGCTACTGCTGCTGTCAGAGAAAAAGCATTGTTGCTGTTTGCTTTGTTTCGTTGCTTGATTTCTCGTTCCAATCGTTTCTTTCTTCTGCAGCAGGTTTCAGTCCCTCAGCAGACATACCAGCAGCCAGTGTTTGTGTCCTGCCAGCCAGGACAGGGAGCAGTGGCTGTTGCTGGCATGCAGCCCTGCTACAGCCTGATCCCTCCGAACCAGCACACCACCATGAGGTACAGTTCCACAGCTGTGACAGAGTTCCAGAAGTAACGCTAAAGTGTCCGTATTTGATGGATTACCTGGGTTTACATCCATTCAGGAATTTCTTGGCACCCACAAAGAAAAAATCACTGACAGCAGCATCCTAAGAATTGAGGATATAAGCAGCACTTTAGTTGTTTAGCCAGCTTAAACAATTGGGGTTTTGTTTACTCGAGCATAATAGATGTTTTTGTTCATCACATGGTTAGAAATACAAGGAAAATGCAAAGAATCTGTCAAATACGGAACACAAAAACATCCCCCCTCCTGTATGCAGAACGATCGTGTTTACAGTTGATTGTAGTGTCCAAACCTCCATTTTAGTACCGGGAAGAGAGTGTAGTTCTTCTAGTAGCACACCATGAACAGTCCTGACATGACTGGAATACTGTATTTAGATGAGAGCAGAGAAAAAGAGGTGGTCAGGCAGGAGTCTCGAGGGGTTTTGAGGTGGAACGGGCTGAATAATGCTCTTTGTTTGACAGAAGAGAAATCCAATTTTGACCTTTAACTCACAAGTCATGTGTTGAGTGTCGGTCTTAAAAGTGACATTCTTATGCAGGGAGAGTTCCACATATTCATTGAAGAATCCTCTTTGGGCTTAATAATGTTTTGCTTTATCTTGTAATAATCGTAGCCTGTCCCATGCTGGATTTTTGAGGTTGAAGATTCATTTTCATTTTATATTAGTTGTAAGTGTTGCAAGATTTTGCAAATCTGAATTACAGTTGATGCTGATATTGATATTTGGCAGTTAAAACCTCGGAGTGTTCTAAGAAAAGTAAGTCAAAAGATGACTATATTTTGCATTTCTACCATGTTAAATGTATCTTGAAACAACTTGTGGACCACTCACTCCTCTACTTCCCATTTTTCAGACATTTTTTCACGTAAATATGTTTTGTTTTACTCTGTATAATTTGTTTTCGCTGCTCTGTGTAAATACAGACTGCAGTTCAGGTGAAATTTCTTTAATTTTTATCACACAACTGTTGGTCACAGCTGTGCCAAGGAGCGCAATATTTTTTGGATTGTTTTTACAGAATCTGTGGCTTATTTTTCTGCAAATTGTGAGCTTATATTGCTTCGTATTTGCAACAGAACCACACATCAGAAGTTAAAATTCTGACACTTCCAGCCGTTAAATGATTTACTTTTTACAAGGCTTTCAAACTCGCTGGTAGTTTTAAGGTTGTATTTGTTTTATTGCATCAGACACTGTTCACTTCTACTTTCCAAGCCAGAACTTTTCATGCATATCATATTTTGATGTATGAGTGTAATCACTTTAAAGCCCTGTTTTATTTCTTAATATTTAATAACCCGGTTTGCATTGATCCATTTTATGATCAATTAGTCAAAAGTCGCTGTCTAAAATGTTAATTGTGTTTTCTGGTACATTGTTTTGCTCCGAAATTAACTTAGGTCCTGTTTACAGTGGTAATACACTCACTCTGATTTATGTTCATCTTTTTCTAATGACACTTTGTAATAGCTGAAGTGGCTTTAATCAGGTTTCGATGGAATAATTAGCCTGGCCTTAGCTGTACTTTGTCCCAGAAACCGATTTGCAGGTACTTGATGGTGTTTCTCACTCCTGAAGGTGCCTCTTATTTATAGACCGAACAGGCCTGATGAGTGAATCCCCAAAGCACCTCTAAGACAAGGTCATCTTTGTTCACTGTGGGGGAAAAAAATGAAGTTATTACCACAATGCTTTTGGTGAACTGGGTCTGCGTATAGCTGATGAATGTCTACTCTGACACCGCCTCAAAGAGCTTTAGCCATTTTCCTCCATTACTGGGCTGCTGTGGAGAAGTGTGGAGTGCCTCTCATTATAGCTGATTGATAGAACTAGTTCACAGAAAGCAAAACATGTAATTAGTTTCTACCTCCATGGACCCAATCAATCTGGATACTGGTGAGTGGAGCACTACTGGGACCGTTGTGCGCGCACGTATACATAACAAACAGCAGACATGAATGCAGCCGTGTGCGAAGTCGTCACCAGCCCAAGAACAATGCAGAGATACTCATATGTGAGGAGAGGTCACTTTCTCATTGTCCCAGCTGTAAAATGAGGCTGCTTTAGTAGGGCAGCCGGTGTGGAAATGATTTATGTGGCGGCGTTGGATCGGCTCAGGCTTCTCCCAAGAGTGCCGACTGTCCACCTGCAGCCTGCTTTTCCACCAGCTGGAGACGAATCCCTGCAGGCAGGGCGCTTACAGAGCAGAGCGCCTACTTTCCAGATGGACTTAAAGTTAGATTTTAGATTTAATACCCCAACTGCAGCGCTAAGATTCCACAGATCTGTGGAGGTTTAGAAAAAGATTTCTCTGATCACTTAGGTGTCAGTATTGGACTTTATCTTTTCAGGTCTTCAAGTCATGTGTAATGATTAATTAATGGCATTAGAAATAGTTGTTTTTGAAGCTGCAACTACAAGATGTTTGGCTTCAACCATCAAATGTTTGCTTAAATTGATCAAAGTTTTGATTATTTGACCAATAATTACTATAAGCTGCTCAGAAAGTGACAAAAGTATGATTTAAATGTCACTACACTGAAACCCTGCAGGAGCCCTTTTTAAAAGTCTCAAATTGAATAGTGCAAACTATAACAGAAAATTATAATAACTCCATCAAGGAACATGACAGAGCAATGTGACGATGGGCGTACGTTTGTTTGTCTGTTTTTCCATCCGTGTGCAACATTACTCAAAAACGGATGAATGGATTTAAATGAAATTTTCAGGGAAGGTCAAAAATGACACAAGGACCAAGTGATTAGATTTTGGCAGTAATGCGGCTTATAGTCTGAATCCACAGATTTCTTAAAGATTTCTGTATCATCGCGGCACCTCGTCACTGTAACTATGACAACAACTGAATGCGACATCAGCTGCCTGCTGACGATCACATGATTGCGATCCTACGACGGTTGGACTGCTGCAGACTTATTGGGACTTATCTGTCTGAAATGATAAAAGGAATGGCTGATTAAACTGTGGGAGTGTTTCCGAGTCCCATCAATTCGCGCTACATACTTAGGTGATGAAATTCAATATCCGTACAGAGCATACACATGCATAACACACACCTGTGCTCAGCGCAACGTCATTTTGTTTGTGGGTACATCTGTAATAAATGGACACATTCTATGTTGCTTTGATTTCTGATTATCAATAACTAATAATTTAAAAAAGTCGCATTTCTGACAATACCATATGGGGGAATGAACAGCTTTGATGGAGTACTGTGCTCTCTGAGTGCTTTTCTTGTTAAAACATGCGGTTTACTGTGTGTCTTCCATCACAGTTCAACAGTGAGTTTCCTGCCCGCCCCGATGATGGAGCAGCTTCAGTTTCCTCAGACCTCGTCGCCCTGCGTCTCCCAGCAGCACCCGGGCCAACAGTATGCAGGTACGCTTTTCTGTAGACCAGGCAGAGGGCCACATTCAAACACAGTGATCTACAGTAGGATCACGCGCTGAAGTGCGAATATTCACTTTTTCTGACATTAGCCACCCTGGAGATACCCCATCACTGCCACCACGCTCCCACACCCTTTATTTTCCCCATCTCTCAGTGTCAATATCTGCAGAATGGATTCCTCCGCAGCTACGACCTGCACTTCATAATGAAATAATCTTCTCTGGGTTTACTTTGCCGATGTATGTGCGTCAGACGCGTGATTAGATTTACACTCTGGATTTTCAAAATGAAAAAGAGCGAGGCGCGGTGATGACGGGTCCCTGGAGTTTGGATAAGTTAAAGTGATTTGCACCATCCAGAGCTGGACGGAATTAAACGGCGATTAGGTCGACCACTGCAAATGTTACGCTGACGTCAAACTCGGTCAGAGCGTTGCCAGTGTTTGCTGCAGTGAAAAACTATTAAAGTAAGAAATCACCGATGGCATCGCTCATCAGACGTGTTGCTGCTGCTCTGCTCCTCTGGTTGTATTGGGATGTATCATCACGTGGTTTGACATGAGCATACCTTGCATTTTAATTGAGGATATATCTTATTTCCCACTTGTCCCACTCTGAAGTGATGATTCTCAGTTTAATTTAACATGGTCATGTGTGTATGTGAGTGCATACAGCATATGCATATTTATATGGATGTACAGTTGTCTTGTTGAGCTCTCCAGGGCAGCAGATAACTTGTTAGCTAGTTTTCAAACATACAGAACTTTGTCAGAACACATTATGCGTTTTGTTTTTTCCCTTTGCTTCACTTTATTTTATAGCTAGGGGTTTTTTTGAGCATGTAGAAGATCACCAAAGAGAAGTATCTCATAAAAAACAGTCATGTTTCCATTTAAAGTGAACTTTGACAATGTTAAAATATGTAAACATTTTGGCCAGTTTCTATTAACTGTTCGGGCGGAGTACGCTGTGTTTCACATGGCTGTATCAAGGCCAGACACAAAACCAGTTGTGTGAAAACCACTAAGAAACACAAAAAAGAAGCAAAACTCTGTGCAGAAGTGAAAAGAGCCATTTTAGTTTCAGTTGTGACCTGAATGTTCAGTTCAAAGCAGTTTCAATCACCTGTTCAGTGCATTAAATCTTGTTCAGTAAGTCAACAACTGCCTCAAGCAAGTATAAAACTGGAATGTTTTTTAAAGTTGTCTCCATTAGATTACTTCAGAAAGGATGTAAAAATACATTATCAAGACAGGACTTCTGCTGCTTACCTCCCTGAAACACGTCATTTAAAATCCTGGCTTTTCTTGTCTACATCACCATGTAACTCATTTGCATAATACCTACAAAGAATGAGCAGTTTCTTCACTAGAGTCACCTCAGCTGCTATCCCTACGTAACCAACATGCTTTCATCAGGCTGACCAATCAGAGTGGGCTTTTTGTTCAGCAAGGAGCTGAAACGGAGCAGAAGGTGCTGCAGCAATTTACAGTACAAGAAAAATAATGTGTTTTTGAGCATGAAACATTATAGTAGACCCTGAAAAGACTGTTATTTACCTATAAATGAACGTCATATGGGCTCTTTAAAAATAGTCCTTAAAATCAACAGTCAGTGTTTGAGGAGAAAAGCTGACATATCTACCAGTGATGTCAATAATCAGTCATGATATGGATACTTTTGTGTCAGTCTAATTGCCCAGTTAGGTCATCACGGAGGCAAATGGATGGAACTACCAAAAAGACATGAGAAATAACAGAAAATTAAGGCAGACTTTTGCTGTTAGAAAACATCCTCATAATAAGCCTTATTTTCCTGGTTATTTCCTGCGTGTTGCGTGGTTGAATGTCCGTCCAGAGGCCCAGGTGGGGTAGTCTCCTCACTAATGACCTTTATTATTCATGTCTGATTATTACGGGAGCCCAGTGGAGGGAGCCATCATTTCCAACCCGTCAGTAATGAGGTCAGATGAAGGTCTCACGGCGGCCTTACCTACAGCGTGACCAGTAAACACTTTTAATTGGCTAGGCTGAGGCCAGAAATAATCTGCAGATTAAGCCCAAATATCCATTGTCCTTGTTACTGTTAGGAGATTTTATTCCATAAATCAACCGCGCCGTCGCCTGTGTGGAGTTTGTGTAGGATTTCCACCTCATGTGAGCTTAATGTAAACAGAAATTAATTATGCTTTTGAGTCTTGATTGATTGTTTTTTATTAGCCACATGTGTTGCGGTCATGTGTCACAAACAAATAATTTAATTGGATCTGCGGGATCATGGCAGAGGGTTTAGCAGGAAAAGGGAACGGACTGTTATTGCCACTATCAACGTGCCCTTATAATGAAGGCACTTAAGACCTAATTGCTGTGTGAGAGCTGCGTTTCCGCTGATGAGGTGTGTAGCTGAACAAAAGTGCCGGAAAGGAGCTTTGGGGCAAAAACACATTTAGTGTGGCGCATAAATGATGAGCCGACGTGATGAATTAAAGAAGTGGATTTCATGTCGACCCGATTTGACTCTTGCCGGCAACAACAACTTGTTTCTTTAATTTGTATGTGTGCAGGGTTGTTACCCCCGGCCCCCAGCGGCGGCATGGTGATGCTGCAAATGGCGGCGCCCTCCTGCCAGCAGCCCCGGGCCCCCTCCCCCTGCCAGAGGAAGCAGCCCGGCCACAAACACTCGGGACCCGAACACCAGCGCAGCCGTCGGCCCGCTGAGCTCCCTCCGCTTCCAGACAACACGCAGGTACAAACGCTGCCCGAGTGCATCCATCAGGCAGAGACAGAAAGACCCCGTCGCTTAATGGTTTCCTGTAAAGCCATGAGATTGTATTTATCACCTTTAAAAAAAAAAACTAAAAAAAAAAAAGCTTCATCGAGGTTGTCTTGCAGCTTTGAAAACATTTAATTAGCTCTGTGGCCCAGAGGTTTTGACTTGACAGCAGCAACTTTCACATCATTTTAAATTGAATTGTGAATTTGTTTAGCTGATGTTTTTGCTGCACAGGACAATGCGGTACGTGTCGGAAAGTTAAGACGGTCACAAGAAAGCAATTTGAGAGCCAATTTAGTTTGGTTGTCTGAGTCTGACTGTGACGTGAGAATTGTCGCCTTGAGCCAAAGTCGGCCCGGCTGCCGTTCAGGCAGGTTAAATGTCGTCGTAAATAGGCTCTGCAAATGAAGTGAGTGCTGCTGAAACCTGAAAATGAGGAGAAAATAGTCCTTAGCATTAGGGTGTAATGGTACATTAGTGGGACTAATGTGGATGGAATGGTACATTAAAGCAACAACTTGAACACCACAATGACTTTGTGAGAGGAGGAAGATATCGCCAGAGTTGCTGTTTCTGAATGAAAGTGTTTGTGTTGGTCCTGTTTCCTCTCTGCACCGTCGATGTGTTGTGTGTAGAGCAGCCTGCCCTCGTCTCCGGCTCTCACTCCCTCGCCAGGCCAGCCGCCCAGCGTCAAGGGCCTCCCATCAGGCATCTCGCCCATCCCTGTCATGGCCCACCACCCGCACCACCACCCACAGCTCCCTACAGCCTTCTGCCACAGTGGACAAGGTCAGACACGCACTGGTGTTTACGCCCTCACACACAGTATTACAGAGAATTAATGCTCCGCTCCAGCCAGTGGCAGGTTCAGTGTTAGTACCTGACCTCTGAGGTTAGCTGGAGATGATTTATTTTTGGGCTTATTGACTTTATTTGACAAGAGAGACAAGACAGTGGGAGAGAACGGTGAATGGGAAATGTGCAAATACAAAATGTGTCTGAACCACCTGATAGTGGAGTTCATTTACACCTTAGCCCTTTTGGCAGATAGCTAGCTGGATCTCTAGGATAAGCAGTAGCTACCCAAGCTAGCTGACTAATCTGACAATCCAAAAACCATGCTAGTGCAGGGTTGAGTTGAATATTTACATAGCTAACTGACTCGCTATTAGCCACCGTGTAGCATGCTTTTAGAATTACATTTAGCTTACTGTGCCCAACAAATATCAAATGGATGATTTATTTTCATGAATCATCAGTTTTAAGAAATTTTGCTGGATTTTGGTAGATTTTTTTGTGAATGTTCTTAAGAAGCATTTTTAACATTTCTTTTTTTTCCACCAAAAATGTTCAAAGATTTCCCAAAAATATTGAAAATGTGGACGTCAGAAGTTTCGCTGGAAATTAAAAAAAAAAAAAATCCTCATTTTCAGACTTTAAAGCGGGTCAATTTTGACCCGCAGGGCGACATGAGTGTTAAGTAACTGCATTATGACGTCAGAATGAACGTCTTGGCTGCGTAGCAGAAATTGTCAAATTAGCCAACTAGCTCTTCTAGCACCTGCTGATGCAACTTAAGTTAGCGAGCTAGCTGCTTACAATGAAGTCTAGGTTATCAAGCTAATAACCCACAGACTAACTTGCAGTTGAATTTCATAAACCCCAGTTTGTAGCCAAGTGTGCATAAACTAGTGGACGGTCTAAGAATCTTTCTGTGCTTGTTGTGTTCTGTGAAATGAATCTCAATAAGCTAATGTTCAGCTTTGGATGTTTGGGTTTGTGACACTTTTTGTAAATGTGTTTTTGCTGTGATTTCCAGGTGAAGCACACTATTCTCTACTGGGCCAACCTCTGCAGTACAAACCCTCCATCAGACCTCCGCTGATCCACACTGCACACATGGTGGCCAAACACCAAGTAAGACTCAACATTTATGACAATTCATTCTTCCCCTCTGAACCCCAGACCAGCATTGTCAGGGCATTTCTTGGTTCTGTCACGTTTTTACTCACTGTGGACTCATTTTTCACTGCAATATAAAGTCCTGCAGCTCTAAGAAACAGAACAAAACAGAGGATATGTATTGAGTTCATTTTTAAATTACATGTAGAATAAAGTGATTTTGATGAGACGTCACTATTGAGCTTAGATTTGGTTTAATTTCCTGACCGAACAATGCATCACTGATGAATCGTTCAAGGAAAGCCGAACAATTCTGTCAGTTTTTACAGTTTCTGTCTGATAAATGGCTTCTTTCTGGCTGCTTTTTTCTTTTCCAATGAGAAGTCTTTCAAACCCACTGGCGGTTTTTTGGAGTTCAAAAGGTTAAACATTGAAATATTCCATCGCTGAGAAAAGTTATTTTTTGAGCTTACAAGTGAAAATTCTGCCGCTTTGTTCGAAACTTCTCCCACAAGGTTATTTTTCATGTCTATTTTCTTTTCTTGTCTTCATCTCTGCCCTCCATTAACAAACCTAACGTTCTTCTTCTGTCTCCTCAGGGTCCACTGGGGGTGTGGCGTAGCGGTCATGGGAGGAAGGCCAGCAGAAAACCTCTGTCTTCAGATCTCAGTGTAGGTGAAGCAGGTAATAGGAAGTCCAGAGGGAGGCTTAGTGAAGATAGCTGCAGTCGTTTTTTAAGAGCTTTTGACCGAGCTGGACCTCTTTTCTACAAAAAGGAAAACCGGACGTAAATGTCGTAATGATTAAGTGCTCTTTTATTTAATTTAGTGAAGAAATTCCGACTGAAACACGAGGCTTTAGATGTCGATCAAAAACAGAGCCTCATGCTGAGATTCATCCCATGATAAATCCAGCTGCTCTGTATTTCTACTTAGCAGATTAAGCGACGTAGCATCACCTTTTTATTGTGTCGGAATATGCTTGCTGCGCTCCGACGCTGTGGAAAAATAGCGTTTGTGAATGTAAGCAGAATAAATCACAGACGGGGCAGAATTCACACCTGGCAGTGGAACCTGCAGCCCCGGCAGGATTGAGCCGACAGAAATGTGCTGATTATTTCAAATATGGCGCTGTAATTTCTGCACTCGCCGAGGTATTTTTCTGCATTATTCAGGCGCTCGTGTCAACAATCCCACCAGGACAATCATGAGGGAGGAGGAAGGTGGGGGAGGCTCGTGAGCAGCGTGTTTTTCAGAGAAATTAAGACCGAAAACCCAATATTGGAGTTTCTATATTCGATAGCTCTGACCGTCCTTCCAGCTCCGAGCTTTAAAGCTGACAGCAGCATTTTGTTGAAGCCGATGGTGCAGGCCTGATTTTTTTTTCCTCTTAACTCCAAATCTTACCAAGTCCATTTGTCTTATTTTTTGTCAAAATGTCTCATCCCACGTGATTTAAGATAAATTCACGAGTGACATTTCACCAAGATGGAGGGACTTTTTAAGACCGTGCATCTTGTTAAGTCAAACAAACTTGAAATTATCTTGTTTTGAGTTGAATTTTACAAGAAAACTCAAAACAAGTTTAACCCTCGTGTCATCCTGTGGGTGAAAATTGACAAAAAAAAATTTTCACTGTGAAACTTCTGATGTCCAAATTTTCAACATATTTGGGAAATTTTTGAATATTTTTGGTGAAAAAATGAAATGTTGAAAGTGTTTCTTAAAGAAAGTGTTTCTAAAGAAAAAATCACTTTAGATATTTTTATGATTTTTTTCAGAAGATTTTTACTCATTTTTGAAAAATATTTACAAGAATTTTTTGCCAAATTTGGGGAGGATTTTTTTTTTAAATAAAAATTTAAGGGAAACTTTGGAGGAATTACTGGAATTTGTTTCTTTATTTCGTTTTGCAAATTTTCAGAAATTTGGGACATTTTTTTGCTTAATTTTTGGATTTTTTTCAGACAATGAAACAATACTTTTTCTGTGAATGAGGACAACAGGAGGGTTTTAATTTGACAGCAGCATTTTATCAAAGCCTCCCGATGGTGCAGGTCTGATTTTTTTTTTTTTTTTTTTTTTTTTTTTTTTCCCCCTCCTCTTTACCCCTGAAAGTTGTTTTATTTCCTGGCTCTGCTGCTCACTGTTGCTGTTTCATGTGTCTGCAGTGAGCGGTCGGATGCTGGAAGCGACACATCCTCCGGAGGGGATCAGCTGTACAGACTCCCACCACCTCCTGGCAGAGCTCTGCAGAGGGGGCGAATCCATCCAGCGGCTGTCGGACCGTCGGCCCCGGCTGTGCGACGCGACCAGAGATGCTCCCGGCGGAGACTTGGCCTCATCATACTCTATCTTTGCCATGCTCCCCTCCAGATACACCGCGCTCCGCCACACCGGCCCCCAGGGCACCTTTAAACTCTCAACTAGCAGCAGACACAAAGGGGAGCCGTGCGACTGGGAGGCGGCATAGCTGCTCAGATCTCGGTGCATCTTTCAAGGAAGCGCCACACGAACGCACATCCAACCACCTGCCTCTGTTGCCTCAGTCTGGACTGTCTCTGCCCAGACTCTGTCCAAATATCAAGCGTTTTGAAGAATGAATGTTCACTTTTAGTTCATTTTTAGCTTTTCGTTCCGGCCGACGGGTGGAGACTGACGCATCAAAAACTTCTTTGTAAAATGTGAGCTCAACTCCCGAGTTTGCCGGTCTGAAGCGTTTTCTGAGATCCACTGTGGCTGTTTTTGACAGCAGGTGTGCGTGACGGCGCCGCGTCAGGAAAAACACCCATAATCTGTTTGTTTCTGGTTCTAGAATGTTTTCGTGCCCGATTTAGAAGATTAGACGGTATAATTGTGTTTAAATCGAGCGTTGATATCATTTTTTTGGGTTTGGTTTCACTTTGATCGGTGAGTCCGTCGGCTTGAAGAATACACAGCAGCACCTGTACAATTAGAAACACTGAATGACAAATATGCTACCTGAATTATCTGAAGTCACCGTTCAACACAGTGAATGTTGCTTTTGCACTGAAGTGATGATCAAGATGGAGATTGGTATAGGACAGAGCCTGGATTTTCTTTTATTAACCCCCCTATTAATACCTGTTTGTTGCACTCGACCAGGCCACTTTGTTTTATATATTAAATTAAAATGTTTATATGCACAAGAAAAATGCAATCGTCACTCATATGTTTGTGTGAATCATGAGAGGTGTTCTGTGTATGGTGTGGCTTTTTTCTTTCTTTTTTTTTTTTTTTTGGTTTGACTCTTAATAAATGTTTGCACCACACGTGTTGAGGTTTTTCCCCCCTGCAAAGCCAAAACATGACTAGAAATTAGAAGCTTTAATCGAAAACGTGTCGAAATAAGCAGCAGATGAGGCAACTAGCTGGTAAATGTTGCCATGAGGTTTGTCTTTGTGCCTGCTGGGCTTCAGGGAGCTGCAGAAATGAGCCATTTTGAGCGCAGACAAAACGTGGAGAAACAGCGACACCAAGCGGCCACACGGCGCCTCTGCAGCTCAGTTCAAACCGGCAGAAAGTGAAACTAAAACCGAGGAGTGTCCGACAGCAGCGGGTGTGTTTGTAGCAACGTGGTGGTGGTGACCGTTAATCGTCAGATGTTTGCCCGCTTCCGGCCGTGATGGAACCCCGGGAGAGCCGCAGGACGGTGGTGGTGTCCGGGGTCCCCGACGCGCTGTCCGCCGGGAGGATGGCGGACAAGCTGATGATTCACTTCCAGAGCCGCAGGAGGAGCCACGGAGGAGACGTGGAGGAGCTCGAGTATCCCACCAACATGGTCGGAGTGGCGTTCGTCACTTTCGACCGAGCTGAAGGTAAATTAGCAGCTTGTGGCTAAACTCAAGCTTAAACCAGTCAAAAAGTGACTGGTTTAAGGTAACTTCCTCATCAGGGGCCCAAATCTGTGCCAGAATACTATTACTGTGAAGGTCATTCTGAGGAAAATAATCCCAGCATACAACAGAATAGGTGTAAAATATCACCTATATGTCAACATTTATCACCTTTTAATGGTTGCGTTATGGCTGCATTGACACCCAGCATATGAACTACTTTAGAGACTAAATTGGAAACACAGTCCTCAAAATAGACCTTCGGTGTATTACAGGGTTTCAGAATGAGCTGTAAACAACACATCTGTCTCAGCTTTGGACCTATGAGTTGTGTTGATCTGCATGTCTTCATCATAGAGCCATGATGAAGACATGCAGATCAACGAAGGCAGTTTAAATCCTGAAGTCAAAATGATCAGCCAAAGATTCCCTTTTCTTCCAAAGTTGAGCACAAAGACGATTTCTTGTTTGATTTCTTCGTGAAGTGGTTGGCTTTTGATGGTCTCTTGTGTACTATATTTTGGCTAAACTCTCTACTTCTGTACTCATGTGCTGGGGAAAGGATTGATCTATCTGTGCTTTGCAGAGATAACACATCAAAACTCTGTCAGATCTTCCAAGTACTACAAACTTTGTTCTGTACTGCTGGATCCTAAAGCTAAGAGAATTTCATCAAGTTGTGCCAGTTTTGCTTCATCCAAACAAAGATGGGGGCAGGAAATGGCATCATGTAGTACAGTGTAAACACAAAATTAAAGATGGCCTCCAGACGTGATTTAACACAAATGAAAATTACTGAGCTTTGATGGATCATTTGTGTCAGAAAGTTTTAAAAAGTAAATACATAATGATATAAAGACTATTTATAGATAAATGATCATTCTGATGTCACAAAGTGCAGCTTGTGCATCTGAGTTTTAAGTGGAGTGCAGAGAAACTTTTGTCCATCTGGTAGTGAATATGAAACCAAAACTCTGCACAGTGAAGCCAAAATAACAAGGAAAAACACATTTTTAAGCAAAGAGGCAACTTTATCATTTATATTTACACTAAAAAAACAAAAACACATTAATCATTTCCTTTTATTGTTCAAAAAAGCAAATTCCACCTATGAAGGTCAGAAAACACAGTCAGTGTTTCAGATTTAGAAGAAATTTAATGTGACTGCTGGAATATCAGACGCTGATTTCTGTATTTGTCTGTGCGGAAACCATACTCCCACTGATGATCATGTACTGTCGTATGAAAGCAGCGTTCCACTGGTAGATAATGAGTAGAGTCGGGCTTTGTTCACGCTCTGTGACAAGAAATAGCAGCGTAGCTTTGTGGGTTCATGAGGCATCATTATGTCGGTGACCTGCGTAGAGAACAGTATAAACTCTTGGCAGATGCGGCGAAGGTGGTGGAGAAGGAGCAGCAGATCATGACGGACAGCGAGTTTCTTCAAGAATACGTCCTCACCGTGTTTCCCTTCAGCAGAGACGTAAGTATGGACATCAGTTTAAAGCAAGTCACTAGCTTTAATGTGTTTAACTGTGTAAGACCAAAATATAGTAAAAAAAAAATACTAATAATGTATATAGAAACCCAAATATAGAAAAAAATATATATATATAAAATAAAAATGAACTGATGTTTGTATTTCTGCAACAAACTTCTTCTTTTAATCACATGATACAAGACCATGATCCAGATGTGCTCTTGTGCTGCAGGTGTTTGTGTACGTCGCCAGCGCCACAGTCGATCTCTCCAAATTCGGCAGTGATCCAGCGCCCCTGATTAAGAGTCTCCAGTCGGCTCACAGATCACTCCGGTTCCAACCTTTGCTCCCTGGAAAAGTGTCCATTGAGGGTCCTTTCTCTGCCGTCCAGGCCCTGAGAGCGGACCTCATCCGCAGGGACAGTCAGCTTAAATCCCCAAACTCAGCCATCAAACTAACAGAGACTCCTGCTAATCCGAGACTAATATCTCATCACAGGTCTGTCGGTTCTGTAAGCCGCAGCGCTTCTAAAGCCAAGCGGGAAGCAGCGAGCTCGAGCAGCTTATCGACGCCGCTGCAGAGCACAGGTGAAGTAAGTGAAGTCCAAAGCCTGCTCTCCAAAGCAAAAACTCCAAACGCTTCCTCGAGGCAAAAAGTTTCTGATGGGAGTCTGGCTGGAGGGAGGTGTTTGGATGCAGACGGAGAAGAACCGAGAGGTCGGCCGAGGTCCAAAATGTCCACAGAATATAGAAGAGAAGGAACAAAGGCCAACGCCAGACAAGTGGTCGGGGCAGAAATCAATGCGGGGATTATTTCGCCATCGTCGGGTCTGGACCTGCTTCCTGCAGAGCAAAAATCAGCAAACAAACCACAACAGCACCTCAGAGCAGACGGGATTTCAGAATCCAAAGCCGGAGGACAGAATCATTTGGCTGAAGCGAAGTCATTCCAGAACACATTGAAAGATGTCTCAGCACCATCGAAGAGCAGAGCTGATCTGACTGAAGTCCATCCGGAAGATCTCTTGGTCGACTCGTACACGTTCAGATACATCCAAAAATTCCACAAAAAGGAGCTGGACAGATGTTTCAACGGCGTTAACATGTTCGTCCAGTGTTTTAAAGAAGATGGCTTCACTCGGATTTCCCTGACCAGGAATCAAACTAACACGGCAGCTTCAAGCATCCAGCAGGCCTCAGAAAGATTACAGGCTTTGATGGACTTCTGGTTTTCCACTTTAAGAGTTCGCGAGATGTTCTATGACTCGGCAAAGCTGCCTGATAAACAGAAAGTGACTCAGATCTGCGATGACGTGAATTCACTGCACAAAGACGTTCTGTACGTATTTGAGGGTTGTTTCATTAAGGTCATCGGTCCATCGGCGTCCATCCACTCATTCTGTAGCAGAGTGAAGGAAACCCTGAGAAGGTGAAATAAATGGGTGCAGTTTTACCAGCGACCACATGGTGGCGCAGTCGTACCTTCACAGAACCTTCTGCATTCCTGTGGTTGTAATTTCTAATAATTAGAAGCATATAAATAAGTCACACTGTGTATATTAGATATCTGCCTCAGAAACATCAGAATTATCTCATATTAAATTAAAAAAAGTAATAGAACACCTTCCAGTACCTGAGTCCCGCTTGTTTATCCCTGGATTACTAATTGGGCCTTTAAACAGCAGGTTTTAATCTGAATGATGTTCTCACAGCAGTAGGGGTGAGTCTTAATTAACCTCCTCATATCTTAATTACAAATGATCGACTTCTAATTAAAACTTTAAGAAAGCAACATGCCAACCTGTCTCACTCAACCAAATGGCGTTTTATCAGGAGTTTAACTTGTATGTCAGTGTTTGATCTCATGTTAATTGACATAAAATTATATATTTTTTTGTTTTTTTAAGTTGTTTCCATTACATTTGAATGCAAAATTCAATAAAAAGATGGAAAAAGTGTCAGTAATGCCTTAAAAGCCTCCTAATGGATGATTTCCATGATGCATAAACATATCATTTTCCAAAATAATTTGTATGCAATTCCATTTTTTGACAGAAGTACTTCAACGGTCTTGTAAGACGTGTCGTGGAGCCTTTAACCCTCCTATTGTCCCCATGTACGGGCACCAAAAAATATTGTTTCCTTGTCTGAAAAAAATCCCAAAATTCAGCAAAAATATTTCAATAATTCCAATAATTCCTCAAAAGTTATATTTTTTAAAAATCCCCCAAATTTGGCATGACAGTTCTTGTAAATATTTTCAAAAAATGATTAAAAATCTTCCAAAAAAATCCTATAGGTTTCACTGTGAATTTTTTTTTCTTTTCTTTTTCCCACATTTTCAAACGGGTCAATTTTGACCCTCAGGACGACACAAGGGTTAGTTGGAGACCAGCAGGGGGCGCTGTAACACTTCCCTCCACATGTTTTAAAATAGAGCTGCTGCGGCTGGCCTCACTGAAGTAATTTTGGAGGCTGAGTTTGGCAAACAGGGTGCAGATTGGCCACCAAATGATGTCAGTTGGGTGTCCCATTACACACCCTCTACACATTCACTCAGGGTTGCACCTTTACCAAAGAAAAAAACATGCGAGGATGTGGAGTAGAACCCGGTAGCGTGGAGGCAGCTTCTTCCTGCTCTGCCATTATTCAGATGAGCTCGCTCCACAGCCTCAATAATTGATTCATTATGTAAAAATAAGCCACACTACCATAATGAACGCACACAAACACAGACAGTCTCCCAGACACACTCACTCTGACTTGTTACCATAGGAACGTAGTGGAGGAGGTTGCCGAGCTGCGGCGTTGTTAGGGGGGATACAACTAAAGCATCCAGGAGGACGGAGGAATTAGATTTCCAGCATGAGGACCCTTCAGAGGCGAGGAGAGGGCAGACCTCAGCGTTACCTGGGAGGAGCTGCAGCCTACAGCAGGAATGAACCCTCCTGAAGCAGGTTCTGGGCCTCCATCACCCCCCCTTCCATCCTCCTCCTCATTATGCACGACGTGTAATTAGGTAACGGCGTTTTTGAATGCATTAAACATGCATGACTTTCGTGATGGAGGTCAGAAGCAGCGGCGGGCAAGAAAAAGCAGCAATAGAGTCTTTCTCAAGGACGCTTTCATGGTGGACCAAGTCTACTGGGGATCAAAGCTGTTATTGGACTCAGGATGGATGACTGAGGCCTCCAGCCCCCGAGGCCTGTTCCTCTGTCTGATCTCACTGTTAACAGCTCTGGTGAGCAACACAAACACACAAATACACGCAGCACAAGCGCAAAATGACAACAAAAGACGCTCAATCTCCACTAAACAGCCACAAACAGTGACAACAAATGAATGCGAAATGATCACAAACAGACAAAATGCCCATGAAAAGAAAAAATAGCAATACATAATACTACAAGGAGGCGCAATGTGATAAATGTATAAAATGATCAGTTACAGAATAGCTAAAAAAAAAAAAGACCGAGAGTCCCAGAGGCGCAGTGTAAAGATACACAACTCCAGAGACACAAAGTAAACACAAAAAGAAAACACAAAGTGACTACACAGGTAAAGCATCTATATAGATCTGCAAAACACTTAGAGAGAAACAAAAGGAAACACACAATGTTTTAGAAGAAACAAAACAACTACAAGTAGACACAAAGCATCTACAAAGAAGCACAAAATACCGATATAAAGAATAAAAATAACTACAAAGAGCCTGAAAATGACAACAAAGAAACACAAACGACTAAAAAGTTTAAGAAAATGTCAAAAAAAAGTCATAACATACAGTCGACAGCCCAATAGTGATCTGGTCATAAACGGAAGCCGGATGACTGAGGACATGCAGCTCTGGATTGAAGGATTCTTCATGTCTGTTCAGGAGGTCTGACGTCTCTGAACTGTTCAGATCCACAGCAGCTGTCGTGTTCGCTCTGATTGTGTGTTTTGTCGTGTTCAGACTCACATCCTGGAGGTCAGAGGTCAGACAGACGAGCAGCGTCTCTCCTCGCTGAGGAATGAGGCTGCAGTGATGGATAACCTTCTCCAGGCTAAGTGTTGGCGCACGTCGCAGCCACAAATTACATCTTAATGATTCTCTTTACAGATCATCACCCAGAGGAGGGAAGCAGGGAGGGATACGACTGCTGCCCCCTGACGCTGCTCGGCCTAAATGTTGTTGGGTATGATGGAGGAGAAATTAGGGGCAACAGAGCAAGAAGATGGTTTGTGTGTGTTGGCTGAGGAAGAAAGATGGATGGGGTTTAATTGGTCGGACAGCATACGAGCCGTAATGTAAGCACACGACTGGATCCTCTAGAATCTGCAAATGGAACCAAAGTGTGACTGATGGTCAACGTTTAATGTTCAGGTCCTCAGTTTAGCATCAGCTCATTGATCGCATTAGTTGTGGGCTCATTAAAGCATTTTACCCCAGATATTAGTCATGTCCTCTGCTCTCAGTCTTTAGTTAAAGCTTATTACCATAGCTCAACATTTTGGGATAAAAATATTGATACCACTCTTTGAAACCAAGGAGTTGCTTAGCTTAGCTTAGCATAAAAACTGAAAGCATCTCCGCTGTTTGAATTCCACTTCAAAATCAACAGTTTTTAATGAGAAAGATGCAGTGTGACTTCTCGGAAATCACACAAGGAACAATTGATTAAATTGTGGGGGTGGTTCCAAGTCCCATCAATTCCCACCGCTACATCAATTACCACTGCTACATATTTAGGTCACGTGATTCGGTGACCGTACATAACATACACATGCATAACACACGCCTGTGTTCAGTGCAACGTCATTTTTTATTAAAGATTTCATCTGTTGGAAATGATGTAATTGAGCAGCCTTGGAGGAGTACTACGCTCTCTAACTGCTTTTCTTGTTGGATTCTGTCATTCTCTCTTTGTACGTTTCCTTCGTACTTTTTTATGCACGTTCAAAACATTCATACGTTTCACTAATCAACAAATTAACTGTTGGGATCTGGAGGCATCCGAACAGAAACATTTAGATCATTGTGCGTTTTCCAACAAACCCCAGATTAGCTCAATTCATGTGAAAGACAAAACAAAAGCCGAAGATGTAATTCTTAATCAAAGTGTGTTTTCGACATTCGTCACAGTTTTCAGATTTGTTGCAGTAGTGAGATCATCGGGGCGGATTCAGGTCAAAAGGTGCCTTTGGCCAGACATCCACTGGCGTCCCTGAGGGGGCTGTTATTTTCATATCAACATAATTTAATAATATTTTCAGTTAATTGGGTTTGTGTCTGCGTCATGTCATCAGTTTAGTACCCTCTAGGGTCCCAAGACAACCTGGGCTTTCATGGTGAACTGTAGACCACCACGCCAGTAGAAAATTTTCCGATGCAATGGACATTTGAGGCAGTTTCAGTTTAGTTTTACTTCCAAACACTGCTGGTTTGTTTACAGCCCGTCCAGCCACATTTGTGAGCAGCGTTGCTTCGATTTTGGCACGCTCAGTGTTATCATCGCCAACAGAAACCACGGCCAAGCCTATCAAAATAATTATCCTTTCACAATTGCACATCATCTGCTCCGTCTTCCTCCGTCCTCACATCTCGGCTCCCCCAGCTGCTCAAACTGCCTCACGAGCCCATCCAGGAAGCGTCAGTATGATTATCAGTCTCTCCTCAGACCATTTCAAAAAGCTCACAGTTAGTGGGGTGTGAAGAAGAAACGTGATTGCCTGTTAAACCTCGACACCGCAGGCCGCAGCGCGCAACACCCGGACGCCACATGTGGGCCCCTCTCAATTCAGAACTGTAATTTCGCTCTTATTTAAAGACAGTACGGTCGTCTGAAGCTGTCGGATCTTTGGCAGGTTCGTCTGAAGAAGCAAAGTGTGTGAAAACAACAGTTTACTGCGGATGCAAACAACAGCCCCTCAGGGACTCCAGTTCTCATTCAAACTCTTTTTGGAAGGTGATCAGACAGAATCAACTTTAGAGTGAATCCTATTGTAGCTGTTTACATGTGGCTTGTTTTCAGATTTAATTATGTTTTTGTACCTAAATGAAGCCTTGTTGTTGCCTTTCCAGTTGGTTGCGCTCACAATTTCCATTAACTCTAAAAGTCCAGAGGGTAAACACAACAGTTTGCAGCAAGATCAATCCATTTTAAAAGAAATGTCACCAGTAAATTTCACGTTTAACCTCAGAACCGACAGCAGGTTTCGCCAAAAATACATCCCTTACCACAGCCAGAAACAGTAAAAACAAAGAATTATTGGATTTTCAGGTTTTGAATAGCCAGGACACATGTTTGAGATGCAGAAATTACCCAAAAACAAGCATTAAATTTTGATATTCTGCATTTCCATTCAAACATTAGGTCAAAGTAAACCATATGCACCAGATCTTGGAAAAAAAACAGCAACAAAAAAAACCCTGATTTTGTGTTTCTAAGTGCAACAGTGAAGCCATGACTGACACAATTTCAGTAAATATTCAGGTGAACTGCAGGCAGTATTTCCACAGAGTGACTGAGAGTAAAATAAACTGGATCAGTACAATAAATGCTGCATGGCTTGAAAATGTAACCAATTGTCATTCAGCATGGTTAAACATCTCTGCAGAGTTGTGTGAAAAGCATCAAATCTGTAGAGGTTGATAAAATGGAAATACTTAAATGATCATAGTGTGTAGAACCACATTTTTCCAGCTTTTGTAGCATCTGTGAGCACGTAGAAAATGTTGTATTGAGGAACCTGATTTAATCCAGTGAAAGACTTTAAATTGCAGTGAAGATGAGCCCACAGTGAGTCAAAATGTGTCAGGAGCAAGAAAACATCCACAAACTGGTGAGAGTCAGAGAGTTAGCCAGTAGCAAGTATCTAGCTAGCTGTGTGTAACATCCACTTATGTTTAAGCTCATCTGCTGCAGTATTTCTGAAAAAAAAAAAAAAAGAGGAATATTTGCAAATGATTGCAAAACAGGAACTGATGTGTCATCTTAGCAACACTGCTAACCAGATTGCTAACTGATATGTCACTACAATAACTCATTGATTTTAGCTAATGCTTCTGGAGCTAACTCCCACTACCAGATACATATCTGGCTAGCATGTTAGCATTAGCTCTTCAGCTACTCCTCTCGCAATATCTTGATATCACTGGCCAAAATAATTCAAAAAACAGCATACTTGTGATATCTGTAGAATATATAAAAAATATATATTAATGATCAGTGTAAAATTAATCTTTAGTTTGTTGTGTGTTTTGTCTTTTTGGCACTTGAAATTTACTTGAAATATGAGTGTAGGGAGTCTGTAAGCATAATACTGTACTATCTTTTGCTCCTATGTTGGTGTGTTAATCAGATAGTTACTGGCTCTGCATTATTTTTTAGAATTATGTGTTTTTCATGTGTATTATTAACGAGATGACAATGTTTATCACTGAAATTCAGCCATGTGAATAGTCACTATGTCCCCTTCAACATTCAGAGAAAAGTTTGGTGCTTTGTCACGTAATGTTTCTAGGTAGACTGAAATCATAATGCGACAAAAAATAAGATCTTTGTGGAGAACACAGGGGTAGATTTGTTCTCAGATTCAGCTTTGATGGGTGAACTGGTTCATTATCTCCTGCGATCGTCTGCAGCTGGTCCAAAATATCGTATGATTCGTTGTGCTGCCTTGTGGGAGAGCTTCTCAATTTCATCTCTCATCTCTCAGCTCCATTAACTGACAAAAGACACCAGACGCCAGAGAGGCACATTTCTCAGGTGGCACCACATGGCACCGTATGATTTGTGGGTCCTCGGATTATTTGGGGCACTCTGTCTTATTTTAAACTGTATATGGATGTGTCCAGGAGGTGGAAACATGCCAGAAATAGGTCTGATAATTCAGATTTGTGTGAAAGTACCTGTACGATTTAATGGCCTGGACATTTTTTAAATTGAAGCCGTCGCAGAAATGCCATCAGTCGCCCCGTGTCTTATTATATCTGCCATTACACATGCACTGACCATGATAGGCCCAGAGGGGGATGATAAAATATGTGACATTGTGGAGGGTCAGAGCATGTAATCGTTGTGGTGAGTTCAATTACAGTGTAGACAAACTGCCGTGAACTGTCCCCAAAAAATGAGAACTTTATACCTTCTGTGGCAGCCACAATGGAAATCTACAAGATCCTCTTTGACACTTAAAAGATAAACATTAGTGTAAGAGCAAGCAGATGAATCAGTGTGCCTTCCCTCCACACCTGTGTTAACGGATTTAGATTTGTCTGGACTAAACGGTTAAAGGAGAAGGAACAGATGGATCAGAGAGAGGCGACGACATACAAGAGGAGATTGTGAATACATCAGTGGCCCAGTGAGCCGATAGGACGTGTCAGCACGGGTGTGCTTGCACATGCAGGTGTGTGTGATGAGTTCATTTGTATGCCGTCAGCATTAGAAATCAGCAGACTGGTGAAGGAGAATGGCGCTGGCTTTATGTGAAATGTTAATGCTTTGACAAAGGGCAAAGATAGATTAAAACTACACCTCAGAAAGAAATTTGAAAAGATCATATAAACTAACGTGCCAGGTGGAGTCAAAGCAGCACAGCAGTGGGTTCCAGCTAAATATACCAAGATGTAGGCTTTATATAGAATTCTAACCTTTAAACGCTGCTGCATGCATAGTTTTTTGGAGCATCCATCAGCTTTTGGAAATTGTAGCGCTACTTTTCTTTTTCTCTTGTTGTGGCTAAAGCATTGTGTGCACGTTTCTGAGATCTTCAGGCTTCCCAATTTGTAACTTTGTCCTGGAAAGCTGATTGTGCACTTGGACAAGCAAGTAAACTGAACAATATGAGAAAACCTTGCTGGTATTTTCTTGTCTTGGGACAGTTAAGGGTGTGTAATATTCATGCTGTATTTCTGCTTTGTAATGATCTGATTCATGACTAGCACAAGTTAACTCATCATCATCAGTAGGCTCAGCTGTGTCATCTTCATTTGGAGGACTTTTGTGACAAGAATACGCCAAAATAAGGAAAAAACATACATGTTCTGCAGAAAACCTGTAGCCCAGGTGCTGCAGCATCAGATTATTGAGACAATGATTACATTATTCATTCATTCCACTTTAATTCTTTAGACACATACTGTGGTTAAAAGAAAATCCAGAGTTTTTTCCTCGTCTTATAGCAAAAATAATGATGAGGTGCAGTCAGATCATTCTACACTGTGTTGTGTGAGCGCCAGATAATGATCTAAGTATGCAGGACTAGCATCAGCACTACGAGGTCACATCTGGTTGGATAAACACAGTAGAAAAACAAAGCTTTTAAGAAAATGACATCATTAAAGAAAAACAGTTTGAGGAATTTCAGGGATATGAGTGCTTCACTGAAAAAAAAACATGAATTAGAAAAGATCTGAGTCAAGGTTAAGGATTAAAAAAGCAGAAACTGTTGTACTATACATGCAGAATGAGCTCAAGCATCAGTATTTTCACTGCACTTTGATAAAAAAAAACTTTTAGACGCATAAAGAAGTAGAAAATCTAAGCATCTTTTCATTCATTTAGAAAGCACTTAGACACGATGTCTCCTCATCTCTAAACCATAAAACACCAAACTCATAAGAGGCTGACCGCGTCCATGCTACCTAACCTCGGATGGAAGGAAAGCACACTGATTTGATTAGGCCCACTGGAGTCTTTAAAGTCTCCTGGAAATGTCAGCAGAATCATCAAAGCGTCCGTCTCCTTCATAAAGTCTTGATCAAAGGCATTCCCAACATACTGCGCCTCTATATTGTTAGCTCACGGGCACGGCGTCCACATCTGCACAGCATTATTGGTTTTATGGGCGTTTTATAAGTGGAGACAGACCGAAAACAGGAGAGACAAGTGACATTTCCCCCTCTTAGCTACACCCTCGGCCCACCAACTCTCTGCTGCATTTGCAGATATGTCACATGCACTCTGTGTGATATCAGCCCTGTTTTACAAGGAATTCCTCTTTGTTTGCTGAGGCTGCTTATTTGTTTTCATCTGCCGAAGCAACAAATGGAGCATTTTGCCACATAGATGACCAACATATTAATACAATTAGACTTAGTAAAGTGCAGCAGTTCTGTAGGGGGGTATTCATAAATCATAACGCTGCATATGCATCCACTCTGAACACAAACCCCAATTATATATGTGCAGCGTGTAGCATAATGTATTCTAACACAAGGGAATTTCCCTTGTAACAGCACCAATCCAATAACACACACACTGATATAAATACCGCTGGTTCACGTTAGGTTGAATTAAATTATTTGATTCTTTTCAAATCAACAGTTTCATTGCTGCAACTTAATTTTAAGGAGTTTCAGTTTTGTTTTTACCTAAATGTAAAATGTAAAGCCAGATTTTATCAGCAGACGTACTGCATAGTTACCTGTTTTCTTTTTTTCTTGTAGTCCTACTTTAAGAAAATGACAGTTGAAAAATCTGAAAAACCATGGACGTCATATGCACAACACTAAAGGAGAAGTAAACCTGAGCTTTTGCCATAATTTTAAAAATAGTATACAGTAATTGTAAGTTCCAATTAACAAAACTGATGTTTAATTGCCTGTAAAAGCACCTTGACTGTATTTTGCCGCCTCCTCCAGCCTGCAGCAGCGTTTCATTAAAGCTGTGAGGCTTCTGAAGCTTTCTGTTCACTCAAACCACATTTTTTTTTCTGTCACATTTATTATCCTATTGTCACACACACACATGCATGCACAGACCATTATTCTTGCCTTTCTATTGTCTCTCAGACCGTCTGAATCTTACTCGCAGCATAACTTCTTTCGTCTCATACAAAGGAATGTGACTGAAGACAAAGGTGTGTGTAAGTCTGATTTATGAACTAAACTTCCTCTCCTATGAATCTCACCTGCCACATACTCTCGTTAAAACAATGCGATGTGTAACCTTGGGTTTTATGCCTTGAATTACACTCATACTTCCAGCCGACTCTCAGCAGGCTGCTCCGACCTCAGGCCACTCCAGCAGATCAAAGTACTGCTGCTGTGAAGCCCTGCCTCCTGAAATCCTCCAAATCCCAGCAGCACCACCCCAGTGGCTCAAACTAACCCCATAACACACTTCGTTTTAATTCACTCTCCCCACCAGAGAGCCCCGAAAGGCCTCGCCTTCGACCGCTCACACATCAGATCATGCCCCCTGCTGCTCTAAGGAGAGCTTTCATTCTTGTCTGGGATGTCCAGACATCCACATTCTCTCATATCAGGATGGAGAGTTTCCATTTCTGCTGCAGATGAACTCACAGATGCTGACACGGTCGCACCTTCTCCACCCATCCCCCGTCACATCGGAAGGGTTTGGCTCACCACGCTGCATCCTCACCACGTCTGCTGCTGATTTCCAGGCCACAATGCAGAAGCCTGCCAGCAGAGGGAGGAGAGAAGAGGGGGGGGGGGGAGCTGTGGATGAGCTCCGGAGGACAGCACGAACATCACCACGGTGACGCCGACGAGGAAGCAGGAAGCTCAGTGTTGCTGTCATCTGCCTGTGTGATGCTTCAGATGACAGCGGTTTGCCGAAACAATTAGTGGAATCACTGATTATAGTTCAAGACCCTTAATTTTAGAGTGACGTGCTTCTGAATTTGGAGGTGTGACTCATGTGATGGTCTGGAACAAATCTGTTCCTTTTTATAACAACTGGGCAGGTGGAGCGAGGACAATAACATTAAAAAAGCAGCTTAAATGTTTGAGATTGTTTGTGTGCAAGTAAGGTAGTTTCTACAGATACGGACCCGTACCCGTAGCCTGTGGCCTACGGATACGGCACTTTCCATTTGCAGACAGATATGGACCCGTACGCGAGTCTCGTGAGTCAAGAAGCTGCTAACCACTGCAAACTGTTGAAAGGTAAGCAAAGGTTAAGGTTAAGGTTAGGGTTAGGGTTAGGGTCCGTACCTGTAGTACCGATGCTACGGGTCCGTACCTCTAGCGTCTACCGGGAGTCACGTGACCAGATCTCGCTTATCTGATTGGCAAATGGTTGTTGCTAGAGGTACGGACCGTACCCGTAGCCTGTGGCCTACGGATACGGTCCGTACCTCTAGCAACAACCATGATCTAATTATATATGGAATATGTGAAAATAAAGTGGTGTATTTGCTTTTGATAACAAAGATTTAGGTCATTTTCACATTGAAAGTACCAAATATTGGTAGGTTATTTACTCTCATGTCACTGTAAAGTAAATTTTTACACAGCCTGTGTGTTACATTTTATTGAGTAAATCTTTAATTTTGTCAATCAGTTTTACAAAAATGTAGGGAAAGATGATCAATTAATGATGAAAAGAATTAGAAAGAGCCAGCATACAGTGTCAGAAGCCTAAAACAGAAGCAGCTAAATCAGCCATCAGTGATTTGATCGTTGACGTCTGTACTTTTTCTGCTCTGACAAGTCAAAATGCTGGTTCACTGACAGGACAAAAAAAAAAAAGACAAACCGGTGTGTATATTTAAATACATTCTGTAGCAGTGGCTCAGATGTTAACAAGGTACACGGTTTTTGAGCACATCGTTGCAAAGAAGAGGCTCTCAGAACTGCCAGCAGTCGTGTGTTGTGCTGTGATATAGGTCTGCTGGATAGTAGCTCCTATATGGGCCACAGAGATGGCCTGGTTGGCAGCTATATTTAGCCAGATGGAGAAAAGATATAGAGGCCTGATATGAAGTGCAGGGTGGTTACTGGTCAAGTGTTATGATTAATGTGTCACTGCTAAATTCTATTACTGTGTCAAGTTGAATACAAAGCTGTTCTGGTTAGCTAACTAAAGCTGAAGACAATGCAGAAAATGGGGCTGTTTCTAAGCTAAGGTTAGCTCATTTGTGTTAAATTCAATCTTCCCAACAAAACAAGACTAAAACTAGATAAAATAAACATGTAGAAGTTCAGATGCTCAGGAACAAACTCCACCAATGAGCCAGCAGGGAAGCTTTAGGTTTATTAAATGTTGCTATGAAGCATGAAGACTAAACTCTCCACAAGGATCCAAAACAAGTTGGGCTTCTACATGAGAGCTTTAGTTATTCTTCATCTACTTCCTGAAAAGTTTGGTCAATTTAACAAGTCAATTTGACAAAAACTAAGATTTTCAGCTGAACTAAAGACAGACTTTGTGATTTTTCTGCTCACATGTTGTTGTACACTTACTCTTTCAAATAAATAGCTGCCTAACCCCCTGGAAACCAGTGTTTGTCCTGTTTTTGTGTTGCTCCTCTGCGACCCTAGACATCCAATCGTAATGTTTTTTGACCAACACACCATAATATGATGTTTTTACAGTGAAGGTTCTACTGTGGAACCAGTTTGACATGTTCAGGCATTCTTTGTGTGAAAACTCAGAAATTTCAGGTATCAGAAGGTGGTTTTCAACTTTCTTTGTTGACTTTCTGCTTCAACTTTAAACTAAATTTACTTCACTAAGGGGCCGTTTATACGAGGACCATCCTAACAGAAAACGCAAAAGTGGCGTCTTGTCATTTCACGTTTAGACGAGCGGTTTTGAAGGAAATCTGCGTATATACGGTGACTCTATAGTGTGTGGAATTCGATTGGATATGCATGCCAGGCAGCTAGGTGGCGCTGTGATAAAACTCTGCCATGTCTACGCGCATGCTTACTGTCTCCCTTTTCGGATCTCCGCCGCGGTAAATGTTCATGAATGGAATCTGTACAGATTCTGTACGTTTGTTGGTACGACTCCTGTAGTGTACATAGAGCTGCCAGAGTTGCTTGAAGATAGGAAGGATGGAAATAATCACACATCTTTGTTTACGTCCTTGTACCGGCCGGCAAACCAAAGCACGTATGTGACGTAATCGCGTACGCGACGTGGTCAGATCTCGGCAAAGTTTTGCGTTTTGCTGTTTAGACGGAAACGTAACGGCGGAGCGTTTTCTACTTTTCCACTCTGGAGGCCGGTTTCAAATTTTTGCGTTTTCAAGCCCCCAAAACGCCGTCCTCGTATAAACGGTAGGGTGTTTTGTTGAAATATTTTGCCGTTTTCACCTGCAAGCGTCCTCGTGTAAACGGCCCCTAAGCCAGCCCTCTGGACTTCCAGTAAGCTGTGTTCCTATTGGCTGTCCAGGTGGCTGCTTGGTGTTATCAGGAACACCTGAGCAGCTCAGTGTCTTCCTGCTTTATTCGGCTGCAGTCAAACATTTCCTCTGCTTCTCTTCACTGAATCGGGTTTGATTCTGTTGCTTTAGTTTGTTCTTTAGGTGTTGGCTTGCAGCTTCCAGCAGTAAAATTGTCTTTAATGTGTTTCTTGGTGTGTTTTAGGGCTTTGTACTGGATAGTTGTCTTGGTAAATGTGGTTCTTTAGCCACTGTTAGCTCATGGTGCTAATGTGCACTGTGATTAGTGGATTTGGTGCAGCTGAGTTGTGGCTTTATCTTGGAGGTTTTTGGTCAGACACATTCTGTATTCTTGTCTGTGAACCAACATTGGTTGTCCAGAAGGTAAGAGTTCCTGTCCTGATTCTCTGTTTAAAGAGGTTCTCTGGTAGGCTGCAGGAGACTTTAGCGTTTGGGTTGTGCTAGTTTGGTTTTTGTACGGTTTCATTTGGACGACTATCTTGAGGCCCCTCCATGTGTTTTAGTGAGGTTTTCTGTAACAGTTCTACAAAGCAACCTGTAGCAGAGAGTAGGGCTGGGCGATATGCCCATAGATATCGTCTGGACGATGGAAAATGTCTATTGTTTTATGTGAAGAGCCTATCGTTTATATTGCAGTGTCGCGAAACACACTTTACGGCAGTATTTTACGTCACCAACGTGCCGTACGGCAAGCCCAGGCACACGGCCAGTGTTGCCAACTTAGCGACTTTCTCGTTAAATGTAGCGACTTTCCAAAGCGTCCTAGCGACTTTTTTTTGTCAAAAGCGACTAGCGACAGATCTAGCGACTTTTTGTGCCGTTTTGGAGACTTTGATAGGAAAACTTGGATCATTCTGCAGTTACTGTCCTCAGCAGCATGTGCTGCTGTGAGCTCCTCCCCGTCCCAAAGCACAGGCTTTCAGTCCAGTAACCCCGCAGCAGTCCCAGTGTCTGATTAGAGGAGACCCACATCACTCCACAGACAGATGAATCCTGCATGCGCAGTCACTACAGATCCCATCCAGACTTACGGAGCAGAACATAAATGAAAATGTTTTCTTCACTGTCATACTAAAATAAACCACAGCATTTAGCCTGAAGTTCAAAAACATATTTTGGGTGTTTTATGCTCACTTTTTGGTCTCTTCCACAACGTTATTCCTGTCTCCTACAATGTTAATTACAATTACATGCAAACTGGGAAATATGCAAATTAGGAGATGATGTCATTCAGCGACTTCTAGCAACTTTTAGGACAGCCAATAGCGACTTTTCTTACCGAGGAGTTGGCAACACTGGCACGCGGCTAAAACCTAAACGGCTATGGAGGAAGATGGTGGACTTGACTCAGAACAATCTAAACAAGATGACGAACAACCAGCTCAAACCGACGAGCTTGTACCTAAAAGAGGGGGAACTTCTGTCATATGGCAGTGGTTTGGATTTAAAAAGACCGACAAGGATCAGATTACCGTACTTTGTAAGGTATGCCGCTGCCCTCTCCCATTCATTCATGAAATTTACCAAAAATATGCTATATCGTGATGTATATCATATCGGGATATAAAATTTTGGTCATATCGCCCAGCCCTACTTACCGACCAATCAGAGTCCTTTCAGTGTCTGCTGGTACGATCAGCCGAAGGTAGAAAACTGGTTAAAACAAGCCAACAGGCAGAAAAACTGTTTGTGGAAGAGGTTTTGCTGCTCCACCGATAAATAAACCAACAGTTATATCAGAATTAATCCAAATGTGGAGAGCAGAGTCTCGGCTGCCTCCTCCCATAGACTGTATATCTTTATATGCAGACTGTTCCTCCTCCTTCGGACCTGTCAATCATTTATTCCAGACTGGAATGTCAATGAGGTAGGCCCGCCCCCTGGCTTCTCAAAACTTGAATGCTCTATAAAAAAAATCAATATTGATTTATTTTAAGATTGGTCAGTTGAGCTCTCATTTTGACCATGAAAACAAAGGGGAAAAAATTCTGTACAGTCTGCACCATACTCTGTTTGGCTCCACACTTGCTGATGACCACTTCCGGTCTCAGAAAATGAAAAAAACGGACCTTTTTTCGTTTCTGTCTCTTACTGCTTTTATTTTCTTATTGTAAATATAAAATGAAAATCAAACCATTTTTAAAATGTCATTAGAAAGTTATGTTATACTGTCAATAACAAACTTGCAGACAACAGTGCAATAATTATTCTTGAGGATTAGATATCTGTGAACACTAATTTGCTTGATATTTGACATTGCAAAAAAGGACATTGTGATGTTGTAAAGAACAGTGTTGGAGATTAGCCCTTTAACTGATGTTCTCATATTTGTGAAATTTAAGTTGTGATGGAACTGTTTACTTGCAGAGGAAAAAGATCATAGTGTTTTTAGAAAGTGCAACACCTTTTATTTTATTTTTTAATTTTTTAAATTTAATATTTGTATTTCTTCTTTTATTTCATTTTTAAGGTTCGGATATCCCTGAACACTTATTTGAACAGAATATAGATTCTGATATTGTAAAGAATAATGTTGGAGATGTGCACTCATGCTGGAATAAATCTTCATTGTGAAGCAACCCTTACTTGCACTGAATTGGAAATATTTTAGAAAAACACACTGAATTACAAGACAAAGCTAGAATTAAATGATTTTAATGGTAACAGGTCGTAATCTAAAGTGGGTCGGTCTGAGGTATGAAAGTCCAGAGCTAAAATGAGTCCCACTCCGGCCCTGGTACATACCTAAATGGTGTTAGCCAATTCTTCATTATTGCCCGTAAAACAAACGCATAAATATCGTCTCAAGTCAAGAACTAGTAATTAGATGCACCACACCAAGCAGTCCATTTTCCTGTTGTCACGCTAGCTCGTACCACCCTCAGCTTTACATCACAAAATGCTACCTTGCTTCAGCTAGCATCCTTGAATTTAGTTTTCTTCTCTTTGTTGGTGTGCTTTACCATTTGTTAGAGGAGTTACAGATGCAAGATCAACTCTCCACTGTGCCACACATCATCCACTGATACACTGAGAAGGTGAAAGGCCCTGACAGACCTGAGGCAGCGTCCTGTGGATTTACGGAGCTGAAAAGACACAGGGCCTTTACAGAAGCAGCTGGAGCAATCGATGGCTGCCATGTAGGCATCAATGCCGTGGAGCGGATCTAATGGTCAGTGGAAAAGGAAACTGCTCCATTCTGTGCTGCTGCAGGCTGTTTGTTGCCATTATTGTATTGTTTGTGACCATCACTGACTCTTATGTGGGCTGGTCTGGGTTAATCCATAACTCCAGAGTGCTCCGTCACAGTCCACTGTACAGGACGTTTTATCCTTTCAGGTGGAGGCTATTCATGCCTGTTACACCCACTACCTCCCATCACTCCCTAAAGTGGCCTGTACAGCATGTGGGCGCCATCAAAGGCCTTTAGTGGCCATCAGTCCATGGAACACTCCATTGTAGAGGATGATTTTTGGATGATGAAGACCTGGAGGTGCACCACACCTTCATACCTCACACAAGTAATCACTCAGAGGGATTTATTTTGCTATACTGCAAAAAAAGTGAATCAAACAGGATGAATTATATTTACAGGAGGTCTTTTTTGCACCTGTGCCTCTCCAATTTACGTTGTAAAGCAAGTAAAAAGCACATTTAACAACAGCGTCAGCCCTTAATAGCTCCAGTAGATCATCCACTGTCTCGGTCTCCCTGCTGGCTGGTTTTCCTCCTCCTGGTCATCCACTGCTGTATTTGGCCCTGGTTTGTCTACAGGGATGGAGGTAATTAGGCCGGGGGTGGTGGAATGTCTCTGTCCCAACACTAACATCTCATCCAGGAAGGGAAACCACAACCAAGATGGCTTTGACTGATCCAACGTTTTTGTAGAGGAAATCAATCATGGCAGTTAACAACAGAACAAGTCATTTCAGCACAAGGGCAGGTGGGTATGAACCTACATGATTAAAATAAATGTATTTTTTTATTTGAACTCGCATGTACAAAGTTTGTGTTTCTGTTCTGATTGCAGATTTCATCATGTTGACTCAGGGACGTAAACTTGGAAAGATTATAAAAGACGACACAACAGGACAGATCCTAAATCCTCCAGAAATGAAGAAGTCATTAACTTTGATGCCTCAGGTAAAAGATTACGAATCAGCTTTTGTTGCCATACCTCTAGGCCACACGGGCCAAATGTTCTGCCCCAGTGAACAGATTGCTGTTTTATACCCTCAGGTTAATATTCTGAGCCGTCGTCTTCCTGCTCTCTAAAACAAAACTAAATGTTAGATCAGGTTTTCCTTCACACCACCAAAGGAAAGCAGCTGAACTTGAAGATATATTAATTATGTTCAAATTAGCTGCCTAATCAACCCCGTCTTTTACACTCGAACAAGCAGGATTTACGATCTGTTCACTTTAGTCCATTAATGAACAGAATATGAATAATCAAGTCTGTTTACTTATTTAGCACATTTACACGCAGCAACAATATTGTCAAAATGCTGCACGACACTGAACATAAAAAACAAAAAAGATAACAGCTTAACAAGAACAACCGAGCTTATTCTGACTCTCACGTTATGTCCACAACTAATAAGCAACAAACTAGTTAAACATTTAACAAATATTAAAATTTATAGTTGTTTAGTTATCTATTGTGTAAGCAAATGTAAACTATAATGATATTTAAATTTCAAAATATGACTGTAAATACTCACATTTCTAGTACATTTATTGTACAAATTACTACAAAAATCTGAAAGACCAGCATGTGCATTTTATATAAATAACTGTGGCTAGATGTTGACAATGTTAGATGAGCTACTATCATGTAAAATAGATAGAAACACAGCACATTCTGCAGTATCAGAGCTGCTAGATCTTAGTACAGTGCTTCTATCCAACAGAGTGGGGCCTTTAGTGATACATATCATTTTATTAGCTTCAGCAAAAACTGCTAATAAGCATTTAAACAGACAAAAGTGCACAACAAAACAAAAGTCCACCAAAATATCGTAATATATTATGTGAGACCTCCAATATTAAATGTCAATTAATTCTAAATGAATTGACTGAGATTTGAAACGGTGTCCCCCTCCAAAATATATTGGATGCCTGAAGGTCTTGGTCACACATTTAGAAATACAATCAGCTGCTGTCTGTCATTAACAGCTGAGGACCTCCAATGCAGCGGCCCAAGGCCACATTGTGTCACCTGGAAGCTGTAAAATCATGTCAGAACTCCACCATCATGTCAACATTCACATCAGTCAATGGTAATTAATATTTCATCGCTTTTGATTGACTCACATTGGTGGCAGTAGTGGTTGCATTATCTCTCGTGAGTCTGTTTTGTATTTTAGATCTGAGGGCAAATTTCAGTCCTGACATCAGAATCACTGCCTCACATATGGAGCTTCTCATTTATCATTAGTGTGATAAAGAGCTGGACGACACCGGCGGCTGTTTCCCGGCTGTCAGCCTCATCTCCACCTCACACATCACACCCGCCGCCTCAGCTCTGGATGGCCTGTGATGTGATTGAGTCATGCAGTGGCTGTGGTGGGTCTCGCACAATAAAAAAAGCCACATCCGAGCACAGCAGCCACACATTTCCGAGGATCATGAAGAATTACAGCAGGCGCTGGTTTGGATGCAAGACTAGACGGCTGCAAGATAAAGTCAGAGCAGAGGTTTATTTACTCACTGAGAGAAATTATTCATTACCAACCTTTTATTTTCAAGAGTGAAAGTAAATAAACAAAAGCAACATACAATAACCAGATCTAAATATTGAAATTTTCATTGAGCACTGACTAAGCAACACTGTGCTAGCTAATGCTGTTGTTAGCTGTCCGATAGCATTTAAACCTCCTGGATAGAAATAAACAGAAACCTAACATCTTACAGTTTTTATTTAATGATAACTGGGCAATACTGTGAAGATGGGCTGTTTTAATATGCTGCCAGCAATGTTAGCTAATATTGCAGTTACATTAGCATTCAAAAGTGTTTTTGGTCACTTAGAAATATCTTATTTTTGAAAGAAAAACATTTTTTTCAGTGAAGATAGGATTCAATGAATCAGAAATATAGTCTAGATATTGTTAATGTGGTAAATGAATATTTTAGCTCGACATAGGGGTACAGAGGAACATTTCCAGCAACCATCACTCCTGTGTTCTAATGCTACATTGTGTTAGCTAATCATGTTGAAAGGCTGATTGATGATTAGAAAACCCTTGTGCAGTTATGGTAGCACATGAATAAAAAATAAAATTGTGAGTTTTTATAGAAAGCATGAAATTGGCTGGGTGACCCCTAACTTTTGACCGGTGGTGTAATGCTAGCTAACAATGGTATCATGTTAGCTAAAAATGTACCAAAATATACCCACAACTTAAATTAAGATACATTTTTCTGTTGGCCAACTACATTGTAATGCAAAGACATGCTTACAAAGCTGTGTTTTATTTCAATAATGTTATTTGGTTGCCATTAAACTGATTTTGCAATTCGAAGGATGCTAATTGCAGTTAGCAATTTCAGTGCTATCAATGTTATCCAAGGTTTCTGGCAGAAATATAATTACAAATGTATGCACATTAAATGTGTTCAATGCAATAATCCATTACCAAGCCTTTTCACAAAATTGAAAGTAAATAATGACACCAGTTCAATGAAAAATCACTAAAAAGCAGTGCGTCATTTCAATAATGCTATCACTCTGTCAGCAATGTTAGATAATGTCCTGGAAAAAAACAAGTAAAATATTTAATGTATGCACACTAAATATGTTCAGTCTCATTAAAAACATGTATAAAACAAACATATCGGCACATTAATATTTCTAAAAATAAAAGCGAGATTTAACATTCTAATTTCCAGAGCAATTGAGGTTAATGCTAATGTACATTTCAGTGAACAGTTCATGCAAATCAGGACAGGTATCATTTAATTAATTTAAAACCAATATGTAGCATTTTAATGACTTTTTCACTGTCTTCATTTACTGATTCAACTCTAATATTCTTTGTTCCCGTCATGTAACTGACAGATATGATTATTTTACCATCATGTGGCTTATGTTAATGAAGACATAATTTCATGCGCCATTAACCCCCAAACAGGCACACATCCTCACAAACACACATATGCTCAAAGTTCCCCGAAGAATCAGGTCATCCCTGGAATGATTCATCCTTCAATCTATTAAACACGCACAGACCGAACACGATCGCTATGCCTCATTACATCGGTGTGTATTCAGGCCTGAGCAGACCTAATGACTGACGGGAGACACTCAACACACTTACTGTACTCCGGCTGACATGTCACTGCCTTTTCCCCTTGTGTCAGCCATCAGTGTGTTGTGCCCTTGCAGCCCCACAGTACATCCAGCAGAGGATATTAAGCTAATGATTTATTAAAAGAAAATGTCATGTGTTAGTAAGCCGAGGGGGGAGGAAGACGGAGCTTGTTAGGATTAATTAGGAGGTTCCGGTCGGTTAGAAGTGTTTCATGCACTAGAAACCCCAGAATGTAAGAATAACTCTTTTGTCATTGGGTGCAGTTACATGCAATGTGAGACTGTCCCGCCGGCACTTTACCTGTTAGCTGCTGAAACATTTTGGCCCTTTTGCTACTCGCTAATGTTTTAGATGATGTCATGTTGAGCGATAGCAGGTGACTCACAGTATTTGGGGAAACTGTGCACTTCCTTAGAAGGTTTAAACACACGGATACTAGATAAATTACTCATGACCTTTACAAAAAAAGAGGTTCTCAACACACAAATGCACCAAACACAGCAGAGGTTATGTAAAACAATTAACAAATTGTCAATATGTAAAACAAGTTTTGGATGTGAGGAGGCTCGGAGAACAGAAATTAACTTTGGGTTTCTGGAAACAAGTGGAGAAAAGCAATTTCTCAAGACATTTTTATTGCTAAAAGGAATTTTGGAAGTCTTCCCTGGCATGTCCAGTAATGTTCTCCACGCTTCAAACCAGTCAGAGTACACACAGTGCTGCAGGGTAGTGATTTCAAAACACAGCAATTACAGTAAATATTGTATTTCTGAGTAACTACACAGCAGTGATATCAGTCTAAATATACCAAAGTCTTAAATATGATGTCAAACAAACAGCAGCAACATTCCAGGAAATTTCCTGACGTCATCTGGAAAGAATTACAAATGAAAGAGAAGCTATACCCAGCATCCCAAAGTGAATCATAGCTTAGTAGCGGGTACAAGGGGATGTCTGCTAATATTGTTTTGCCAATACAGGAGCTAAAATGGAAGGAGCAGATAAAGAAACAAAGAGACAACAAGAAAAACACTCAAAGAGGACATTACTCCGCCAAGGCTGCTCAGTCGTATCATTTCTGACGGCTGAAATCTTGAAAAAATGGCAGAAATCCCGGCAATATAGTATGTGGCCATTTAATATAGATGTACCCACAAACAAAAGGACCTTGTGCTGAGCACAGGCGTGTGCGGATACCGAATTGCATAACCTAAATATTTAGCGGACGGCAGGAATTGATGGGACTCGGAAACAACCCCTCAATTTAATTAATTTCCTTGTATAATTTCAGGCGGATAAGTCCCAAAAAGTCCACAGTGGTGGTTTTGTCGTAGGAAAACAATCATGTGATCATCAGCAGGCAGCTGATGTAGTGTTCATTTGTTGTCATAGTTACAGTGACGCCATGCTGCTGTCTCGCAATGATACATAAATATTTAACAAATCCGTTGATTCAGACTATAAGCTGCATCACTGCCAAAATCAAATCAGTTGGTCTTTATGTCATTTCTGACTTTCTCTGAAAATTTCATCCAAATTCGTTTGTCCATTTTTGAGTAATGTTGCACACTGACAGACAGATAAATGAACACCAATCGTCACATAACTCCGCAGAATTCCTTGGCGGAGTAAAAAGCAAATCGCTTCATTGCTCTAACATAAGCTGCAAACAATACCATATGACTGAAGTGTAGTTGTTGCTATTATACTACTTTTCTGGTCCTCTGGATTCTGATAGGAGGACTCTAAATTCCAGTAGTATGCATACATATTTACAGAAAGGTCTGCAAGGCCTTTCATGGACATTTACAGCACAGGCATCCCCATGTGCATGCAGTTGCAGAAAATACAACTAACCTAGCCTTTATTGCAAGGACAGAAATTAGCATATCAATAGTACATAGCAGGACTTAGCAGACTTTGAAAGTTAAAGCCAATTAATTTTTTCTGTGTCAACACATTTGCAAGAGCTGCTGCTACGCAACTTGATCAAACACAGGCTTGCATTAGCATCTGTTAGCTTCAGTCTCAGTCTAAGCATAATATCACGTATGTAACCATTAAAAGCATATTTAAGAGTTCAGCTGATAAAACTGTCATACTGCCATATGAAATCAAAGACCCAGTGCTTAAATAATGAAGAGTTTTTACTTGCTAGTCTGCCATCATTAATACTGTAAATTGTATATGTATCATGCAAGAACTAAAAACTTGAGACTCACAGCAAAAGTGAGAAACAAGTTTGAGGCTGAGCAAAGGGCATGTTACTCTGTTTTTGTCATATGGTGGAATTACAGTAACTCAAGTAATTATAAAGGACAACATTCAGTTTATGCATTTGTTCTTCACACAGATTCCTTCCAGGAAAGTAATGAGTGTGAAAATGGAGACAATTATTCACACACACACAAACACACACACACACACACACACACATACATGTCATTAAGGGTCACTCACTAGCTCAGCTGGTGTGAAATAACATCTCTCCTTGTCCTGAAACTGGAGCACTTTCATACCGCAACCCCCTGCTGCTGTCAGCCTGAGATCAAGGCTGAGAGCTGAGAGTCGATCGGGGAAGTTCCATAGAACATTGCGAGAGGTCAAACAACTCTGACATGTCGTGTTTAACAAAATGTGTTTTACTTTACAGGGGCCCCTTTGAAGATTTTATTCAAGTCCCAGCTGTGGCACAGTACAGAGCAGGTGATTTGAAGATCAAGTCAAGTTTGTGGTAAAAATGATCCCACATACGTACATAATTAAACCTCTGACTGATCACAACAACGGCCCCTTTTCCACCAAGCAGGTTCCGGTGCTAGTTCAGAGCCAGTGCCTGACTTGAAACTGGAAAAAATGCTCCTCTCCAAACAAGAAAAATAAACTTATTTCAAGGAACTTTTAGCTTGAGATAAGTGAAAAAATCTGCCAATAGAACAAGTGAAAAACGCCTTGGTAAGATTTCTTGAAACAAGAGGCTATATTTTACCAGGATTGTCAAACTTAGGTGTCTTAACCCTCTTGTTGTCCTCACCAAAAAATTATTGTTCTCATGTCTGAAAAAAATCCAAAAATTTAGCAAAAAAATTCCCCAAATTTATAAAAATTTGCAAAATCTTCAGGAAGAAAATTCCTTAAAAGTTTCCCTTAAAAGTATTACTTTAAAGAAATCCCCAAATTTGTCAAGAAATAAAAATGTTAAAAAAAACAAACATAAAAATTGTAAATATTTTCACCTGGTTCTTTTTGTTCAAAAAGGGCTAAATGACGTCTTTTCATGGCTGCCAATATTGCCCGCGGCACTTGCGCTTGTTTTTGTAAGGAACAAAGAGACGTCCATCGCCGTTTCTCCCTGAACTGTTCTGAATCTGCCCTTAATTTCCCAGTCACGGTGACTAACCATCGAGGAAACCCCTCTCAAACCGAAGCAAGTGAATGTGTGCTGCGTTTGCCCCGGCAGTAAATGTCAGTGCCCCGCTGATTGAATGCACGTCGACAGAGATAACTGTGGGGCAGCATGCTGTCAGGGCAGAGGCTCAGAGACCCACTGACCCAGACTCGTCACACACCTCCAGCACTGCCGGCCTGCTGGATAAAACCAACCCGCTTCAGACCTGGCTCCATTATTCATTACTCACGACCTGTTTTTACCATCATGTTCAAACAGTTGCATGTGGTTGCTTAACCCTCCTGTTGTCCTCATTTACAGGCACCAAAAATATTTTCTCGTCTGAAAAAAAACAAACAAAAAAAATTCCCTAAATTTCTAAAAATTTGCAAAACCTTGAGGAAGAAAATTCCAATAATTCTTACAAGTTTTATTTTTAAAAATCCCCCAAAATTTGGCAAGAAAATTCTTCTTGTAAATATTTTTTAAAAATTTGTAAAAATCTTGAAAAAATCATAAAAATAGCTAAGGTTATTACATAAAACTTCTAATATTTTCTTTAAGAGCATTCACCAAAAAATATTGTTTTTTGTCTGAAAAAAATCCAATAATTCACCAGGAAATTTTCAAAAATTTCTGAAAACTTGAAAAACCTTCAGGAAGAAAATTCCAACTATTCCTTAAATTTTTTTTTTAAATCCCAAAATTTCACAAGAAAATTCTTGTAAATATTTTCAAAAAATCTTCCAAAAAGTCCTAAAAATATCTAAAGTGATTACATATATATATATATATCAGTAAAACTTCTGTTTTCTTTCAGAACACTCACATAAAAAAATCAACCGAAATCCAGCGAAATTCATTGGATTTTGGTTGATTTTTATGTGAATGTTCTTAAAGAAATATTTTTCTTTTCCACCAAAAAAAGATTTCCCAAAAATGTGGACATCAGAAGTTTCACTGTGAAAATATATTTTTTTCCGCATTTTCAAACTTTAAACTGGGTCAATTTGACCTGCAGGGTGACAGGAGGGTTAAAATTTCTGGAAGTTATTGCAGAAACACAGCAAATCCCTCCTATTTGAAACTTTTCCATGCAGGAAGTGACCCGCACATGAACTTCGCTGGAGATCACAGATGATGGGTGTTTGCTGAATAAGAGCTTTATCAGGGGAAAGTACGCCGTTGCTGCTCTGAGGTATTTTCAGTATGAATAATTGAGAATATTTACGGTTGCAAAAATATCTGTTCCTGATTTAATGTTCGCAGCTCTTGTTTCTTTTTTTTTTTCCTTCTTTGCCAACAAGCAGAATTCTGTAAAAATCCTGCAAGGTAGACATGAGCTGACCTAGTTGTGCAATTAAGCATTATGAAACACAGACCAAGGTCGTCTCGCTTTCATCTAAAACATCATATACGCTTCGAGATTTAATAATCACAGTGTGCTAATTGAAATACTCAGTATATTATTATTTTTGCTACGATAAATTGAGGCAGAAAACATCCAGAATGATTCAGTCTAGGGTTCACGTTCTGTTTGTTTCTCCTGCTGTCACACACGTTCAGAAATCCATCACTTTTCTGAGGAGTCTCCACTGCTTGTCTCATATATTTTATTATATGTGACAGGCAGTGAAGAATGGTGGGTAGCTACACATGTGGCAGGGAGGATTCCCAGAGGAGAAAAACACAGGGTTTGAGCTTATTGATGTTTCAGTCAAGGATACCTCAAGATCATCCTTGAAACGCAGCCGATGCTATGTCTGCCTCGACGTCGCTCTCCTCGAGTGACGAAAAATCAAAGTATAAACACGTAAAGGTCGGAGAAAATTAGCTCCGAGTTGCCCTCGTGGAAATTTACAAGATCTGCAGGATGTTGACAGCACCATGTGACCAGAAACAGGTGGTACCCTCATTTCTATTCTGGGAACCATGTACAGTATTTAGGCAACTGTATGTGTCTGCCAACTCGATTAACAGAAAGACCCAGTTTACTGCGCCGCGCGTCCTTCAGGGTCGTTTTTGTCATTTCTCTCAGCAAGTGTCATGCTTGGTGACATTCACACAGAAATAAAGAAAGAAAGAAACAGAGGGAAAATCCATTGCAGTAGAAGCAAGGCAGCCGTCTTCATATAAGACTCAACAGAGAGTAATACTGCAAACAGGATATGGTGACCTTTTGACCAGAGTATGACTCTGCAGGCACTTTAACCCTCCTGTTGTCCTCATTTACCGGCACCGAAAAATATTGTTTCCTTGTCTAAAAAAATAAACAAAAAAATTAAGCAAAAAATTTCTGAAAATTTCTTTAAAATTTCCCTTACAAGTTGTATTTTAAAAAATCCCCCAAATTTGGCAAGAAAATTTTTGTAAATATTTTTCAAAAAATGAGGAAAAATCTTCCAAAAAAATCCTAAAAATATCAAAGTTGTCCTCATTCATGGGCACCAAAAATAGTGTTTTCTTATCTAAAAAAAAATCCAAAAATTCAGCAAAAAAATTTCCCAATTTTGTGAAAATTCCTTAAAAATTCCCTTAAGACCTTCAGGAAGAAAATTCCAATAATTCCTTAAACATTTCCCTTAAAATTTTATTTTAAAAATAAAAAATCCCTGAAATTTGGCAAGAAAATTTCTGTAAATATTTTCAAAAAATGGATAGAAATCTTACAAAAAAATCCTAAAATATCTAAAGTGATTACAAATATCAGTAAAAATTCTAATGTTTTGTTTAAGAATATTCACATAAAAATCAACCAAAATCCAGCGAATTTCGCTGGATTTTGGTTGATTTTTATGTGAATATTCTTAAGAAATATTTTTAACTTTTCTTTTTTTTCAGCAAAAAATGTTCAAAGATTTCCCAAAACTGTTGAAAATGTGAACATCAGACGTTTTGCTGTGAATTTTTTTTTTTTTTTTTCTCCACATTTTCAAACTTTAAACTGGGTCAATTTTGACCCGCAGGATGACAGGAAGGTTAAAGAAAATATTTATTAAAATATTTGTTAAAGAAAGTTTTACTGGTATATACATAATCACTTTAGATATTTTTAGGATTTCTTTTCAAGATTTTTACTCATTTTTTGAAAATATTTACAAGAATTGTCTTGCTAAATTTGTTGGATTTTTTAAAAATGAAACTTTTAAAGAATCATTGGAATTTTCTTCCTGAAATATTTGCAAATTTTCAGAAATTTGGGGATTTTTTTTTTTTTTTTTTTTTTTTTTTACAGAATTTTTGGATTTTTCAGACAAGTAGACAATATTGTTTTGGTGCCCGTAAATGAAGACAACAGGAGGGTTAATACACCTTCACTGAGGTGTGCTTATAGGATTATGGGAACAGTAAGAAAACACAATGGGATTTTGAAAAGCTCCTAAATGCATCCAGCCTTACAGAGCAGTGATATCTCCCATATCTGTTTACCTTTAAGATGTTTCCGCATAATGTCAGTCTGCACAGTCTCACTTTGGCCCAAATGTGTGGCTGCACCCAAGTGTGATTGGCAACGCTGCAGGCTATAGCAGACTGCAGCGCACACATACACACACACACACACACAGGCAGACAGCCTGAATAAAACTGCAGAAGGGCACCAGGGCACAGTGTGTAAACAACTCAGTTAATGTGGTTTTGTTCGGCATCTCCTCTGCTGTGGCCCCTTCAATCTCTGCAAGCTGGATTTATTTAGACATAGAGGAGGTAAACAGTGGAGCTGGGGAGTCTGCATAAACACAAAATGACTGCTTTGCAACCCAGGCAGGTAAAATCTCCATAATCTTTTGATTGTGACTGAATTTGAATGAGGTCAAATGCATATGGTACGGGGACGGCAGCCAAGTAGCAGAGCTCTACAGTGTTCAAAAATCCCCCCCGTCCCTTCTCTCCTGGCAGTGTTGTGTCCTGGAGGCAGAGCTCCCACACAACAGACGGGACTCCCACCACACAGCCTGCAGGGTGGAGCTGTCTCGCTGCAAAAACGCTGCCAGCAACTCCAAGAGTCCAATCGCTCTGTCGCAGAGGGGAGAGCTGATGCAGAACGCTGATGTTTTCCCATTTCTGCGAAAATTAGCAACGATGCCGTGTTGGCGACGTCGTAGCCCGAAGGCGGGGAGATGAGGCCTTGAGACCAGAAGGGTTCCTGTTCGCACTCTGAAAAAAGACAGAAAAACGTGGTGCACTATCAATCCCGTGGGGAAATTTGGTTTCCATTTTGCCCCTATTTTTTTTCTCCATCTTCTCATAAAAATCTGGATGAAAGCTAATGTGTTTTCTCTGGTGGTGCTTGCCACAAAAAGTACATGTATTGCTCACAGATAATGAGGGGAATCCTCAGTGGAAGCTACTAATGCTGCTCACTGGAAACAGGCAGCATCTGGTAGCGACTGGATTCACTGGTTTATTATTATTTTATGTGGCGGAGAGTTCAGCTGAAGTTCTCTCAAAGTGTTGAGTTAAATGGGTGCAGAACATAAAGAATGATGATAAGGTTTGTTTCTGCTCTAGCTTTGAGTACTAACAGCCTCCAGAAGCCTTTTGTTGTGCTGTGGCCTTGCAGAAACCTTTGTAAAGCGCTTTTGAAATTGGAATGTGTAGCGACGGCAATATAGTTGCTACTCAGTAAATATCAAATAACTAAGGATGTATTTTGGTCATCTGAAAAGAAAAGATTGACACGAGGAATTGAAAACTGTATGTTCATGTTTCATTTTCCTGCTGGAGTCCACAGCAGTTGATTTTTAACCCTCCTGCTCTCTTCATCTATGAGCACCAAAAAATATTGTTTCCTTGTCTGAAAAAAATGCAAAAATTCAGCAAAAAAATTCCCCAAATTTCTGAATATTTGCAAAAAAAATCAGGAATTTTGCAAGAAAATTCTTGGAAATATTTTCAAAAAATGAGTAAAAATCTTCTCAAAAAAATCCTGAAAATATCTAAAATGATTGCATATCTATCAGTAAAACTTCAGATATTTTCTTTAATAAGATTCAGAAAAAAAATCAACCAAAATCCAGTGAAATTTTCTGAATTTTGGTTGATTTTTTTCTGAATGCTATTAAAGAAACATTTTTTGAACATTTCTTCCCACCAAAACATTTTCAAACATTTTTCAAAAAATATCTAAAATGTGGACGTCTTAAGTTTTACTGTGAATATATATATATATTTCCACATTTTCAAACTTTAAAACGCGTCAGTTTTGACCCGCAGGACAACATGAGGGTTATTTACAGTATTTATGTCCCGAAATTAAAGGTTAACTAGGTTTGCTCAAGTAATCTAATGATGCTCTATTTACAGAATAAAGCAGAAGTAAATGTCAAATGATTCAAAACTGTATCACCATGCAGTGACTGCAATATATCTAGATTGAACAGTGGAGTATTTGTGCTTTTGCCACATAAACAACTAACAGTTTAGATGTAGTATTTTAGAAATTCAGGCCTCATAGAAGGAAAGGAGCGCAACAAACGTCTTTTTTGTTTGATGAGGTGCTTAATCCTTCTTGATATAAATTCCAGTTTCTTTGTGTTGTGCTCCCCTTCTCTTAAAAATATCCCAAAGGTGTTTTATTGAATTCAACTCTGGTGAAACACTTCACTCCTCTCCTTCTTTAGAAACTCTTGTGATTTTGGCAGTTTGCTTCGGATCGTTATCGTGCTGGAATATCCTTCTTCTGCCAAGTTTCTACAGTCTGGGAGTCATCTTGTCAGCCAGGATTTTCTCTTTATCCACAGAGAATCATCTCAACGCCACAGCTGCGTGTCTTCACACTCCTACCTTCATGCTTCACTGTCAGGACTATGCATTCACTGTGGTAGTTCTGACTCGGACAGATTTACGTGGGTCTCGTCTGAACAAAGAATGTGCTTTCTGTCTTTTTTCAGAGTGCGAACAGGAACCCTTCTGCTCACTGTGAGCACATTCTTTGTTCAGACGAGACCCACGTAAATCTGTCCGAGTCAGAACTACCACAGTGAATGCATAGTCCTGACAGTGAAGCATCAAGACCTCATTGCAAGTTTCATCTTGCTGTTTTGTACCAAAGAGCAAGCAGGGGTGTTTTTCTTGGATGGTATCAGTAGACTTTCGTGTTAAGCAATGTCTTCTGCACTGTCTGAGCTGTCACTGAAACTTTTTCAGTGCTAAACACCGTGCCAAGAATGGGTAGATTATGCATGTAGCTCACTGCCCGTAGCATCTCTCAGTGGGGATGACCATTACTGCCTGGATTAGTGGTACTACTAGCCCAAATGTGGGCTCTAAACCGTCTGAGTACTGCTACAATTGCATTTTGACTGATTAGTTGATGTACCTGTATGCTTTTCTATCTTGGCGGAGTCTGATTTTTCAGTTCCTCTGGCATTTTATTCCCATATGGAGCCATGATGCAGATATGCCAAGAGACACAGTCCATAGGTTTACTTAAGTAAAGTCACTGTAAGTATTTTCATTCTTCTTTTGCTACATCTACTTTTAACCCCACTATCCCAGCCTGCAATAATAAACTCATTAATTGATACGTCTGTATGATGTGTATGTATCCAAACACAATGGCTAAGAAAAAAGCTAACTACACAGCTAGCTGGAGTGAAAGTTAGCCGCTGAGCTAGCCAAAGCCAGCTAAAGGTGAAGTTAAGTTTAGCTGTTGATTTTCTGCTAGTAGTTATGTGTAAATGAAAAATATCCTTTTTGACAAAGTGATATTGTAGAGCGATTTTGAATTGGAGCCACTCACAATTGTAGTAATCAAAATTAGAAAGTCAGATGGCAGAGAGTTACTAACCAGCTGACAATCTTGTTTGCAGCACCCACGTGACTCCGAAAACTTATTTTCTTATACAAATGAACCCAAATGAACCACATAGCGGAAAAAATATTGTTTGTTCAGTATCTATATTTTCAGCTGTTGCGTGTAATAACAATGATTTTTCCAAACTGAAAATAGATCAAATTAGTACTGCCATTTTATCTGTTTGATAGTTGACTGCCCTTAACTCCCTTTTTTTTAACTTCTTTGCCTCTGTAAAGACTGCCCCATTTAACTCCTAATAGTTCCTCTACAAATTAATATGTTTATCAAACAAATGCTGCATTTTGAAAGAAAAGCAAAAAAAAATGCTGCATTTCTGACAATAAATTCCCATGTGTGGGAATGAGCAGCCTTGCCGGAGTACTGCGCTCTCTGAGTTTGTTTGTTGCTGTTTGTTTAGTTTCATGATAGAGTTTAGCGCCGAAAGTTGCCGTAATATCATTTAATCCCTTCAGTTTTGTGTCTCAGATTGGTTTTTGGTTGTTTGATGTAAGCTGTGTCCCTCGTGTCGTCCGAGCGGGGGCGCCATGGCGGCGGACAGGCCGGGCAGGCTGATGTGTGGAGGCTCGCAGGGAGGAGGACCGAGCCGCTGCCATTGGCTCCTGCCACGTTATAAATACAGGCAAATGGCATTTACCGGCTCAGAGCAGGCGGAGACACCGGGGGAGGAAAGCAGGCAGGCAAGGAGAGCGGACAGGAGAGGACACACCACAACCGCATATCTGTCGCTTCTTCTTCTTTTTTTGTTACATTTCGACGTTTCCCGAGATTGGACTCATTTTTTCCATCTTTAATCCCGACTGAAATCAATGAAGGAGAGACGCTCGTGTCAGAAGTTATCTCTGAAATCCGGCATGGATCCCAGTCAGAGTGTGAAGTGTAAGATAGTGGTGGTGGGGGACAGCCAGTGCGGGAAGACTGCGCTGCTTCACGTGTTCGCCAAGGACTGTTTCCCAGAGGTGAGTCCCGAACACATGATGCTGTGATTAGATGATGATCTGTGATGATATATGAGGACTAAAAAAAGAGAACCTCAGTGTCTCAGTGAAGGTGTCAGCTGCAGTCATGATGAAGGACATGCATTGTGTCTTCTACTGTAATACATGGAAGCATTATACCTGTGGAAACACTGTTAACCCTCAAAATTGGCCCGGTTTAAATTTTGAAAATGTGGGGAAAAAATTATATTTCCACAGTGAAACTTCTGATGTCCACAATTTCAACATTTTTAGGAAATGTTTGAGCATTTTTTGGTGGGGAAAAAAAAAGAAATGCTAAAAATGTTTCTTTAAGAACATTCAGATAAACCTCAACCAAAATCCAGCGAATATCGCTGGACTTTGGTAGATTTCTTTTCTGAATGTTAAAGAAAATGAGAAGTTGTACTGATATGCGTCATCATTTTATATGTTTTGGGGTTTTTTTTTAGAATTTTTACTCATTTTTTGAAAATATTTACAAGAATTTTCTTGTCAGATTCGGGGGAATTTTAAAAAAAATAAAACTTTGAAGGGAAATATGAAAATATGAGGAATTTTTTGGAGGATTTTTACTCATTTTAAAAAAAAAAAAACATACAAGAATTTTCTTGCCAAATTTGGGGGATTTTTTTTTAAAATAAAACTTTTAAGGAATTTTCCTCTTGAAGGTTTTGCAAATTTTCAGATTTCTTTTTGCTGACTTTTTGAATTTATTTTTTTTTCAGACAATAAACAATTCTTTTGGTGCCTTTAAATGAGGGCAACAGGAGGGTTAATAATGTGCTCCATGTTGCTCATTTTCATCAAAGTTTCTCCCCTTCTCCTGCAGAGCTACGTCCCCACAGTGTTTGAAAACTACACGGCCAGTTTTGAAATCGACACTCAGAGGATTGAGCTCAGTTTGTGGGACACTTCAGGTAATTATGATCCGATTCCTGATTCATTCGTGGCTAAATCTGTGGACATGTCTGGGAAACGGCTGATTAGATCCATGTGGTGCAGCTTTGTTAACTTTAAAGAGGTAAAATGCATCTAGTAGTGTCCAAATCATTGGATCCAAAGTGTCCCAGCCCTGCTCTTTTTTTTTTTTTTTGGAGTAATGAATTAATCTGTGACCCATTTTGATCAATAAAACCGGGTTAATCCTTTCTCCTAGTCCTAGTCCAGACACATTTCCCCTTCAGATTAGAGCAGGACTCACCTTTTACCTACATGCACACATTTGGCATCATGGCTCAGATTTAACGCAGAATGCATCAGAGGAATGGATCTGATTTATGGATCCCTTCCCAGCGGAGCAAAAAGCAAAAGCAGAAACAGGAAAGGGAACCTAATGACAGGGCCGAACGGAGCTCACATTCATACATCTGGTGAACACACTTTGGAAATTTATCCCACTTCCCCATTTTTTTTTTTTCAGGGGGGAGAAAAGTTGTGCAACGCAGCTTTTTATCGCTTGTTTGTTGGACTTTGTGTTCGGAGTCCAAAACCAGCTGCTGCAACCCCAATGTGTGTGTGTGCTCTTAAGTGTGTAAACAGTCCAACTTTCCCATCCATCAATGCCCGAGCAGTGAAAAGCCCAGCAGTGAGGCGTGAGTGAGGCGTATGTTGCATGTGTGCTAGCATGTGTTGTGTGTGTTTTGTGTGTGTGGGAGTGATGGGCGGGGACAAACCGACAGCCAGCTGTTGCGGGTCCTCGGCCTGGAATTCCTCAGCGATGTTTGAGCAACTTTCTCGGATGTCAAGATCAGCGTGAAACCTTTTTTTTTCTCTTCTTTGAACAGACACTAGAAGTTCTGAGCAGCATAAGCTTCGAGTTAAATCTCGACCTTTTTGTTGAGTTTCAGAAAGAATCGGCAGAGTGAATCCTCATTTTCAGGCTCGGTAAAAGCACGACAAGGAGGGCCAATTTAAAATTCCTTCGCCCCTCCGGTGTGTGTGTCTTGTAGAAAGTGGAGAGGCAATGAAATGAAAGGCGGCCAGAGTGAGGATTTTTTGTTTTATTGCACTGGTGTTGGCCGGCCGCCTGGAGCCATTTTTCTTTTTCTCTCTGCTTCATAAAACGGGGGGGGGGGAGTCAGGGTGGTGGTGGTGGTGGTAAGGAATTTCCTATTAGATCAGTAAAGATGGAGGCTGATACCCCTACCCCCAACCTCCAGCTCCAACCCCCACACCTAGTGACCGATTGAGAGAGCTTCAGAGTTGACTGGTCCTTTTGTCGAGACACCCGTCGGCCACGGCCAATCCCATCGATCCCTTGTCTCCTGAGGTGTTCCGGCTCACAAAGACAAACACCGCCACCTCCTCCCCTTCCCCACACCTCCACACACTGAGGTGGTCTTTGTTCTTGCGGTGATGAGTTGCCTAATGAGCAGCCTGGTGTGCGAGTGTGTTTAAAAGGGAGGGTGATGGGAGTAATTCGGGTCATTAAGGTAAATGCCTGCCAGTTATACAGCCTCCATTTGGCCCCCCACACCCTGCCTGGCTGTGGGTGAGGCCTGCTGGGGCAGAGGTGCAGCTGCCTTTGATGCTCCCTCGGTTCTTTCACCGGCGAGAGGAAGCGGTTTAACATTGTCTGTCTTTCTGTCTGCATGCTCGTCTGAATGAGCGGCAAAGGTGTTTGTCTGAGAGTCAAATAGGAGGTTAGGAAGACAGTGAGGGTAAACAGAGCAGTCCCTGTGGCTCGGCACCTGCCCACCTCAGGCCTCTTCTCGCTTTACAGAACAGAAAATCAACACAACAGCATCTCGGAAGCTTTAAATAGGGAGTCTCAGGCGGGGCTGTAAATAGCTGCTTTCATTATTGGCAGAGTTGTTTTGAAAATGTCACAAAATAATAACCTCAACACCCTTCAAGGTAACTGTAACGGCCCACAACAGAACATTTCCAGCACTATAAAATGGCAAAAAAGCACAAAATTCTCACATTTAAGAAGCTAGAACCAACATGCTATTGCTAATTTAGCTTTTTTAGCATGACATTGTTTGATAAAGTTGACGCGTTCATACAGATCAATATTAGCATTAATTTGGAGTTAGTAGTAGCCAACCTGATGAATAATATGCTCTCTTAGCTTAACAGTTAGCTGCTAGCCACTCCGTTGTGTTCACCAGCTAGCTGCTAATGTAGCCTTCTGCACCATTTGGTGTGTTTTATCACAACATTTACTCTTAAAACAGCTGCGTGTTGCATCTGGGTAAATTTGAGAGCTGTGGGAGTGAACCTAAACATTAAAGCTACATGTGGTCCAACCAAAACAATGAGCTAAAAGATGCTAAAATGCTCAGTAGCACTACTAGGAAGTGCAGATTGTGGTAATAATTCTGTGTGGATTTGTTATGATTCAGTGTTTATATTGAAATATTGATGAAAGCAGCTTTAATATTGCTCTTGTTTAAGTCCTTGTCAATCAACTAATCATTTCCGTGCTAATCTCAGGCTCATAGAAGATCAATTTAAACAGATTTTGCACCTTTGCACAGCTGAAATATTCATAATAGACTTATGCCGGAGTAACAGCAGGAAGCGGCTTAGTATTTTCCTCACTTCAGAAATCAGCCTGGAATGTTTGTTCCAACTCTCTTAGGCAATTTCCCAAAGTTACAACAAATAAAAAGCTTCAGTATCAGAAAAACACAAGAATCACAGGTGTTTTCAACTCAAGGAATCCCAAAGAGACACATTAGACCCCGAGGATCTCATTTGACAATATTTATCTCGGGAACCTTGTGGGAAAAATGTGTTTTTTGTTTATTGAACAGTTGCCGACTGCATAACAAAAGTTGACCCACTTTGAAAGTACGTCAGTTTTAGGAGTAGAAATGGAAGACGGCAGAGGTAGGTTGTCCAGATTGTTGCATGTGCTGCTTCCCATGTAATAGTGGACTGCTTAGCTTATTGGACTCGGTAAGCTCCTCTGTGCCCCCCCCTCATTCTTCTGTCTGCAGCCATTGTTGCATCGGATCACATTTCTGGGCTCAGCGAATTGGAGCCGCATGTCTGGCATTCCTCAGACTAAAGGTTTCTACTTCCTCCTCTACAAAGACCCCTATTGTACCCGGCAGCCCCAGATCCTCAGCCAGAGAAAGAGAAATGGCGAGGATCAGTAAAGCCCCACCTCGTTTCCAAGGGGGGAAATTGAATCACGGTGGAATTTGCCGACCGGTAGTTGGACGGTGATACAGCGCGTGAACCCAGGGGTAATGGATTAATAGACATCCTGTCTGCTCATGTAATGGAAGGACTTTGCGTGTGATGTTACACCTGACATTAAAATCCATGTCCGGTCTTCACACTTTGCATTCTTGGCTCCGTTGATGTACATGTGTCCTGCCAGTGCATCGGTGAGAAACGTGACTCTCCTGCATGTGTTTCACCTGCTGCCAGTTTGAATCCACATGTCAAATCTGAATCATGCTTGACTCACACTCTGTTGTTATTTGTGTCATTAATAGCACCTCCACAGCCGATACAAGTGGAATCCAGTGCAGTTTAGGGCTGCTCAAACTGGGAAGTTTCTCTTTTAGCTTTGTTATGTAAAGTTCTTGGACACATTAACTGTAGAGTTGGGTTTCATGAAAATAATCTGATCATAAGTGAATCAGCTGGACAAACAGAAACAGGATATGCTTTTAAAATACTTTCAAGCAAGCCAAGGTAGGAAGATGGTAGTTTATGCAGAGGTAGTGAAACTTTTCTGGCCAACTGTGTGTCGCAACACACCATCCTCAGTGACGTATTGTATACTATCATTCAAAGTATGGGGTCATTCATGTGCTAACATAACTGCACAAGGGTTTTCTAATCCTCAGTTAGCTTTTCAACACCATTAGCTAACACAATGTAGCATTAGAACACAGGAGTGATGGTTGCTGGAAATGTTCCTCTGTACCTCTATAGAGATATTGCATTAAAAATCAGCCGTTTCCAGCTAAAATAGTCATTTAGCACATTGACAATGTCTAGACTGTATTTCGGATGAATTTAATGTTATCTTTATTGGAAAAAAGCTTTTCTTTTAATCCAAGGGACTTTGCAACATATTGTAACATCTTGAAGTGTATCATAGTATTATAAGTGCTACAGTGTGTCGTAATACATCCTAACATATGTATCAATATACCATGACATGATGTAGGATGGAAGCATAATGTATCGTATTGAAACAAGGCCTATCATCTCATATTGTATGTAGCATACTGCATCATAATGTATCATATTTTAACTTAACCTACCATATAGTAACGTATCAAACATCATATCGTAACACGTCATTGACTGTTATTATAAGATTGCCATAAATGTCATATTGTAGCACATCCGATTGTTATATAGCATATTTTGCATTGTAGTATTGAACTGGGTGTTTCCAAGTCCCATCAGTTCCCGCCACCTGCAACATCTTTAGGTCACATGATTCGGTATCCGTACATAACGTACACATGTATAACACACGCCTGTGCTCAGCGCAAGGTCGTTTTGTTTGTGGGTTCAGCTATAGTAAATTACCACATTCTGTAGTGCTGTGATTTCTGATCATCAATAACTAATAAACAAATGCTGCATTTCTGACAATGCCATATGGGGGAATGAGCAGCCTTGGAGGAGTACTGCAATCTCTGAATGCTTTTCTTGTATTGTGATATACTGTGCATCATATCTCCCTGTATGCTATCATACTGTATACATACTGTTTTAGCCTGATACCTGTTTAAATGGTGTGTTTACAGCATCAGATATCCTGGTAACCACAGCAACCACCTCAGATATTGGTTGAGGTTGCTTCAGTTTGAATTGCTTTTTGTCCTCGACTCTGTTTGTGTTAATGCGCCTGGCTGGCGAGAGAAGGTTATATATTTAAGCTGGTGCAGGATGGCTAGACGTGCCTGTCGCCGTTTGCTGTTTCCACAGGTGTCCCTGAAGGCTTAGCGCCTCTCCACACACACACTCGCTGCACCCACCCATAAGTGCAGCTCTGCTCAGCTATGTTAGCTATGCAGTAAATCAGCAGGCCTGCAGACCTGTTGCCGAACCTCCAGACTGTCAGCTGCAGCTGGCTTACCTCAGGTCTGCTCGGTTTGTGAGAGATAAAGTGACTTTCCATGTCATTAAGCCATTACTGTGTAAAGGTGGATGTGTGGAACATCATGGAATATTTTCAAACCCAGACAGGCAACATCAGTAGATGTTTCTCTACGGTGGAAGGCAGGAACATCTGGGAATTTGAATAATGAGTCACATTACATGAATTGCTCAGAATGTGTTTTCCAACTCGTTTCATGTATATTCATTGCGTTAAGTGGTGCTTTTTATCCCAGCTGTTGCAGAAAGAAAGCAGAGATTCAACGTCGTCATGGAAAAATTATTCAGACATTTCGTGAAGACCACAGCGGAGGTTTGGTCACGTTATCCTCTGGTGTCGTTCACATCAGCGTGAGTTTGCTGTGAGCGAGAGCATGTTTAAGAGAAGGCTAGAGGGCTGTTGAAAGGACGGGAGGGAGGACGGGGTGTGAGCCTTCTTCCAGATTTAGAGATCCTGTGGGAGAACAATGACAGGAGCTAATTAGATGACAGTCACCAGGTCTTTGTGTGTTAGCTCTGGGATTTCCTCTTATCTTTCCGCTTGGCAGAAGAATGACCTTAAAGCAGAGGTTGGTCTCAGGCGCAGTAAAGACGAAAGAAAACGTCCTCTATTAAAAGTCTCCTGGAAAGCATTAACAGAGCCGTGCACACACTCGAACATGTCAGAGGATTTCCAGCTATAAATACTTTAATCTCCAGGTAAATTCACAGGGATATGTGCAGATGTATCAACAACAGCAGCTCCGAAGTGTGTTTCCTCTCATTGGATTGATAAAAAACAAGCAATTCATTGTGAAATGTCAACCGACTCTACAGCCTTTCAGTCACAGGGTCTTATTTTTCCAATGATTTGTTCCAGGCAGCAAGGGATGGAATGGGAAAAAAACCCTTCAAACAATGCGATGTGGTTGTGATTGATTGTGAGACAGCCATGAAAAATGGGGGGATAAATTCTTGCGGGGGATCCCACGTTCCTGCCCGCCTCGTATTTCCTGTTCATGGTAGCGGCTCAGTCTGGCCTTTTTGTTTAGGCGGTGTCACCTATTGGACAGCTTTAAAGATTCTCAGTGGAAAATAACCAGCCTGCGCTCTCCCATCTGAAATACATTATGCTTGTAATTTACTCTGTGCAGCTCCTGGCGTCCCCACTTCACTGACTCACAGCTTTTGAAATGATAATAACCATTAAGACACAGAAATTAGCTGCATCCCGAACAAACCCTGTAAGTGAACGTTTAGAGAAATGATACTGTGGAATGCAAAGCTTGAGCCAAGAACGCCAGTGTGTCTTGAAATGTATCTTGTGCTGTCACTGCAACCGCCCTTCACCCAGTTCTCCTTAGTAAGCTTCACGTCTTTACCTTTTATAAGGTGTTTTAAAGGCCCCCTCTGGTGAAAATCAGGTTGTTTTATCATCCTGTTGACATGGCCATATGGTGTTTTGTTAATTTACTTTGATTTTGTTTTCAATGCTGCACCTTACCGGATCATATTCACCTTGAAACTAGAGTGTCATAGCAAACTTAAGGAACTATAAACTCGTCAACTTGCAGGGTGGAGCTTTCTGTGTCTATAGAATCAATTTCTGGTTTAAACATTATGGCTGCTTTACCTTCAGTGTTGGAATTTGCCTTTGTGCAGCATGAGGTGGTTTTACAGAGCAGAGTCGTAGATGAGCTGGAGCAGAAACTTCATAGATCTGCACATTCTAGAGCAGGGGTGTCAAACTCATTTTAGTTCAGGGGCCACATTCAGCCCAGTTTGATCTCAAGTGGGCCGGACCAACAACAACTCCAGACTTTTCCTTTGTGTGTTTTTTTTTGTTTTTAATTTACAGTTAATGTCTTTGTTGTAATTTTTACACTTTACAAAGTGGGCCAGATTGGACCCTCTGGCGGTCCGGTTTTGGCCCGTGGGCCGCGTGTTTGACACCCCTGCTCTAGATGGAGCAACATTGTAGGCTTTTTTTGGGCATGCAGGGACTATTTTTGTGGGGGTGAATCGAAATATTTAAGTTTAATTCACAAATATGAGTTTAGGGGTTTGATCAATGACTAAAGAGGGCTTTTAACACTTATTCCACGAGTTAGTTAAACTAAAAAAACTCATACAATGCCAGTTAGAGTGTACATGTGTGCTACAAATTCACATCTGTTTACTTTGGTGATTACAGTAACTTTTCCAGATCATTCAGACTTCAGCAGCTCTTACTAACGTGATTGCTGTTTTAAAATGGGTCCGCAAGTGATTTAGTATTACATCAGGAAAAAGTCATGGACACAGCAACGTTCAGGGAAGAATAACAAACTTTCAGGCTCATTCGTTTTGTTCGCCTTTAGACAGTATGACATGATGGAACAATTACGCTCTTTATTGGAGGTTTGTATAGTGTAGTCTATACTGCAGTCTTCTGACAATATAGCATAGCCTACTTTATTTATTGAAGTGAAAGCCTACAAGCCTAATTTGCACCCTCTTTTTCAAATGTGTGCTTCAAGTTCTCCTGACATTCGCATGGAAACACGGCTAACCTAGCATTAGCAGGCTGTTATTTAACGGGAAAAGAAACTCTCCTGTCATTTTTCTATTGTTATGGCGGTGCAGTGACCAGGGGGAGCGTATCATTATCTACATAGACACAACTCTGCACACATCAGCCAGTGTTGTGCAAGACTCTGGCCTGGATGGATGGTTTTTAAAACGTTCTCTCCAGCCCAGACTGTTTAGATTAGGAACCCTAGCTCTCCGTTTGTGTGCGCGTGATGGCGCATTCCTGGCTTCTCTCTGCAGCACTGTTTAGAGAGGACCTCCCAAGGGAACCTTTAGTTACTAAAAACAAAATTCTCCAGATTCTTGGCAGCCGGTTGTGTGTGTGGTCACCTCTTGCTTGTCATGTGATCGTGACTCACCTTGACATGCCTGCGCCCTACCCCTACCCGTCCTCACCCTTCCTTCTCTGGAGATGTTTCAGTCTGGCAGCGAGGTGGGCGTCTTCCTCGCACATGGTTTCAATTTGAGGAGGGAGTCATTTCCTCGCTCTGAAGTTCTCCGTTTCTCCAGAGAACATCATTTTTTTTTCAGCTAGTAATCTTGCGCAGTCAGCACATTTTTCTCCTGATGCGGCATTATTTGTTTTTCTCGTCGGGTTGCTATGGATCATGGCCGAGCTGCAATCATGTCATATGAGAATAACTGTCAGAAATGTTCAGGAGTTAAAACAGATAATTTGGCCTTTTTCTGTGCATTCAAGGAACCTTCCTCGCTTGAGGTTTTTCTGTACGTTTGGTTGCCGCCCCTCACTTGAATCCTGGTATTTCCTTTTGTGTAAAGCCAGAATTCTGCACGTCTGATGAATTTGAGGTCTTCCAGTAAAGAAAGTACCTTCTACCAGTCAGGCCCTAAATAGGAAAATCTGTGTTAATCAGATTTGTGATCCAATTTTCTGTCCTGAAGCACTGATAGCAGGTTTTCACATGTCCCTGGAGCTGGATCCCTGTTTAGATTATCCAAAAATAGCCAAACTGTAAATTGAATCAGGGAAGTGTCTCACCCTCAGCTGCCCACCTGTTTTCTGGGAGCTGGAGAAGTTGCTTGCACGGTCATGAATAGAGCAGTTTTTTTGTACATTGGTCCTTGTAACAGCTTGTAAATTCAGTTTTTCTTTTGTTTCAGGATCTCCATACTACGACAACGTGAGGCCCCTCTCCTATCCAGACTCAGATGCCGTCCTCATCTGTTTCGACATCAGCCGCCCTGAAACGCTCGACAGCGTACTGAAAAAGGTTTGTTGCTCCTCACGAAGCAAGTCTTTGATGAGCTCAGTCAAAGTCTCAACCTTCCTTTACTTTAAAGTCTGTTCACTTTGATTTAGTTTGAGCTGCAGACAAAGGTTGTATTTAAGTAGATCAAAAGTTAAAGTCTCCAGTCAGGAGACCTGTTTGGGGGTTCTCGGTCACGTCAGATCTCGTGGTGTGAAGTTGTAAAGCTGTAGTGTGACTGGAAGGTCGATGGGTTAAATCCCCAGAGCGGCTGGAAGGAGGAAGTACTGCTGAACCGCCAGCGACTCACATGGAGCTGCTCGGTGGTTAACATCCGATGACTATGGTCGACTTCCACATGTCTGAATGTATAGCGAACATCTGACTGGTGGACGGCTTTGATGGTGCTTGGAAACAGGGTTGCTAAAAATATTAAACCCATTGTTTTCCTGCCATAAAAACCACCTGCCCTGTGCTCTTCTTTTGCAATCCACATCCTGTTTGTGGTGTTTGTGAGCTGTCCTGTTCTGACGTGACACCAGTCACATTTAAAGCTAGTGGTTCAATTAGATCAGATCCTTGTTAACCTTTAACCTAATGACTGGATGGTTGGGGAAGCAAATACCAGACAGTGAATCCTCAGTTGCAAAATCCCATGTCTTTACTGCATGTCAGTCCTTCATTCTGTTTCCCAACATTTTATGTCAACTATCTCTGTCTAATAAAGACTAAGTTTAAAAAAAATATGTAAATCCAAACAAGGTTTTGCTAAACTGGATTTAAAACAAACCTGACAACAGTTCCAGGTCTTGTCTTGGTTTCCAGGGACCCATAAGACCCATGAAGACAATTACCTATTTCTGCTTTTTTGTGTATTAAGGCAACAGATATTGTAGAACACAACAAAAATAACCCAATATGAGAACAGTGTGAGGGTTTCTAAGCTCATCCAAGCATTTGACAAGCGCATCTGATGAGTATACTGTAATGTTTTCCTCTGCATCAGGGTCATCCTCAATAATTGAGGCCATGGGTTGAGGTCCACCAGTACTCCAAGTCCTATTTATTGGGCTCACAAAGTCAAATATACCGAGTCTTTCATCTGTAGGATGTAATTTCCTCCAAGGTCTTGAGAACTGTTAAACAATGATAAAATCAATATTGTCAGTGGCAGTGTCTCCCTTTTCTGGCATGTTTGTGTGTTTGTAATTTGCTCCCTGAAAATCACAATACAACTGACATCAGTTATTTAACCATCGTTTTGGTTCATCTTGCATACTGTTGTTGAATCTGAGTAATTAGAAGCCAGCTGATCAAACACTTTGTAAAAGTCTGCTGATTAAACTTTGTTCTTAATGTTACGTCATTTAAAGGTTACGTTTGAGATGGTGAGTGTCTACTTCAGATTTAGCTTCCTTTCTCGCTTGTAGTCAAATGATGTTTGTGCAGACACACTTTAAAACACGACTTCCTCTTCAGATGTCAATGAACCTGATCCCCTGACCAGCCAGCCAGCCCTGAGGCACATTAGCCTCCGAGTAAAGCCTCCAGAGAAATGCCATTGATCACAGAGCATTTATTGTTTTCAGGGAGGAAACATGGGGATTATTTGTAGTTTCTTTCCAGGGTTCAAAGCATGAAGGGCTCCAGGAAGTGGCAGCTTTAACCTTTGTACTTAAAGGGTAGTTGCGGGGGGGACCCGTGGGATTTCGTTGTGGCCGACAGGCATGCATGCATTTTAACAAATATTTGATCGCTGTTAGAGTAAACTCATCAATTTTAAATACAAAGCTTCCTATTGGGGCTTTTGGGAATTGAGCTAATGGACCAGTGGTGATGGATAATTGCTGAATGAACTAAGAGCATCCATAGTTTACCTGATTGAGAGTTTTTGTCTGTCTCCACAGTGGAAGGGAGAGATCCAGGAGTTTTGTCCTAACACAAAGATGCTATTGGTTGGCTGTAAATCAGACCTGCGCACTGATCTGAGCACACTCGTGGAGCTGTCCAACCATCGACAGACTCCAGTTTCTTACGATCAGGTATGCAGACTAACAGCAACGCCAGAATCGTGTATGAAACATGCAATTTTCTGACTGTAATCTGTCATGAATAACTGCTCACTGTGCTCTGCTTTAAGCCATGTTTAAATGATCCCTTAGAGTGAAAATGCTTTCGTCATTGTTGACGTTAGTGGTTTGCTAACCTGACTTCCTGGTGACCATATTTGGCCTGTTCCCTCCTCAGGGCTCCAGCATGGCCAAGCAGATCTCGGCGCCCTACATCGAATGCTCGGCTCAGCAGTCGGAGAACAGCGTCAGAGACATTTTCCACGTGGCCACGTTGGCCTGTATCAACAAAAACAACAAAAATGTGAAACGCAGCAAGGCCGCCCGTGCCAACAAGAGGATTTCACACATGCCCGGTCGGCCCGACCTGGCTGCCGTGGCCTCGGACCTCCGGAAGGACAAAGCTAAAAGTTGCTCGGTCATGTGACTGATCAGACTGAGGAGGACGGAGCACAGAGCAAGCAGGACGCTACGGGGCGGCGCTCTATCCTGCATGCTAAACGCCCCTTATTTGTCTGGAAAGGGGGTTTATAAGCTTCTATTCATGTACATGTTACTGGAATACTCTGCACCAATGAAAACTCAATGCGTAGTAGCGTCCCAATCGATGTGGCTCCCCCCACCCCACCAGACGAGGAAGCTATCTATCAGCGGGCTACCTACTTGGGGAAGTGATGGCTTCCTTTGGGAGGACAGAGCGGATGCAGTCAAGGCTTTCCTCAGCGACGGGAAATGAGCAGGACGAGTGATGTCATTAGGAGATGCTCATTTGTAACCGAAGGTTTTAAGAACATATGATCTTTTGAATGAGAGCCAAAGCTGGTGATGGGGGGGTTTTCTGCCTGGGAGGAAAAGGAGGAGCTGCTGTTGTTTGTGCCGGATCAAAGACTTCTTGCTTGGAGGGCTTACACAACAACTCGTCACTGTGGTTGGAACTGATTCTCTCTCACCCCTGCTCCTGTAGCTGTTCGTCTGTGCAGAGGAGATTACAAGAGGAATTTCTTAGTCCTGCGTAAACGGAAACCTGACGCTGTGTCCCCCGTCTCTGATATGTTGTCGGTATAATGTGAAGTCATTGGTGTGTAACCGCGTCATTGTTTTATTTTAGCTTCATCCTGATGAGATCCGCGCTGAACAGCTGATCTTAATCTAGCTGATCCCATTCTGTCGCCTCAACAGCTGTACACACAGAATGACTGTATGAAGATACTATTTTCCACACTGACTGGTTCATGGACTCCATAAACAAGAAGGTTGAAAACTGTTCCGCCTTTAGGGTTTGCCTAACAGCTTCTTATGTCCACATGGTGAACAAATTTGTCTAACATTTTCTCTCTGAATAGAAATGCCATATTTTAAAACCCTTTAGTGGATTCTAAATGGGCCGGAGACCTTTAGCTGACCAACACTCAGCCAGTGAAAATTTGACTAACTCTAAATGAGGACATCTATGAGGCTGACAGCCTGTTTGAGCTGTGAATCACTGTTCCACGTCACTTTAAAGAAGGGAGCGGAGCTGATAACGCAACGATTAAAGCTTGTTTATTAGGCTCTGAAACACCAGAGCACCTGGCTTTTCCTTTCCCTGAGGTTGCACTGACTCTGCTGTTGTTGGGGAAAAAAATCCTCATTAAGGTCCGGTCACACCAGTAGTAGTTTAACGTGGTGGCACTTAGCAGTAAAATCAATTTATTCAAATGGAATTGCTGCAGTTTGTGGCTTTGGAGGTTTATATTTGAACAGTTTGCACCAATAGCAGGCTACAGCCTATTAGCCAACTATGAACGGTCTCAACAGTGTGGAGTTGGAGGGAAAAGGAAGCTACTCTTTGTAACTTATTAGCCAAGTTTTATTTAAGCTCCTCTCTGAGTTTAAACTGCTGCACAAAAGAAGTTTCTAGATAGCTGCAAGACAGATTCAACTATATTAGCCTCCTAGCTATTGAGCTAATGCACCAGCTAACTGAAAAACTTCCTAGCTATTCAAACGCTCAGTGTAATAAAAGAAACGGTACACAGTTGACAGAGAGAAGACTGCTACTGGCATACTGAAAACAAACAATTTTCCTTAACCTTGCAGTTTACCTTTATGTTAGCCCAAATAGCTAGCATGTTAGCTGTTAGCTCAGTAGCTGCAGTAAATTCCCAGTTAAACCTTGTATTTCTGCACACCACAGAGGTATAGTTATTATTATGCTGCTTTTGTAGGCCAAGGTATCCCATTTCAAGTCCCTAGTTACATATTTGGGGCATGTACACTGCTATCCAGTGTGGAAACTGTTGCCCTTGTAGCTTTCCACATATTTTACAAAGCCACACGCATGACTTTCACTGTGACCAGACCTTAACTCAGATTGGATGATGGTATTCCCCCCCCACACAGTTTCAATAGTATCAGGACATTTCAGTTTCAGGACCTCTGAGGCTCATTTAAAATTCAGTATATCGCCGTGTAAACAGAGAATAGGTGTCAATATGAAAATGAGACTTTCTCTCAAGCCCTGAGAAAACAATGTTTATGAATTAGTGTTATTTTCCTTGGAACAACAGTGCAATTCAGAGGCTGTTGAAAGCGTTGATGCACTTTTAATGTAACTTTCATCTTACCAATTAGCTTGTTCAAATGCCAGTGCTGTCACATTTGGCAGCTCGGAGCCCCGACTCTTCATTTTCTAATCTGTCGTCCCCTCCCTGTGTACACAACCATGTTTTCTTGAATGTTAATGTCACCTTCAAAATGTCTTTGCCAATGTTGTTGCCTCAATATTTATTGAATTATATATTTTCCCTTTAGAATAAATGCAATTGGAATTGAAGCGAAGTGTGTTTTCTGCTTATTGACAGACAAAAAGACAACACGGTTTGAGAAAAGGCGATAAAATTATTTTTTTTCATTTAGGAGATCCCTGTTGGTGTGTTGATGCATAAACGTGTAGCCTCAGGTTTAGACTCTTTCCTGGAACAAAATTTAATTAATTCATACATGCCGACATGCTGAAGTTTATTAATTGTGTATGTTGCTCACACTGAACACTCCAACCCCCTGTGAATGGGTCCCTTTTATGTAGGTTTCCAGCAGATTAGATGCCTTGTGGCACTTTGCTGCCTCGGTTGACATTGTCAGTGGACAAACCTTAATGCATCTATGGGACAAAGCCATTGTCTCAGAGAGAAGCAGCAATGTGCCGGAGGGCATCAAGTCTGCTGGAAATCCATACTAAGAAGATGGCTGCATCCTCGAAAAAGAGCATCACAAACAGCACTAGAGTCAGTGTTATGTCTATATTTGCACGTGAATACGCTAGCGTTCAAAGCTTGGGGTCACTTAGAAATGCCCTTATTTTGGAAAGAAAAGCTTTTTTCAATGAAGATAATATTAAATGTATACAGTCTCGACATTAATGTGCTAAATGACTATTCTAGCTGATTTTAATGGAATATCTCCATAGGGGTACAGAGGAACATTTCCAGCAACCATCGCTAATTGTGTTCTAATGCTACATTGTGTTAGCTAATGGTGTTGAAAGGGAAATAGATGATTAGAAAACCCTTGTGTGGTTATGTCAGCACATGAATAAAAATGTGAGTTTTCATGGAAAACATGAAATGGCCTGTTTGATCCCAAACTTTTGAACAGTAGTGCATATACTGTAGAATTGCTGTAGAATGGTCTGATTTTCCACAATTCTCCTTTAAGTTTTCTCAAGCAGTAACAAACAGAACAGAAAAAATGCTCTATGGACGGAATCTTTCTTTACTGTTCTGTTCTTTTTGTTGCTTGTTTATTGAGATAACTTCACGCTGAATTATGGGAAATCAGACCATTCTACAGGATAAATAAGTCCAAATATAGAACTAACACTAAAAGGATGCACCTGATGCCTCCTTTGTGTTGAGGAAAAGATCGCCGCATTTGAAGGAGTCTTCATGTCTTAATGAAATGTGACGATCTTCAAAGTGGCCTTGGAAGGATGCAGCATCTGAATTGGGACACAGCTTGAATCAGATATTTTTAGTTTTAGGCAGTACTAGCATGAGAAAATGCAGCTGAAGGAAAAACAAGTGGCTAGATGATTATTTCTACAACATCTACATCCATCAGAGCATTTAATTTGATTGCAAGGCCCAGCTTATTTGTCTATCCCTCTTGTACACACACCAGTTGTTTCCATCATAAACCAAAGAGCTCTTGTGTAAACACGGGGAATCAGATCTGGGTAAGAACTATGCTTTCAACTAAAATCAGATATGGACATGAGCACCTGTGGTGGGAACAACTTCAATCCAGTCACATCTGTGTGTTTATGTGGAGAAACATGGCAGCTTTCTGAACATTAATGTGTTTGAAGCCGTTCTTTGAAAAATATATCAGATTTTTTTTTACACAGTTGCAAAAGAGGCTGTTGAAGTAAATTTCTTCATTTCAGGTTTGTAGAAAAATTCACCCACTTTTCAGAGGAATATCGGAAGAATCCATCGGCTGTTTAACGTTAAATGCACCAAAGGCGGCTTTGTATTAAATCTATGCTAATTCTAATCAGGAGCTACTAGAGATTATGTCTCTGACCTCAAATAAGAGATATGAAAGCCATTCATAGTGATTCAAATGAGCATTGTGTTCACTTTTACTCATCTGGATAAAAGCCCGCAGAAGGCTGCTTATTTCCTGATCTGTAACTGTCAGACGAAGCCACGCAGCGAAAATGCAAAGATGGATTTTAACTTTTGTTTGCTGTCAGTAGCATGTGATTTTTAACACGTGCAGTACACAGAAGGGCTTGAATGAAATCGTACCATAACCATAAAGATTACATATCTTTTATGTATTTATATGTGCTTGGTGTATTGTGTATGCTTTAGTTTTGACCTCATTCAGTAATTTCATCATTAAAGTCCTTCTTCAGCCATTCATTTATCCTGTGAAAGCCCATCTCTATGTAACAAAGTTGCATATTTTTAGAAGTTTTTCCATGATAATAATATATTTCTATCTTTAAAAGCCTTAGATGTGACTCTGCGCTGTTGTTTCTTTAAAATGTGAGGCTCTATGAAGTCCCTGCAGCCTTGAACACCAGCTATCCCACAGTAAAACTACTCTACACTACGCAATGACCATGAACCCATATATATTCAAGCCTAAAACCAGTTTTGAGGAAGAATAATGATAAATGAAGCCCCGTCCTGCATATTGATTGGTTCCTTGTGTTTGTGACATATGAAACTCTAAAAGTCTGAACCTGTGTTTTTCAGCACTGCAGTTTCATAAAGTAAATTTTTAACTGTGGTATTGATTGCTTATTTTGCTCATGATGTTTCTTCCCTTTAATAAAAAACAATTTATAGAAATGTTAACAAGGCAATAAATAAAAAATTTAAATACTCTACAGTAGCAGCAAAATTCTGTTCCATTAGCCATAGCACTATGATAGCTAACCGTATCATTGCCAATAATGATAACCTACTTAACATAATATTCAAGGCAATTTGATGCAGAATGAGCACATCAAACAATATACTTTGATCCAAAAAGCCAAACTATCTAGGTTAGAGTTAAGGCATTGAATAAGTCACAACCTAGCCGATTCATAACTGGTTAGATATCCATCATCATATAAAAATAACTGAAAATAAATCACTTAAATGCATGAAAATAGTTCAGCATTTACTCATCTCTGCTCTTCGGAATGACAACAGTCTCTGGCAGAACAAAACAACTTGGACTCGAGTCCTTGACTGACTTGACATCTTATTGAAAAGCGGGTTTTGTCGCAGCTAAACGGAACAAAAAGCTCTCTGTGAGTCGTCGTCTGCTTGTAAAGCTGCAGTATCGCTGGAAGCAGACGGGGTTGTGCAGACCGTGGTGAATTCCCCAGAGCCGCCGAGCATGCAGACTGCTTCAACTCACACAGCGAGCCTATACATCACGCAGTGACTTCATCACATGCACAAGACTGAGATGTATTAGATTGTCAGGGGAAAGAAAACAGGCCTGTCAGGTGGAAAATAATGTCAGCGATGAAAGACGCACAACTGGACTCCTTATGGCTGCATGGATGAAAGGTTTCTCCACTGAAATACATTAATATTGTATGTAAGGAACATTTTAACAGTCGCTGCTCATATTTCATAGGGGATTGACGTTTTACAGGTCAAACAAAACAAAAAAGAATAACCTTCAAGCCTTTGTTCAAATATTATGGCAAATTAAAGGAATAGTTCACCACTGCAGGTATTGGAAATGCACTGATTTGCTTATTTGTAGACACATATACACTACCGTTCAAAAGTTTGGGGTCAAACAGGCAATTTCATGTTTTCCATAAAAACTCACATTTTAATTCATGTGCTAACATAATTGCACAAGGGTTTTCTAAACATCAATTCGCCTTTCAACACCATTAGCTAACACGATGTATCATTAGAACACAGGAGTGATGGTTGCTGGAAATGTTCCTCTGTACCCCTACGGAGATTTTCCATTAGAAATCAGCCGTTTACAGCTAGAATCGTCATTTAGCACATTAACAATATCTAGACCGTATTTCTGATGAATTTAATGTTATCTTCATTGAAAAAAAAAGCTTTTCTTTCCAAAATAAGGACAGCTCTAGGCATTTGAACTGTAGTGTAGGTTGAAGACTATTGTTATCATTTAGCTTTGTTATAATGTAACAAAATCCACATTTCAGTACTTCTACTTTTAGTATTATTTCATATCCACATGCACATGAGACTCCGTATTAGTGATTGACTGATAGCAATGTAGATTATTGGTGATCAAGAAAAGCTGATAGCTGATATTTGGAATAAATATGCATAAAATGTAATGTTTTAGCAATGTGATAGATAAGAATGACCATTACTGGGTAAATGTAGTGTAGCCTATTTGTGTCAGCAGGATGACCATGCTACAAGCTTGGATGTATGTGTTTTCATGCAATATGTGGATTCAAGCTCCTGCACATTTACATGTCAGTGGTTTTCATAGCTGTGCATGTCCACATGAGACAGTGATCAAAGCTTTGAAAGAAACCGCAGTGTGTCATTTTTTGCACTTTTTGGGTTAAGATGCATGTTAATTAGAGAGCTTTACAGATGCTGGTACGCAGGTTTGTCATAAATAACCAGCTGCTGGTAACCTAATGTGCAGACATGAGAGAAGCTTCAATCTTCTCATCTAAAACTCTTCATAAAAGGGTATTTTACCAGAACGTCCTCTCATTCTGTTACAGTGACATTTCACACAGCACTTATAATAAGGTTTGGGTGTCAGTCCCTCAGTTTCAAAGAAGCAGCCTCTTTGTACAGCGAGGTTTGCCTTTATGTTCAGCCGACTCACATGGGAGTAGTCTGTTGTGCGACGTGTAAATCATCTCACGCTTTCTCCACCCAAAGTGGAGCCTCATTAAACCAGAATGTGAAGCGTCTGGAGCAAAGTTTGGTTTGAACTTTAGTGGAGACAATTTTTGATTCCATGAGGCTTTGATGTGCACATAGAGCACACATATATATATGCATACTGCAAAAATCTTTATTTTGTGTGTTTTTGCAAAACAGGAGCCACATTTTAGATAGTTCTAACCATCTTTTAATTGTCATCTAATTCATATGGATCCGAGACTAATTGTGTTGATTAAAATCTGAGCTGTGATAGATTTTCATGTATCTCTTTGAACATTTAACATTTTATGGGACACAGGAGAAGCGATGCACTTGGAACAAAAGAGAGGAATGCACTGTGGTTTGGCTGAGGTAGGGTGGAGAAAAAGGAAACCACAAACTGCATTACAACACATATGGCTGAGCAACTCCTCAAACATTATTCATTATGTGGAAAATAGCTGTGTTTTCCTGCAAATGCAAAGTAACAGCAGCTTGAGGCAGCGCTGCTAACAAATCCATCTGCTGGTTCACATACTGTATGTTTACACCTTCAGACTCTTCACGGCTGACTCACTGTAGGAGACTGACACTGACCCTTACAGAGAACACAGTTAACCCTAATTCTACTGGGTCCGGATTGTAGTGTTGTATAGCCTGACCCAGATAATGTAATAGGTAAGGAATCCCACTAAAGCAGAGCTCTGAGCACCGCTCTGGACCTCCACACTCCCTCTGGGTGGACTGAGCTGGCAGAAAATCAGTCTTCAGCACGTCTGCAGTCCACCCTGTCCTGCATTGTACGTGTCCCATAACGCCTCATTTTACTCAGACATGTTGTATAAATGTGGGAGGTGAAGTGAGCTAATGCACTCATTGCAGATGTGCTGCAAGTAATTTCCACTGTTCCCAAGGTTGTGATCCTATAATGTACAGCTTTTTAGGAGTTTTTTCAGAGCAGCTAAGCTCTAAAAACAGTGTTTTTTTTAATGGAATATAACAAAATATAACATTTATCATACTAATCATCATGGAATTTTATGCACACATTCGTAGTCCCCAGCAGGTGAAACCTCTAGTGACCTCCTTAGTTTAATATAGTTTCAAATCTAGGGATGTCATTAGCCTGATCAGGATCAGGGCCAATAAACTCATCAGTATCAGCAAGAATCTTAGCCTGATCCTTTGGTTACATCCAAAGTCACACACATAAATTAGCATTTTGTGCCTTAAATCTACCAACCACTTCATGTTAAACCAGGATCTGGCTGGAAACACTGGCAGGATCGTCATGGTGCCGCTTTGCTACCGAACCTCCACAATGTTCTCTGCTTGTCAACATAGAAATACTAAGCTCACTAAATGCTAACAGCCGGTGGCACAAACAGGTAGTACTGCTAATCTACACGGCAAGGAACGTTTATTATCTCAAAAAAATGATATCTGGTATTGACAGATGCCAAATCCTAAATGACTTAGATCAGATTAAGGCCAAAAAACTTAACCAGGAAATCTCTAGTTAAAGGCCTTGACAGCCATTATATAAATTGCACAGATACTCATGATGTTCAATGAATTAATCCACATGATTTGTTAATCCCCACAAAAAAGCTGTTTCTGGGTTACAAAAATTAAGCCAAAAACTGCAGTTTCTTGACTCCAGAAGCCAGTTAATCTCTAAAGGCCTTTGCTAAAATGTCTGCCATAAGAGAGTATCCCGCCAAGAGACATTTGCTCACTCATCCTTCACCTCCTTTGGTCTTCACCATCTGTTTTTTGGTTATTCCATATATAGACACCATACCTGAAAAGTTTCGAAGAGATCTTTTTGTTGTATAGTTTATATACAGTCAAAGCTCACAGGTCACAGTTTTCACATATCTATGACATATCTCTCCATAAACATTTATGATTCCCTTATAATGAACCCTACTGACTTTGGTATTCTCCTTGACTTTTTTGTGCTATAATGAAGCTTATATTGTAAGTGTTATCTGGACAACTATTGGATAGGTTACTCTGAAGTTAACCTTCAAATGTTCATGTTTCCCACAGGCTAAACTCAGTGATTCCTGCAGCACTAATTGGTCAATGCTAACATACTATCATGGTCAGCTAAGGTGGAGAACATGATAAACCTTATAAATGCCAAACACCAGCCTGTTAACATTGTCACTGTGAGGTTGCAAATGTTAGCATTTAGCTCAAAGCACCACATGGCTGTTAGCAGGGCTGTAGCTTCTTGGTGCTGTTTAATATAAAAGTCTCAGTGACAAATAGACTGACACAGCTGTGACTCACACACACACACACACACTGAAGGTGGCATTTATGTGTGAGAGATGTGACAAGCAGCCACTCCTATCTGGCGCATGTGAAAAGGTTGAGCTGCATTGTAGCCTTTGGCAGCTCGCTTCCAAAAAGGCAGAAATTGTGTGAAGAAAAGAGATTAGAGAATCTCGTCGTCATATTCTTTTGTTTACACCTGCCTCCCGCTCCGTTAATCTGACAGGTGACAAACTGGGTGCTTTGAAATGTAGCTGGAAGCAGTTTGACTTTTTGCAGGATGCTGTTCTTCATTGGACATTTTTCTTACTTTGGCGGCACAAAAAGCTCAAGTTTTAGTCATTTTGATTGCTTATTTGATTTTGGACTCAACTATCTGAAGAGCATTTTAACCATCACTCTGGGTTTTCCTGCATATAGTTTTGATAAATTGTTTTAATATTAAGCCAAAGACCCCATTCCCACTCTCCACTGCGAAACAGAATAAATGTCTCGATCCGTCAACGCTAACAGGCTTAGAGGGAGAAGGACACTATTTATCACCGTCGCTGTAGGACCTAAGGAGCGTCTTTTTTTCATCTTGATTAAGAAACAAAATTGCTCGGATGAACTGCTTTGGCAAAAGCAACAACTCGATTGAGCGGGGATGATAATCTATCACCCACATATTGCTTTTTATATGTGCGATCGACTGTCTGATATTGAGGCGGGTGAAGTGGAGGCTGAGGTGGAAGTGAGTTATGTTGCACACAACAGCTCGGTAAATCTGAACGTTCTCACACACTCTTTTAGCTGGCTGAATTCAAATCCGCAGGCTTCCCCAAGTTGTTAGTGTATGTGTGGTGACCCCCCCACATCCAGTCTCCCTATTTTCCTGCAGGACCAGCTGGGACGGACACAGACTGGGAGCGTGTAGATCAATAGGTCTAAACTGGTGCTGCATTGTTTCCCCCCAATCCGCCTGCCTCAGACAATCAGTCATGCACAGCTGTAATATAGAGACAGGCTGAAAGCAAAACAATGGGCTTTTTTTCTCTTTTTTTTTTTTTTTTAACAGAAAAATCTGGTGTTGGACTCGGGCTGAAGGTCTTGAGAAAAGAGGATGAAGAGAAGAACGTGTTCCCTGTGGCTCTGAGGCATGCAGACGGCTTGGGCTTAATGACAAGCCTTTAGTTCATTATGAATGAACCGGTGCAACATGGGGCTTAATCTAAAATGCTGACACAACTAGGCAGGGGAACAGCGTGGAAGCTGGGAACGCAACAGTGGTTTCACTCAGATAATACTTTCGCTCAATTTTGTGAAGCAATTTTTAACGATATTTTACTCCGAAAAGCATGAAAATATACTCAATCTTGAAATACACTTCAAATAATTGTGTCAGCTCTTTGAGAAAAGCTTCAGTCATCATGTCCAAATAAAGAGAAAACCATACACTGTGCAAAATTTGCATTATCAGCTCATTCTTTGGGTTTCCAAAGCACATGTGCACATGTTCTTCTCCGTGTATTAACAAAAGTGATTCAGGATTGGGTGGAGAAATGTGCTGCTAACATAAAGTTTCCATCCATTTGCTTTAATTTGAGTGAAAACTCCAGAAATCTGAAAAACAGTACAGATTACTGCAAAATAAAGTTTTTACACTGGGCTGAGTTGGAAAAGTATATCTATAAAAACAGAACCAGCATATAAATTATGACCTAAATGCCACATTTCCATCTGGTTTTCTGCATTTTTTGCATGTTTGAGGTTTGACTTGTCTTTTCATTCCTCTTCTGCAATGATTTGAGGCGCCCAGATGGAGAATTAGCACCACCAACTGTTTATCTTACAGCCATTTGGACAGAAACGTGGCTACAGACACACGCTGTACAATACAATACATATGCAATATAACAAATTAAGTTAAATATAAATAGGGATCCACAATATTGGATTCTTGCTGATATCTGATTAGCAGATATTTTCCACCTCATTTTGATTAATTGGAGAGGCCAGCAAATGCACATATATTTTCCACCTACTAGCAGAAAACAAGAACCCCAGTTAGCATCCCAACCTGGGCCTTGGATCTTTCTGCATGGAGTTTGAATGTGTGGGTTTTCTCTGGGTACTCCAGCTTCCACCCACAGTCCAAAAACATGCTGAGGTTAATTGTAAATTGTCCGTAGGTGTGAATGTGAGTGTGCTTGTTTGTTTCTGGGTGTAGCCCTGTGATAGATTGATGACTTGTCCAGGGTGTCCCCTGCCAGTTATCTTTTTAAATATCTATTTAAAGTTTGCTTACATCTGCTAACGTTAGCCGCCATTAGCTTGATCAAGTATGGGCTAAACTAGTGTACTGTACAGAGCAAAGGAATTGTCCATCCAGATGTTCAAATCTGCATTTCAGCTTTTCTCATCATCTCATTCCTATTTGCTATTTTCCCACAGAACATAAAGCGCAACTAAACGTCAGCTAAAGTCTTGAATGTTACTCAATAGAGTCTTATTATCCAGTGTTTTTTACTAATTAAGCGTCTGTTTCCACTTCAGCGTACATTCAATCCACCAATCAGCTCGTATTTCAGTGAAAGTGAAAACTTGCTGGCTTGCTGCTGCCCTCCATGGGGAACTATGTTTAGAGGAGGACTGTGAGAACAACAGAAAAACCTTTTTATGCTCCTTGGTGGAATATTTCTGTGGAGAAAGTTCCTGACTCATGTTTATTGGGTTCAGGGTTTGCCAGTAAGATGGCCGCAGCCAGATTTTTCTGTGGATTTTGGCTGGAAGTGATTTTGGATAACAAAAACACATTTTGACATTAAAACATTGACATTAGACTGATTTTTTATGTTCTGGTGAACTGGATTCCCTCAGTTTTCTCCAACATTCTCCCTGGTCAGGTTTGCCATCTGCCCGATCCTAACCATGGGCTACATCCAGACCAATGACCTCCTGCATTTCTGCTCTCCTTGCCATCTGCTCCCCGCCTTGGCCTTCTTGGTCAGAGACCAAATGTTGACTGACTCGACACATGTCTGAATATTTTGTCAGGAGAGTCCCTATTGCCTGCTTATGCTCTACATGGTGTAGCGGCCCCTTGGATTAATTCAGGAAGACGCAGAGAGTTTCAAACGGGTGTCGATTTATTCTCTCTCGACGAGCACCATGTATCACAAACACCGTGGAAACTACAGAATAAAACAGAATACAAAATGCCTCACTGTAGTGTCACAAATCATTCAGATATAAATCATGTTCACATATTAATCATGTTTAGAACCAATCCAAATAAATATAACTCATCAGATAATAATGCATATTTAACATTTTTTTTACCTCATCCCGCTCTCCAAGGGAGGTAACTAAACTTTGATTTTTTCCAGCACAGTACCATACAAAATCCATGCTAAATAGTATTTATGTACAGTACACCGGCTAATAACAAAAAGCATCAAACATTTTATACTTAAAGAACATCATATGATGCATGCAGTATTCAATGTCAAACTGCAGCTTTTAAATGCCTTTTCATTTTTGTTCTGTATGCTGGACTATAAGTAAAGATAGATCCTATTAGTTTGTACTCCTATTTTGAATCCTCAACTTTGAATTCAGCTGTCGCTATTTTGGTCTTTTGGAACCAGATTTAACGAGTAAAAGCTGGATCTGTTTGAGAAATCAAGGATTCAGTGCAAGAAGAAACTACTGTACAAGGGAGCCCCACCTTAAGACCCTACTTTGTCATCTATTTTACTCGGAGTGGCCCATAATTTTGAAAATGACGTAATTCTGTATTCAGTAAGTCTTGAAAGCAAGTGATTGAGACCATAAGCTCACGTGGAAAATGTTTCCTGAAGAAAATAATAAAATGTGAATTGGGGAATTTTTTATCGTCTTTTATGCAATCAGACTTCTGAAGGATGCCTGTGATTGGTCAAGTGGTCCTATATGAGGAAAAACAAAATAAGTAAATAAATACCTGTATTAATGTTTAGCAAAAGAAAATATTAAATATGATTTAACATTACACATATAAGCTAATATCGTCTCAGATTTATAAAATAATGTTTGTGTGATGAGCGTGGCAAAGAGCCAATAAAGCAAAGTAGTAGCCTTTCACTTCTGCCAATCAGGAGGCTTTAGCCCGCCTCCTGACTGTTCATTGGTCAGTTGCGTCAGTTAAGGTCAAAGTGCAAATCGGAGCTGAACCATAGATGCTAACTAGCAGAGCTACATTAAAGGGGTGAGTGAGGAAGGAGAAGGATGATATTTTGTTCCAATAAAGACACCATTTTCCTTAGTGCACTGGTGGGTTGAGTCAGTTTATAGCTAACTGGCCTGAAACTCTGCTAGTCATGCTGCTAATGTTCACCATGTTAAACTCTATTGACTCATGCTAAAACGTTAGTGCTGTAAAAATCCGCTAGCTTAAATGCTAATTAGTGCCACGTAAAAATAATGCTCATTTGCAACATGTTCAGCCTTGTGTCTGTATTTTACTTGTTTATTTTATTTTGATGCCATTTGAAACTCTTTCGACATGCTTTGCTGGTAAATTCTGCTGTTAGTACTGGTATTTTCAACGGTTAAAGTTGCATCAGATGTGGTAAGTTTTCCATTATATTGCCTATCTTCAAATTATTTTTTTGCTTCAGGTAGTAGGTATCAGAACTAATTGTTGAGTGAAATTGTAATTTTGAAACTGATGAATTATCTGTGTCGTACAACAGACATTTGAATTGGAGAATAAGTTGATTTCATGAACTCTGTCCTATGACCAGAAGTGCTCACAGAGTTGGCATGGAGATAATTTTCTGTTGACCTTATTCACAGGACAGATTTTTGACTTGGAGCATTCTTCAGAAGAGCTGAGACCTCAGAGTAGTTTTCAGAACCATCCAAGAATATTTCAGAGACTCCAGACAGACAATTTCCAGTACTGGATGATGATGGTGAGCCGAGCCCACCAGATGCCGAACCAAGGAACCCACCGACTTTGAGTGCGGTAGGATTAAAATGTACACACATACAGCTCCTGAGAGAAATAACCTACTTACCTCTCTTCATATCAACTCCACACAGGAGTGGAATTAAGAACAGTTCCTCTTACAAAGATCAGGGTTTCTCTTTATTTGCTTGTTTTACTCTTTCACATGTTTTCTTTTCATTTCTATATTGATTTTTATCCTGACCTGAATCTTGTTTGTTTATCATGTATTACAGGTCAGTATGTACAGTTAAAATCTGAAGTTTTCTCCCCATCATTCCTAAAGTTTTCTCAATCGAGTGCACTTTGATTATGTAGTTATCAGTTGCTAATACTGATTACATTTGCACTGCGGCGGTCTCCTTTTTGTTAGCCAGACAAATGTGTATTTTATGAGTCACCTCTCGTCTTCCCTCTGGTGTCCATCTCTTAACGGTGGCCTCTCCTCCAGGCTCTAACCTTGTTAACCTCTGCCATCACCACATCCTGTCTAGAGCTCCCAGACTTGGCATTGGCCCACACACACACTCTTGGGTCAGAGCTAATCCAAATTCCAGCCGGTCTCAATGAACACCAATGAGCGTGGACTTATTTCTTAGTTAATTACAGTATGTCCACGAGTGGAGGACCCTCTAAAGATTACAGAGAAAGTGGAGCATCAGAAAAATCAGTGTGTGTGTGTGTGTGTGTGTGTGTGTGTGTGTGTGTGTGTACTTGTACTTACTACATGGTGAGTACCAATTTCTGCATTTAACTATCAAAGTGAGGACATTTTTACAAAGTGAGGACATTTTGGCCGGTCCTCACTTTGAAACAGCCATGTTTGAGGGTGAAGACTTGTTTTTAGAGAACAGGTATGAATTGAGGTTTGGTTAGGGTTAGGGTAAGGATTAAGTTTAGGCAATCAGTTGTGATGGTTAAGGTTAGGGTAAGGCTCTAGGAAATGCATTACGCCTATGGATGTCCTCACTAAGATAGAAGTACAAACATGTGTGTGTGTGTGTGTGTGTGTGTGTGTGTGTGTGTGTGTGTGTGTGTGTGTGTGTGTGTGTGTGTGTGTGTGTGTGTGAAACTGAGCCACAGAGTGTGACTCCCCCCTCCTGCTGAGTGTGTTTACTTCACCAATAACAAAAAAGCTCGCAGGACTCCCACCTGCCCTGATTAGCATGAATCAGCTTCGGATGAGTCCCTGGCATGCCCGTTTCCCATCAGCACCCAAACACGCTCACACCTCCCCGCCCAAACCCCCTACTGCGCCACTGCAGCTCCACCGAGCCAAAGACGCTTATCAGTTGTCAGCCACTCCTGGTGTGCTGCTGAAACCCCGCGGTGCGTTTGTTTTGCTGAGCTGTAACTCAATTTGCTTATAAAGCTCATCTTTGCTTGTGGACATTGTTTTCCGCTGATGAGCTGTGACTGTCTTAGAATCACGTTATGCCAGTGAAAAGGAAGCCATGACATGATTCAATTGTGCGAAAATGGCATTTTTTTTTTACCCTAGCTAACAAGCTCATTGTGCAAGTATGAGTGTGGCTGCACAGAAATAAACACGCTGAATGAGGCAATCATTTTCTTATAATGCTGAAAATTTGTTGTGCTGTTTGAAATATTCCACAGGTAATGTCTGAGCTACAACTAAACATCATCTTAACACACTGTTTATGCATTGTAGCGACGGCTGATGATCACGTCCTTAATCAAACTTTCTTTTGCTACGTGTCCTGTCTGAGGCCATTAAATCACAATTACATCCCTGCTGCGGCTGTTTGTTCAGGGACTGTAATGTATTCAGATGAAATGGCTCAGCAGAGAGTTTCTCCAGTAGTTCTGTGTGAAGGAAGGACAGAAAAGACTCAAATTGGTTTCAACACCACACGCACAAAAATACATAAAAGTAATTTCAGTGGCAAATGTGGAAAATAATGAATAGCATTGTCGCGTCTTCACAGTCTCTCATTGTTACACTTTCAGTTAAAGATGTTCATGCCTACTGTCCACAGTGCTTTATTTTTTTCGGACCCTAAACCTGAGACTTCTGGAAATGCTGCTGACCTTGTTTTATTTTGATGGAACAATTCATTTTTTCGCATTTAGCAGCAAGCTGCAGCTTTCAGGAGAAACCTATAAAATTGCTGAGTAGATATAAAATAAAGATTACCTGCATTCCTTAGCTGTATGATGGCAGCTAACATCTGCTCAGCTGGAACAGATGCACGCAAATACTGTTGCACCGACTTTATCAGTTCAGGAAATCTGTCTGTATTTCCTAATTAAAATGTGTGCATACATGTATAGTTTGTTTCAATTTTGATGCAAGCAGTAGCTAAACCGTACAGCTGCCAGACAACCACGAAGGAATTTTCACAGCTCTGTTCTGCAGCCTTCATCGACACGACTGCAGCTTTTACAACTAAAGTAGTCCTTAAGGTCCTTTAACAGGATGTTGTTTGCGCTGTGCTTGCTGCTGGGTTCAATGCGTTGTTCAGGAGTCGGTTAAACGTAGGCAAACTTTGGCTGGCAGAGTTTGCTCAATGGTCTTCTTGTGTGCTTTTGCTCAGAGAATGAATAGATTTCAGAGCACTGCAGTGCTGTTGTAGCATTCTGTGTGAAAGGGACGTTAGTGATGGACACACCTGCAACTCCATCTCATTTACAAGCAAGATATTTTGAACCATTTGTTTTCCTGGCACATGTGTGATCCATGTGGTCACTCACTTTGAATGTGGACGTCCACAGAGGAGCTTCACACCGCTCAGAAAGCCTTTACACCACACATCCTTTGTCTTCTGCATTTTAGCTTTAAATATTTGAAAACCTTTAAATCAGCGATCAATTGTTAATATCTCGGAATACTTAACTGATGATGAACTTACCGAGCAGTTCCAATAGTACGATTAACCCTCGTGTTGTCCAGTGGGTCAAAGTTGACCCATATTAAAGTTTGAAAATGTGGAAAATACATATATATATTTTCATGGTGAAACTTCTGATGTCCACGTTTTCAACATTTTTGGGAAATGTTTGAACATTTTTGGTGGAAAAAAAGAAATATTAAAAATGTTTAAGAACATTCACAAAAAGTCAACCAAAATCCAGCAAATATTAGAAGTTTTACTGATATACATGTAATCACTTTGGATATTTTTAGGATTTTTTTTTTGAAGATTTTTACTTATTTAAAAAAAAATATTTACAAGAATGTTCTTGCCATTTTTTTAAAAATAAAACTTTAAGGGAAGACAATTACTGGAATTTTCTTCCTGCAAGTTTTTGAAAATTTTCAGAAATTTATTCAAGTTTTTTTCTGAATTTTTGGGTTTTCTTCAGACAAGGATGCAATAATTTTGGTTCTCATAAATGAAGACAACAGGAGGGTTAAAACAGACGTTTTTCGTAAATCACTGCAGTGTTTCATTAGTGTTTCTGAGGTCAAAGTGTAAACTCTGGAACTCTGTCTTTGCTCTTCCACTTTAAACGACTATGATAGTATCTTTTCAATCTCTGCAGTAAAGAAAAGAAAAACTGTGAAGGTTAGGTGACCTAATGCACACACACAGACACACACACACACGCACATACACAGACACAAATACACAGAAAAAGCTCTGAATCAAACTGGGTGTGGAGATTAGAGGTGGGTCCATGGGGTTGTGCTCAGACTTGGCTTATCAGCTGCATGCAGCCTACTAACTCCTCACCTATCAGTCATCTCTGAGCAAAGCCACAGATTGAGGATGGATCACAGATGGAAGGAGCCACAGCAACACTATTATTAGAAAGCTTCTTAGAAACATTGACATGCATGTTGCGGTGGCAGAGAGCAGCCTGCAGCTTGCCGAGCTCAGCGAGAGCATCGTTTGCCTCCACCAAACGCTGTTAACATCTGTTTGCAGTGAATGTACTCGCTGGAATCAAGGTGAAATGAGAAACCCGCAGCACGACTTTGTGTATTTGAGGAGCTACCTCTGGTGGGAGCGTCACTGCAGAGAGAAGCACAAAAACCACGGGGGGGTGAAAAAAATATCAAGGATCTTCTTTTAACACTGGGAGACAAAGGAGTGAAGCAGCTTCTTTTTCAGTTCAATAGAGGAGAATTTGTGAGTAACACAACATTCGGAAGCCTTTCAAATGGCTTTTCTGCTACGTAATCATGATGATTATGTGAGCTGGAAATGTAACATAATTGCCTTGTTAATTGGTTGTTGCAGGCAGTAGATGTGAGGCAGAGACAGGGTTTGAGTGCACTCTCCAAAATGGCAAAAATTAACACATTTGACACTCTAATATGGACAAAGAGGTTTGTAGCACTGCAGCACATTAGGATTGATGTATCCATGGCACACTTTGTTTAGAAATCTACTTATTCTCTGCATGATGAGTGCAATGAAGCCTTTTAGCACAGTGGAAGGGTGTTTGAGTACCTCCTAACGCAGGAATCCTGTACAGCTGCCAGTTTTCTCCCCGAGGCAATCCACAGCCAGAAGCAATTAAAACTCAGTGAGGTTATGGATGACTCAAAGTCCCCACAAGGTGGGGGCCCAAAAACTGAAACTCAATTAAACAAGGGAAAGACTGTACCCCCGCTGTCATTCTGCATATTTCAGGAGAACTCTGGGGATTTCCCTGACCATCTGGAAAATTAGGAAGTACCCCGGTGAAAAATCCCCAAGGCGTTTTAGAGCATCCTGCATCATCTAATCAGGTGCTTTAAAAACACCTGAAAGATCATGTGTAGGTCACCCAGAAGAAAAACTCAACAGATTGGGAGGTTTGCTCGATGGAAAGTGATGGATATGGAAAACATTCTCCACCCACCAGAGGTGACAAATAAAAGCTCGAAAATGAAATGAACTCCATCCAGCAGTCTTTAAAAAGAAAATCGAGATCCAGCTGCAGAGTAATTCACCACTTCGTCTCCCCTCAGGCCTCGAAGAATTTGCGAAATTTGGGCACTTAGTATGAGAATCCTGACTTTATATTACAAGATTTCTGTGTAATGAAGCTCCTGATGCCAAAATTGTGTTTTCTGGAAGGCATTTGGGGCCACCAGAGTGTGAGGTCTCTTATAGCTTCAGATAATACAGTATTTTTCTATACCAAGCGTGCAGGACATGAAAGATCTCTATTCTGAGAAAGCTACACCCGTGTTTGACCTTTGCCTGGATTGTTCCCGTAGTGTCCTTTGGTACTATGTTGGTTTAGCAGACCAAGTGCAATTTACTGAAGTCACATTGTTGTATTTCTGACGCCTAAACTCATTAAATTTCAAACACTTATCTCTTGTTTCCATTTGCTGCTGCCAGCATGTGAAATTGCCTCGCGTTGCTTTAATGTCAGACATTCAAAGAGGTCTCTTAAGAGATGCCTTAATAGTCCCATTAAATGAAAAATGCCTTTTCTGTGTGGTTACCTTCAGTGCCTGGGTGAGTGGTTGTACTATCATTTACTGTAAGCCAAAAGCAGCCTGAGAAAAAAGCTATTTCTTGTGTTTATGTTTTAAAATTGCAACTTTAGCCTGTAGCATTTCTAAGCTAACTAGCACATGTAGTTGATTCCAGAGTATGTTTGGAGTTGTAGTCATGTTTTGGTTTTGTTTCTGATGTAGAACCATTTTAAAGCCCTGTTTTGGCATGACAGATAGGTCTGAATATAACAGGAATCAGACTTTTGGATGTCGTCACTATGAAAGGCATGAATTAAAACATTTGGGAACTTAAAATGCTTTATTGCTGCGGTTTTCACTCAAATGTGGCACCATAGCTCCATAATTCTGACAGAACTCACAGACAAGTTAAAAATGAACTGAGTTGAGCTTAGTAATAAGTTTCCATGTTACTTCCACCTTCAGCTTTTTATCAAAGAACTACTGTTTTATTGTTTGCAGTTGCTGATCGTTCTGTCTTATGATGCCACTTAATGGCCTTGTAGTCACATAATCATGCTCCTATAAAACTAAACTGCCTTCTCAGTCAGGTTTTGACAGAATCCTTGCTTCGTTCTGCAGCGTGCTGTTGAACCTGTAAGAAAGTCTTTCAGCTTGCAAGTTACACAAAGACTCCATTAGAGAAATAGAAGGTCAAAGAGTGGACGTTTATCCTGGAGACCTGGGTTTGTGTTCAGTATTAAGCCATCATTGTTAAATGTAATTTGCGTTCACTACTTGTTCGAAGCTTGATTAAGTTTAGTCATCAAAGCTGCATGATCAGCTTTAGAAAAAGATCATAATTTTAAAAGCTTCTTCCCCATTTTCCTTTTATCTAATGTACAATTGGTTGGCTTTAAGGAGTGACAATTAAGGAATTAAATAAATGGCAAAAATGTGGTGATTTGAAAAGTATTATATGTCACAAACAAACCAGCAGAAAACACGTTCTGCTCAAAACGTAACTGAGAATACAGTTGAGTCACACAGAGACGCAACTTTTGAGAAACGAAGTAGCAATTAAAGTTGTTGCTGCTACAACTGAGTCATCTGTCATCTTTTCAGGGGAAAAAATGAGATTTTTACTTCTGCGACGACGATAGCTCCTCTCGCTTTAGCTCTACTGACAGTTTAACCTCTCCTCTGAATTGTCCAATCCGTACTTTGTAATCATATCCAGCTGTGACGGAGCAAACACCTTAAAGAAAGAGCCAAAGTGTTTCCTGATCTCACATAGATTCTGATTGTTAGTTGTGCCAACTTGCTGACATGTTACTTATGCAGCATTAACCTGATCCTTTTCATACATTATCATGTGTGTGGCCTTCACATGTATGAGGGGTGTTGGGTGTAGAGGTGATAACAATATATTTGTGATAATAGTGGGAAAAATCCAGCAGCTGTAACTGTCTGACACTCCAGCTGTACAGACTATCTCCATTTCCCTACATGCATATTTTGAATGTAAATAATTTGCCAAAAATCAAAACAAAATGCACAAAGTGAGATTTCTAAAAGTGTGTGTGTTGTTTTTATCGTTTTTGTGAAGTATTTTGGCCGCAATAATCGTATAATCACAATTTAATGTACTGACTGCCCTAACATGTACCCATATTAACATTTTATTTCATTTGTAAACTGTATATGTGCAGTGTTTCTCAACTTTTTGTGTTGCTTTCCATTTGTACCTGAGCAGCACAAAACCCTGACAGAAGCATCCTGCAGCTAATCCTTAGTCATTGTTTACCCAAAAGATTGATCTAGTTTGTGTTTACCGTCTTCAATCAGGAGGATGATCTTGGCGAGGCTTCTTTGTGGCGTCCCTGAGATCTTTATACATCTGTGTGAGCTCGTCTAGCAGTACAATTAAGAGCCTTTAAACCATTTGTTGGTGTACATGTGGTTAGGATCTCTTTTTTTTGAGTGATTGAGTGTAAGAGGAACTTCGATTTGACTTGACGTGAATGTCAAGGCTTTGATTTTGAAGGCGACTGGCAGCTTTTACACAGTACAGCTCCGGCTGATTCTGAAGAGGGGAGCTTGAAGGGCGACCATTAATGAAAAGTGACTCACTTTTGCTTCATTTTAACTGATGAAAAAACACGGTGACACAAGACGACAAAAGTTGTTTGTTGAGGATGATTACGGCGCTATAGATGAGGGTTGAATAGCTGCAGCATTAATCACAATCTACATTAATAACAAGCCAAAATTGTGACTCCTCAAACTTTTTCCGGGAGATTTGCCAAGGACAGTTTCTCTTGTAGCGACTGCCAGTAATATATTGTACGCTGTTTGCACAAGAAAACCCGCTGAGGAATCTGTTTCTATCTCTTGCACACCAAAAAGCAGCACTTCAGCATTATTAATAATGGATCAAAGAATGTAACCAGGCAGTCATGCATGTTGGCTTTGCACTGATCCATGTAAAGCGTCATGTATGAGGGGGGCGCTAATATATGACCTTGAGGGCCGGATGAAAAACGGTAATCTTGCATTCACCCTGATGGGATGGGTGATATGTATGGATCAGATTTTATTTAAAAATGAAGCAGAAAAGCTGCAGAGAACCATCGTTGGTTTTAATCCTTTTTAGGCTGCAGATTTGGACAGAATTCCTCTTTATTTCAACCTGGTGTATGTACCATTACTGTGGCTGTTGCGTCTCTATAAGTTAGGCTAACTTTGCTCTCTTCATGGTGGAGATTCAGGGAAATGAAGAGAAAAACACAACAGCTTGTGAGCGGTATTTAGTGGAAGGCAATTAGCATGAGTTTCCTGCAGATGTCCCAAGAGGGACGATTTTTACATGAATCATTTTAAATGTGTGCATCCATGTGTGGTACTGAGGCTCACTGTGGAGATGGAGGCAGAAAGTTACGCAAATCTCAGTAAAAGTTACACAAATATTCATTTCAGATTACTGATTTCTGTGTTTGCTTTCAGCCAGACTTCAAAGAAACGCATGAAATGGTCTGTAAAAGTCTGCTGTCTTTGGATAGTTGCAGGGAGTTCATGCTAATTAGCAGTTTACCCCCTTTAAAGGCTATACAGGAGGTCCTCGGTTTACGACGTCCTCAACCTACGGCGTTTCGTTATGTCGGAACTGGTTACGTGGAACTAGTTTGTGAGCAGAGTGGATGAATACGTCGTCACGCCGCGCTGTAAGACGGCTTTGTTTGCATAACAGTATGATTCATTTAATGTTATCTTCATTGGAAAAAAAAAAAAAAATTCCTTCAGACATAAGGACATTTCTAAGTCACCCCAAACTTTTGAACAGTTCCGTATATTTAATCAATATTGATTATGATCCTCTGTATTCTCACCTACGCTCCAACTCATAGATCATTTTCCACTCGCACTGTTCCGGCCACTGATCCGTTTGAAAGACCATGCCAAGCTTTTATCTTAATGGATTTTAGAATTATCTTAAGTATTTAATAACTCATTGATTCGATGCTGCGTTTCGAGGACGATCCCAAAGAGACCTGATGAACACCACTCACACAAACTCACAGGAATCAATACGGCTGCTTCCTGCCTTCAAATCCTACAGCATCTCCCGTATTGGGTGACAGCAGTTTGCCACATCCTGCGTGGATTCATTTCATCTTCAGCTTATGATCAATACTGTTAACTGAGAAGAAGAAGAAAATGTACCATTTATGTACTGACATGACCAATGTCATTACATATGGTTTTACATATGTACATACATTACAATGTGGTTTTGATGTGGCAGGAATTACAATTCTTATGTGTCATTTTATTTTAGTTGGGAATTTCTATAAAAGAAAAACTTTAGGTGTTGTAAAGCTTTGTTGCCCTTTGACCTTAAATGTTAATTAAAGTAATAGAATTTGCCGTATGTGTGTGTTATAGTGTGTGTTATAATGCGTGTGTGTGAGCTCATCCCCTCTCAGATCCTTGACTGCTGGAGGTTTCATAGGAAGTGCTCTGCCCCCCCCTCCACTCTCCTCTTCTTTCCTTTCGTCTTTCCTTCCTCTGAGCCGGGGCTGAAGCTGGCCGAGTTCAAAGGCGAAACAGAGTAAGAGGCAGAAATAAGGAAGGAGAGATGTGGGGAGGGGAAGGAGCTCTCTAAACATCGAACTTCCCTTTAAAACACAATCGATGACATCTGTCTCACAGCCTCAGAGCTCCTGATGTGACCCATCAGGTCCAAAACCAGGTCTAACCCAAGTCCAAAAAGATGGACTTGTGGCTTGGTTGTCTTCCATATTTCCAGTTGAAACGTCAAAACTAACCATGGATAGGTGACAGAACTCACACATTTTACAGTTGAGTAGTTGTGCTTGGTGATGATATATACATTTCTTGTACTGTTTTTGTTTTGTTTTTTGTTGTTGTTTTTTTTTTACAGCTAACGGGCAAGGAACTGTGTATGGTAACTTCATTGATGTTGAATTTCAACATGAAAATTAAAAATTTGAAAAATGTCATAGAAGTATAAAAGTCTCATATCCTCCAATAACACTCTAGGGTTGAGATTTTGAATTTCAAAATATTTCAGTGAGTGCCCTTTAAAGGGTTAACAACATCTAAACTTCAAATTGTGATATTTTAAAAACCCACTTTATTCTGCATGTCTTATTTAAAAACTGTCCAAAAATAAGCCATTTGCACCAGACCCTGTCAAAATGAAAAAGAAGTTTAGCACCAAGAAATGCAACTTTCAGGGACTTTTTTTAAACCCCAAGCAGTGTTTACACCGAACACAGAGGAGACAAGTATGGAAACAAATGAGAAATACAAGTAATGAAATACTCGTAGTATAATATTTATCCCTTAGTGTAGCACAATATAGTATCATATAATATAGGATAGTATACAGCTAATATCTGTAGGTACCTGGAAAATGTTGTACTTGTTGATTTGTTGATAATCAAATAAATTCAGTTTTATTTAAAGGTTTCGTGGCATTCTATCTAAATCACACAGTACAGAAGACTATTAAGAGTTCTCCTTACTTCTAGTCATGGTTGTGCTGTTTCCATAGAGCTGCAGGAATTTATACTCGAGTGACAAAAGGGGCCCATGGTGAGAATACATTGACAGGAGGATGCTTGGAGTTCAGAGGGTTAAATGCTGAATTTATACATATCCTTGGAGATAAACCATTGTGCGTATTAGTTACTAGACATGTTTTCAACCAAGCAGCGCAAATATTCCAGGAAGATTCAGCTTCTTGAAGTATTTCACCAGTGGGCTGAGACAGGTTCGCTTCCATGTAGAAATATGGAAGTTCAGTGGATGAGAAAATGTAGTGCCTGAGGAAAAATCTGTCTGATGGCAAGGAAAAGTGCTGGGATGGCACGTAGCATACACTTAAACAGATATTGGTTTATTTTTAGGTTGACCTCTTTTTAGGTGACCTCGTCTACACCAGAGCATCGGAGCACTGGACACATAAGAGCTTTAGTTGGACACCAGCATGTGCCTGTCCTCCTTAATCCTTCTCCAAACTCCACATCTATTGTAATTAATACACCAACTATATATAATTACCCTGCACAACCCCACTTTAAAAATTTAATCCTCTAATAACAACAATGCAAATATTAAGAGTTGGTTCACTGAGATAAACTTCTTCTATTAGAAACCTTTTAAACACTGCAGAAAATGAGCGTTTCAAGAAAATGCAGTTCAAAAAATACCGTTCGGATCACAAAAATGGTGGGAATCTATGTACAAAACATCACGAAAGTCTGTAAGTTTGTTCCATGAATCCATTTGAGGATTCAAAATCACATTTAAGTTTCCTTGTCGCAAAACTTCACTTGACTTTGAGTCTTTTCTTAAATCTACGTACAATTAAAAATCCGGCTTTTAATGGTCAAATACAACATGCACAATTAAACCCTTCGTAGGCTGTTTACCCTGAGAGCTCTGATTTAAAATTCTTATTCTAATAGAGGCTGATGTATTATTTGGTAGTTCATTTTTCACGATCAAGAGCATTGAAGTCTCTGCTAAAGATACGGCACTAAACATTTTTTTTTAATGTAGGTCATGTTTCATAGATGACAAAGCATTATTCTAATTCCTCTCCCATGCTATTTGTGGAAAGGTTTATTGTGTGAGACTATTAGCTGAACTGTCACAGTGTGACAAGTGACAGTTTGTGAATATTAATGATGATTCTGATTAATTTTGTCACAACTACGCACGTTTCCTGTGAGAAACGCCAAAGCAGAGACATTGTATGAAGAAGGAAAGCAGAAAAGCTGGCAGGTGTGTAGGTTAAGTCTAATTATTGGAATCCGTCAGTTTGTGAGAGCAGGAGTCGAGTTTGTGGAGTTTTCAGTAGTACGTCATGAAACAAAATAATTCTTTTATGAAGCCTTCACAGAAAACAAAGAGATGAGAATGCATGTATATAAGAAACGCACAGATCAAAGAGTATTGATTAGCTGATATGAGCACAAAGACAGAAGGTAGATGAGCCTGAAGGGTAGATGATTCTGTTTTTCTTCTTTAGCCTTCTGGTTTTGTTCTGCTTTTTTTTGCCGCCCTTCGATTTTGACCTTTAAAAGTATGTTGTGTACAAAATTAGATTAAATATTGAATGCAGTTGTGTCTTTATTGCATGTAGCCAGTGTTTGTGCATTTAGCTGTTTTTCATTAAATTTTTTTTTTTTTACATTACCTACTAGTTACGTTGCTGTCTCACTAATAAACATTATGTAAAGGCTGTGGTTAAACGAGCCCGATGCGAACTGGGGATCGTGTAGGTGCAAGGCTCACCACCAAGCCCTCCAAAAACACAAGTCAAAAAATACTGTAGCTCTGTTTGCTACAGAGAAACATTCTCTCAGTTAATGAATAGAACCAAGAATAACCACTAAAAAAACACCTCTCATATCAGCCACACAGTAAACTGATACACTAAGGAATTGGATTACTGGATAAAGTTTGAAAAGATTCTTAACTTTGCTTTGGTTTTCAAGGATATGCTTGAAACGGAATCAGAAGCTGTACTCCGATAAGCAGGACTGATTTGAATGCGCTGTGATTCATCCATCCTTCGACAATTTTCTTACACCTTATTGTCCTCGCAGTCTGCATGTAAACCCATGTGGGAGTGAGGAGGTAAACATCCAGAGACTGCAGCATCTCTCTCTGAAGATAAGTCTCTTTAATACTGCCTCAGAAATATGACTAATTAAAAAACGCTGCAGGTGCATGCTGTCCTGGTCCCTCACCTCTGATGGAAACACAATTAGGCTTCAGTTGCAGAGAACAAATTGAAAAGCATTTAATTGCTTTTAGGGATCACGCTGCACCACCGTAGAAGATCAATTCACACCAAGCTCCAGCACTGCCGCACCAAGGGCCATTTAGAAGGAGCATAGTTGGCAGAGAAATGTTGGACTGACTCTTTGTTTACCAGATTCAGTGCATGGCAAACAGGAAGGCTTCATTGAGAAATTTAGGAATGTTTGGAGCGTTAACGCGACCGCCACTACATTGCATAACATGTAAATTCACTCCCTCCTGCCTACTGCTGCTGTGTTGGTGAGCTGGTTTCGAGTCGGTGTGGCTGCTTTGATCTCGCTCCAGGTTTGACACGTTAGTTATTATCTCCTCTGTGTTTTCCACTGCCTTCCTACACACCGTGAAAGCCAGGGGATGGCAGTGGGTGTCTATCCAGGGGCTTAGAGCGAGCAAAGTCTCCGTCAGATGCTCCTTTTAAGTGATTCTCGATGGAGTGGCAACCGGGCGAACTTGCTGACATGTTGGGAAAGTGCGCTTTAAGAGAGATGAATAAGCAAAAGGACGGAGGGTAGAAGGGTTTTCAGAGAATATAATCTGTTTGGTGTTAAAACGCAGCAGGCCTAATGTTTTTATAATTTAGTCTCTGTCAGCAAATTTAATGAAAAGATCATAACGAACAATATGTTAGCCTAACTTTCAATACTTTTTGGCTTTCCAGGTCTGTGGTGGAGTTACCTTTGTAGCTACATCTACACTAGACTATTTTGCACCAACTGTTTTTTTTCACACCCCTAAGTATCTCCAGCTGGTGCCATCCTGTCTGTTCATCAATGATCTTAGATGATGACACATCTTCTGACCAACAGTTATGTGCAGAAAGACACCTACAGGTTATGTCAATGGGCGTGATACCAACTGGTAACAGCCATTTAATAGGAATCGGCTGGATTTATGTCCAGCATTCTAGGTCAGTATCAGGTGGAAACTAGGACCACACCGGAAAAAATGCCCCTCTCAAAACCAGCAAAAAAAAAAATGTATTTCAAGGAACTTCTACCTTGAACTAAGTGGAAAAAAATCTGCCAATAGAACAAGTGAAAATGCCTTGGTAAGATTTCTTGAAATAAGATGTGATATTTAGAATCTTGAGATCTCAAAATTAGCTGGGAAAACTTATTTTAAGCTATATTTTACTAGGATTGTCAAGGTTAGGTGTCTTAATTTTGACCCACAGGACAGGAGGGTTCCACTTAGTTTGAGTTTTCTTGTAAAAATCAACTCAAAACAAGATCATTTCAAGATTGTTTGACTTAACAAGATATTTAAGATGTATTGTCTTAGAAAAAAGTCCCTCCATCTTTCTGAAATGCCACTTGCTAAGTTAATTTATCTTAAATCGAGCGGTATGAGAAATTTTGACTAAAAATAAGACGAATAGATTTGGTAAGATTTAGAGTTTTTGCAGTGCAGTGACAGACTTCCTGCATCCGCCAAGTACTTGAGGGTATTCTGCCCCTCTGAAGATATCTGTTTGGGGATTATTCCACAAGGGCAGTAGTGTGCAGTCTTGGTAGACGGTTCATTTACAGAATACATCAATACAACCTGCTGCACATGTATAGAATGGAGCCATCCAAGCAAAGTAGTAAAATAATACAATAGCAACAACTTTGTGACCACAGAGGTCTGTATACTCGTCTATAAGAGCGTCCATTTTAAAAAGGGGAAGTTGTTTACCGTAACAGCTGAGCACTCTAGTTGTTAGACAGTTTGCCCCAAACAGGATCAAACAGTGCATTTGTTCACTACTGTTTTAAAACACCTCTGGTAGTCTAGTTTGTATTTACACCAGCAGGACAGTTTACTGTTTATGGGTTTGACTCGATGTGAAATGGCCATGTTTGTCTTAATTAAGGGACATGTCACCCAGTGCAACAGTGAGGCGCACTGATGTGTTTTTAATGTGTCCTTTGGGGCTTTAACAACAATCCAGGTCTATACACAAAGAACCAAGGGATGTTCAGCTTGTTAGCAGGATCAATTCATTGTTGGTTTAATGGGATTTATTGATACTGAGAGAATACAAATATTATGAGGCGCATGAGCACATTAGTCATCTTATACTGGAGTGTATCGTGGAACCTTCTTTGGAGACGAGTTCCTGGATATCATGAGGTGCTGCTATGGTGAAGCAAATGTGTCATCAGATCACAGCTACAAGCAGTGCAACCACTATTTTAGTGCAGAACCTGTGTCACGCAGGTCAATCAATACTTTAAAAAAAGGAGAATGCTTCTTTGACACACAAAGGTCAGGTCCTGGGCCTCGTTAGTTTGCAGAGAGGAGGTCATTCTGATGGAGTCAGCAGTTAGAAATTAAACTGAATAAAACATGTTAAAGTGATTTAATATGCTGGACAGCGCTTTGCACCACTGGCCAGTAGTGCCTTAGATTCTCCGTCAGCATCTAAAATTGTATCTCATGTTCTCATAAACTCGAAGGAAAATCAATAACAATATCAGATGTGGTTGTCTTTCCCACTGCTGCTTACTTCACACTCCTGCCAAACAGACCATAAAAAGAATGCGTCCATGCAGGGCCACTGCTACCTTTGAGGACACTGAGGTCATATCCTTGGTACTTTTCTTTAGAGTATATCTAAATTAAGAATATATTATTCAGGAAATAATCCAATGCTCTCATTATTCTGGAAAAAGAGCCAACTCAATGAGAAAAATATCTGTGCACTATGTTTCTTAGATTCATATTGTGGATGGCTACAAGATCAAAATGCCCGTTCTGTCTGCAGCAGAGGTTTTGGTTTAAACTACAGCGGGTCCTCGGTGTATGACGTCCTCAGCCTACGCCGTTTCGCCTTTAGGTCAGAACTGGTTACGTGGAACTAGTTGGCGAGTGGAGCGGACGAATGCGTCATCATGCGGCGCTGTAAGATGGCTTTCCTGCCTACAAAATTTTACCTCTGTGTGTAAAATAAGGAGTTTGGGAAGCGGTGAGGAAGTCCATTGTTGCTTTGTGTGAAGAGCATTCCCCTGGAAAAAAAAAAATACAATGCTGGATTTGTATCACTTTCTTTAGGTTTAGTGAGCGTCAGCAGTTACAAGTTCATAACTTCACTTTGCATTGCTGTAACAGTTCACTGGCACCGTAAAGCCCCAGTGTTTACCGTGTTTCCCAACATTTCTTTGTCTGCAGTTTAGAGTCTGCAGAAACAAGGACATTTGTATGTTTATTTATATTTATACTCATGCATTGGTGATATATAAGATTACCCGGCATACTAGTAAGGGCATTTGGACTTGTTTTTGCATTTTTTTGTGTAGGTAGGTTGACACTTTACTTCTTTTAGGGTAAAGATATTTGTCCAGAAAAACATCCATATTAGTCTGGACAAGGCTTAAGTATACATAATACGAGAAGAGAAAATTCTGTACTGCTTAAACTAAGCTAAGCATATTAAAAACCCACATTATTTTTTTGTTTTCTTTTTGTTTAAAACGTTCTGACAAAGCTAAAGCCAGAGCAGTTTCTTTCCGTTTTAGTTCATGAAGTCTGACATTTTGGAGAGAAGTGGCTTTCAGATGATGTAGCTGATGGGATACAGTTCAGTTAACTGACTGCAGTTTTCTGTGGGACCTAGACGTGGATGCTGCCCTGCTTTTTCATTTTTAGTGACCTTTATTCAAAATGTCCTGGCTTATAGGAAACACAGCAGTAGACATAGTACCAAGTCTTTTACATATATATATGTGTGTATATATATATATATATATATATATGTGTGTGTGTGTAAAAGATACATATATATACATGTAAAAGATTTGGTACTATATATGGAGGCCGCTTAGATTCTCCTGTGGAACCCTAATGTACCATGAAAAGGCAAATTGACTGATGATAGACTTTCAAATCCCTTGGAATCGCTCCCATGAAACAGCCCTATCACAGGACTGTGGCTCAGAGATATCAAGATTTTTAAGAAAAAACATGTTTTTTCTTCCATTTGTCTGCTGCCCAATCAGGCATTGAGACGTCGAAACCTCAGCCTCCTGCTCACACTGTGCACAGCAGTTTGCTCCAAAATCAGTCATCGTGTCCAAATCAGAGGGTTAAAATTGGCCTCTCAAATCATGTTTCCGGCTTTGATTTTAAGCCCAAATCCAACCCTCGAATAACCCAAATATGTCATGACTTTTCTGGTCTTTATGTCCTTGTGAGGACATTGGTTCCACACATACACACATTGCAGTGATGCCAGCGGTCCACAGAGCAGGATGCTGTGTGTGTGTGTGAATAGCATTTTTATAGTTGGAGTGGTAGTAAATGTAAACTTAATAAGTGAAGCTAAAGAAAGAATCCCAAGTGACAGTTTTCCAAGCTGTTAGGAGATGCAGTCGTGTGCTGGATGTTGTGAATCGTAGCCGTGAAAGTCTAGAAATAGTCCTAATGTGTGTTTATGAAGCCGTCCGACACAGCAGACGCAGCTTGACTAATTTAAACCTGAAATCCTGAACGCGAGTGACTCAGTGACGGCGTCGCGGAGCTGAAATACGACAGCGAGTTGTTGTGACTTCACGTGTACGAGTCTGAGACAATTTTTCCACGCTGGTGGAGACCCAGATATGTCAGATCTGTGATGCGTTTTATAGAAGACTCATCTTTTCAAATTCTGGGGCTGCAGACTTTTACTCCAGTGGCTGAGCATACTTTTCCTCCACTATAGATTTGCTTGTCAGATTGTGTAAACATGACGTCCTCCTCGGCTCAAACAGAGACACGCAGTTGCGTGAGCACTAATGTGTACGCAGGCATCGCGTGGACACATATACACACTTTGCCCTCTGGTTATTGTAGACAATGTCAGTGGAAGGACCTGAGATGTTTGTGTGTTCATGTATGTGAGAGGATGAAGTGTTTTTCTTCATGTGAGGCCAAATGACTGTGAATCCAAACGTTCACTGGAGCACCAAATATGGATTAATCCACCACTGAAAATAGACCCCAATAAAAGCACTATTTCCTAATGTTTCAGTGAAGTTTCCTATAATGAATGATATATTTTATTAGAAGCCAGCTTGTGTTTTGACCCATTTTTAAAGCTCAGGGAGCTCATCTTTTATAATATCAGTGAAATTCCATCCACAAGACTTGTTTTGATTTCTTTAAACCCATCTTTCCTCTCAGCCCAGATTCCTCCCTGTCCTCCAGCAGAGTGTTTCGGAAGCTATTTATAATTCCTACCTACTCAGACTGGCTGGAGGCGTGGCCCCAGGTTCACCTCTATCCAATTGGAATACTACCTAATGAATAATGCAAATTTCCACACGCTGCATGTTTACTGTGAGTAATGGCTCCAGCTGGGGACGTCTGACTCAAGCCTCCAGGAAGACGGTGAGGGGGGAACAACACATGGGTGCAAATGCTGTTAGCACATAGTCCTGGGTTTGATTCCCTGGTGGCTGAATCCTTTCTGCATGTCAGTCCTCTGCGCCTTCTTTTAAATAAGTCAAAAAGCCAAAAATATCACTGCAAGGCTGGGTGGTGATTCTGCATTAATTTATGCATTCATCATACAACACAGACTGGTCCCAAAAGGATTCATTATATTATCTGAATTTGATCCCTTCAGTCTAGTAACATTTAGAAAATGTCAAGAATGACCAAATGACTATTTTATTCTACCCCATTCAAAAGCACAGGGAGCAGGAACATGTCCAGATGGTGTTTTTACAGCTTTACACCAGAAATCCCAAGAATATTGCTGAACTGAAGCAGTTTTGTAAAGAGGAGTGGTCCACAATTCCTCCTGGAGGGTCAACAAGTTATTAAATCCAAAGGTTCACATACTTTATTAAACCTGTACTGTGAATGTTTACATGTTGTGTTCAATTCTTTGTACGGTATTAGTTTAAGTAGTCTGTGTTTGTCTATTGTTGTGACTTAGATGAAGATCAGAACACGTTTTCTGATTGATTTATGCAGAAATCCAAACAATCCCAAAGGGTTCACATTCTTTATCTTGCAACTATATATCCTAGAAGACATCAACGAAGCATTTCTGTATGAAACTGCAGTGAAAAGATTCAAAATTCAAGGCTTCATACATAACAACTTGCAACCAGTTTCTGGTTTGAATACACATGGCCGAATCACCCCATTACAACTTGCCTTTGTGGTGCGTAGAGTAATTTAACAGTATTTAAACAGGTGAGCTGGTCAAGCTGCAGCACATGCTTCATAGAACAGTATAGAGATGCATCTAAGCCATTTTAAGACTGTTATTTTCATGGAACAAGATCACAAAAATGAGTTGTTAGGTGTTTAATCGATGGTCGAAGCGGAACTTTAACAACAGAGAAAAGAGCCACCATCAACGTCTCCCCCTTTTACCTTCACCCCAGCCGGCTGGAGCAGATGGCTGCCATTTCTGAATTAAATTGAACTGAATTGAAGCTAATCCCTTTTAAAGCTTGTTTTTGTTCTCCTGCTCATGTTACAGATTTATGCCTGCAGTAGGAACGAGTGGGTGTGGCACGAAAAGCCACACTAACTTACTGATTCAGATCTTTTCATGGGATTTGTTGACAATAAAAATGTCTGGAGAATATTGTTCACCGTCCCTTAACCTGCCTCACAGGTTTCCTTTAAAGGTCCCCTATTATTATAGCGTTTTGTAAGATAATTCTGTCTGTTTACTCAAGTTTGGGATCCGTTTTGTGGAGTTTCTAACCACAGGAAAGGGTAGAAATTGGCTTCAGGAGATGCATGTGTCTTTGCCCAGGGGTCCATTGTATCATAATCCGTCCATTAGCACCAGATGTAGCATTTTCTGTAAATGTGATGCTTTGTTATTGATGCAGTTTAACACTCGGACAGCTTGGGGATGGATTGGAAATGCTTATCTCCTCAGCTCTCTGAGGGCTAATTTATTCCGTTATTGTGCAGTGTGGTTTGTTTTTAGAATTGGTTTTGATTTAAGTTGATTATTTCAAGGCAAAACAATAATGTGAATGGAGTCCTTTTGCAATAAAGCACTTGTTCCTTTTGTAAATAATTAGAGGAAAACGGTTTCCCAGTATCAGCTATGACACATACGCTTTGGCTTGTACTCAGAAATCCAGTGTGGACATCAATGGAAAACTGAAGACAAATAAGAGACACACTTTGTCAGTGTTGTCATCCATAATAATGAAGTGAAAGAACAAGTTCTTCTGCATCTGCAGTCAGTTTGAAGTCCAGCTGCAGTCTTTTTCATGATAAAAGCAACCAGACTGACGCTTCAGGCTCTGTGTGGTTTTCTTTTGTGTTGTATGTTTTGTTTCATAGTTTCAGGCAGCAGGAAAAAAAAACAACAGTTTTTCTGTTCCTGGCAGCGGATAGTTGTTTAACAAAAGCAAGCCGCATATCTCTCATATGCAGAGTTGTCAGAGTGGCTTGTTTACTGGAAGACAAATGAATCGGGATTAAGTCAGAGAAGGTTCGCTCGCTCTGCGTGTTGAACATGTGTGTGTTTTCGGCATACATACCTGTACAGCTTCTCACATTGACGAAGTGAAACTGAGCCAGCAGATTGGCTGAATCACAGACTGACAGAACAGGTGCTGTGTGGGAGTTAAGCATCTTACAGATTTACATGTTTTGGTGTCTTTCATCTCCAGTGTTTTGGCATCTGGAGGTCTTTATGATGACTATATATGTGTAGGGATAAGGTAAAAAAAAAAGTAAAACATGACAAATGAAATGAGAAAATACAGCAGCCATCCAATCATACACTCCTATGAAGTGGTTTCTCGTAAAACAGGATGACATTTTAGCTTTGTGAACAGATTATTCTGAGCTGCTGTGTGAGGCCTAGCTCTCCTGCAGCTCTGCAGGCTTCAGTCTCTCGGCTCATGAGCGTCCCGCCGAGCAGCAGGTCTGCACATAAAGAAAAGCAACTGGTCTTTTAAAACCAAACTCATTACTGGCCTGGCAGTTCCCGCAGGAAAAAGAGAGACAAACTGGAGAGGAGATTCATGGCCTGCCATGTTCCCTCTATCATGGAGGTGATTCACTGACCAACCAGTTGCTGACCAGAAGCCCTTGGAAATCTCTTGGGTACACTGACTGTATATAAAGATCAATGAGCCCTCCATGGCATCATCTGTAGGCTTCCTGTAGAGGAAGAAAAAAGCAGTTTTGAAGCTCAGTGTGGCAGCTCCAACTTCCAACAGCCTCACAGTGCCTCACAACCACCAACGCCTGGCTAATCCAAAAATGAGCAAAGGGTTCAAATGTGTGTAGCATGTTTATTTCTTCTGTAAAGTTGGACATTTTAACATGGGAGTCGATAGAGATTTACCTGCTTTTGAAGATGGCCTCAAGTGGACATTTGAGGAACTGCAGTTTTTTACTCTTTAATGCTGCTGGGGTTTGTAGAAGTTCATTTATGCCAGTATATTATTTAAGGAATGCACTAGAAATTTACAGGATTCATAAGATGAGCACTTTTGATGAGCACTTTCATGGACGTGTGCAGTAATTGTTGCATTTGTACAAAAATCATATAAATAATAGTGAGCTGGATTCTCATTAGGAAAAACACATTAAGCACACAACTGCAGTTTTTCATCTATAAAATGCAGTACATTGCACTGTGGTATTACTAGCAGAAAAATAAAGAAAACTTAAATTTTCTCAGTGATTAAAGGTTTTGTCCAAGTAGCTACACACACCAAAACAATAAGGATAAATAGTTTGTAGTGATTCCTCAGCTAAGTGAATTTTAATCTGCTTTACAAACCATTCTGTTCCAATCAGTTTGGCTCGTTAAATTTCCCAAAGCATTATAGTAATTTTGTGGAACTTTAAGGAGAAGTTAAATCTCTTGCTTTTGACTTTACTTTTGCTCATTTAGTTTGGCGTCGGTTCGTCTTGTCACGTTGCCAGGAAGTTAAGTTATGTGGGAGAAATTAGACTGGGAACTGAGATTTAATGATTTTCAAACAAATAATAGGTGGAATTGCACAATCTGAAATTCCCCCTTGGTCACTTTCTCATGATATTAACAGGCAGCAGCCAAGAGCTTGAAAGGCAAATATTGTGAATCCAAATGAAATGTGTGCAGCTCGACCTTCTGCTTTCCATCAACACTGCTATGTACAGCCAGGTAATCACGGAGTTTTTTAGTGCCTCTGTCTCTTTACAGCTCATCTCCTGCTTCCAGAGCTCTCAGCCCGTTTACACTCCCATTCTGCAAATGGAAAAGTTTTAAATTAAATATACTGCGGCAGTGTTTGCCTGAGACTTTTATGATTCAGAGACATCGCACAGTGTGTATTTCTTCGCTTTTATTCTAGATTGCTTTTCTTGATTTCCAAATATTATTACAAAAGCAATGAAAAGTCCGTCACAGCTTTTACACTTTGAGTATTTACAGAACTTCTGAAGCCAGCAAGAAACTTTTTCTTACCATTTGCATGAGGAACTTTTAGACGTATGAGTTTCATCTCCTCTGTGTGCTCAAATGAATACTGAAACATCCTTTGTAAACACTGGCAGCATTTTATGCATAAGAATCCAAGACATGCAACTGCACAGGTAGTTTATTTGTCTATTTAATAACTCATGTGACACAGACTAAATTAAAACAAGCTACTGCTACATAAAATGATCACAAAGATTCAAACTAAATGCAAAATTTCATCATCAAAAGCATATAAACTCAAAGATATAGAAAAAATGTCACATGTACACTCATTTCTCTGTTATCTTCTGTTGTTTATCAGATATTGGAACATTTAAACAGTCACTGAAGATGCAATCTGAACTAATAGAGTCAACTCTCAATGTGTCTGAGTTCATTACAAAGTAAATTAGTTCATTTTCTGCTTTTTATCTCCCAGCGTCTGGTTCTCAGTGTGAGTCCGACAGCACGGCACACTGCTCTCTCCATAGAAAGATCACTTTATATTCCAACTTATTTAATCTTCTGATTAATGCAGATCCCAACTGTGACGATGAGAAAGATAACTGCTTTGAATTGAACCAGCAGCTCAAACATAAGCAGGAGTCTTATCGGACATCATCGAAGAGGTTTGTGTCTGCGGGTAAAAAGATTCATCGTCTCTAATGTTTCATATCGTATTTGTTAGAAACCAGATGTAGACTTTGAAAGCTGCACTCATTAATTATTTTGTTGTAGTTATTATTGTTGCTTTGTTTTCCATTTGGGGAACAATGGGAACCATTACATTCTTGCAGCTGATATGCTACACGTGTTAGCACATGTTGCTTGTTTCCACTTCCAGCAGCATTAGCGTTCAGCTAAAGTCATGTCTGAAAATGCACATCCAGGATGTTTTCTGCTTTTAGCTCTGCTTTGGTTCCCTCCAGTGCTATGTTAACTAGCTAGTCAGTAACCATTTTTGTCAGTTGACTGGGCAGGTATCATAGTGTAGGTTTGTCAGTTTCGCCCCTTTAAGAGATTTAGGTGATTGTTGACTGTGCTGCGACTTTTTGTCCATGTAGGCTTGCCGTAGTTAGTTTAGTTTTTCCACTGAAGAAAGTCTAGAAGCAAACTGCTGTTTTTCATTCCTCATTCATGTTTCCTCTGCTGAACCCTGAAGAGCATATGTCTGGATATAATACTTAGGTTTTATGCTAAACTTACCTGTGATAGCTCGTGTGGAAAACTTAAAAATGGGAGCGACCCTAGTATGCTAGCCTGTCTATGGCTGTGTCTGAAATCGCATACTAATGTACTACTCATACTAAGTGTGACGTCAAAATAAGTATGTAGTGCGTTCACATTAGATAGTATGAAAAGACTGAGTACGCTAGAAATACCCGGATGTATACTATATCCGGAGAATTTTTAAGTATGCGCGGTGACCACACTAGTCATACTCAACCGCCCCATAATGCTTTGCAAGCTATCCACCGAAATGCAAGCCTCCGCGGGATATGTGGCCGGACCGGGGAGATTTTTATTTTATTTTATGTGGTTCAGTAGTCATCCTAATCACCCCACAGATTTGCGAAATAGGCGTTTTCTGACCGTTTTAAATTTATCAGACGCCTCACAACGTGCTACTGAATGCTAGCAACTAGTTGCAGCAGCTCGTTTTGCATACAGAACAAGTAGCAGCTACCTCCAGTAGCCTGCAGCTACAATTGAAACGATTCGCATAATCTGGCTAATAACTGCATGAGGAGTGCCGACTTGAAATTGCCACATTAATTATGCGACTGTTTGTTAGCGTAAAATCGACCTGAAGCCGGCATTCAGCCGAGATATTTGATAGCTGTACTTCCAGTTTTTGTCGTCGGAGGTTTGAAATGCATTATGGGAAACGTAGTAGTATACTACGGTGTGAACGGTTGGCATTCTAATCATACTTATAGTACGTAGTATACAGTATATACTCATTGAGAATGTAGTATGTAGTACGTTAGTATGCGATTTCGGACACAGCCTACGGCATTTTCAGTGCTAAGTTAGCCTTAAGCTAATTGCAGATTTTCTGTACTTAGCTAATTGATGACAATTTCAGTGCATATTTGTTTATATTTGTGTTGTGGATAATAATTAATGGCTCAACACTTATTGGTGTGAAAGAAACAGTCAAACATTACATAGTATTTTATTTTTCTTATTTCTGTATTTCATTTTCACAGTGCTTCTGACAGTAAACATCTTAAACTTACCTGCTGACTCTGGGATGTTTATGGGAGGACCTGTTTAGCTTTCTGCCAAGCCAGACGTCAGCTCTTCATCTGAGTATGGGCAGAATAGTCAGAACTTCTATCGGTAAATAAATTCCTGCATCTGAAAATGGCAGCAGTGGAAGTAAACCGAAAGAGCTATATTACAGCCCAGAAAACTAAACCAATGAGCTGAAAGGTGCTGACATATTGAGATCTGCAAGAAAGTGCCAAGTCAGGTGATAATATTCAATACCACTAGTGACCCCTTTCACGTGACGCACAGTCATCTGAGCCGTTGTTTATACAGAAATATTGATTGGTGCAGCTTTAATGTCTTGTTGCCACTCAGAGACATTGACCCGTGAAATAGTCTCCTTCTTGGTTGTAAAAATTTATTATTTCGAACATATAAACAAGACAAATACCAATGCATGAAACCTGTCATATAAAGCAAATCAAGCAAGTAATCATTTATTCCCTTTTCCCAAACCTTTGCAATAGTTTTAATTGAAACAAAGCCATTAGAAAACTCATTTGCTAATGAGATCCTCCCTCTTGAGAAAGAAAAAGCAACACAATAAAAGGTGTTTCTTGTATTTGGACTCGGTGCTGCTTCATGTTCAGGCAGGAACACTATCCAGCCTCCGGAAGCCTGCCAGCTTTTTTATCCCACCATCAGAAAAATAAGCAGCCATCATCCTGTGACCCATAAAAACAGTGACTGGGTGGCGGCAGAGGCGCCAGATGTGGGCAGGTGTTGCCATAGCTGCTGTATTTCCCCCCCGAGCAGGTGGTTAAAGGCAGAGCAGTGACAGGCCACAGTGGGGGACAGTGGTGCTGATGCGAGTGGACAGAGTGTCACTGCAGAGCACAGTGGTCTCCACAGCCCGCTGTCACATCCTGTGACACTCAATGGACGCTGCAGAGCAGAGATGTCTTTGAAATATTGTGAATATTACATCCACGAGCCCGTATAAACCCCTGAATAAGTGATTCACAAGCGGAAGATTTGATTGAATTTTATTGTTGCTCAGATGCGAAGAGAAATGATGTGCGCGAAGCAGAAAAGTGAATCTTCCAATGTTCTTTTTTCCATTTCAGCAGTCGTATTTCCTCCTCCGCAAACACATTACTGTGCTTTTAACTTTCTTTTAACTCAGCTTGTAGAGGCGCTCCCACTTTGCCACCTTTGGGAGAACCTCTTCTGTCTCATCAGCGTCTGATTCTATCCAAAAATGATTGATTTTGGAGCTACTTTGCACTGATGATGCTTTTAATCAATTAGGCTGAATGCTGTGGGAAACGGCAGAAAATAATCCGTATATGTATGTGTGCAAACTGCAGCAACTGTCACTCAAACTTAATCTTAAGCTTTCAATTCATGAGATCTCTGTCCTTCGATTTCTGCGTTTGCGGATAAGAAAATGGCAAACTCGTGTTGTGTTGTGCGTGGATTGCTTTCTGGTCTCCTGCTGATTTAATGAAACATGTTGTGTTTTCCTTTCTCTCGGGCTGCTTTGTTTTCTGCCTCTTTGAGGGAAGTGTCGCGGGGAGCCACAGATTAAATGAACAGTGGCACATTCCCCCACGAAGCTGAAAATGATATCTCACTGAGCTAACGTTCTGCAGACTCTGTAAAATGTTGATAAGGCCGCTCTCCATCTTTATACGAATTTGTTTCATCGGTTTAGTGCGAATTTGGTGCACGTGCTGCTTTATTGCACCGCAAGAACACAATGTATCCTCTATTATACTGAATATGGGTTTATAAATTATTCAAAATTGCAGATATGTTTTTGCATTTTCATGCCACATGCACATATTTGAAGGAGGAGTAGCTGCTGGTTGGAATAGTTCATCATCATGTTCAGGGAGAATGACTCAGAGGCCTCAGGGTGTCAGTGTAGCACTACTGACCAGAAAAATACTGTAAGAAGACTCTCCATCCAGCGTCACAACAGCTCAGTGCCAGAATGACACACAAGCAGTTGACATGTTAAATAAGGAGCAGAGATGGTGTACTTCATTAGACAGTGACTGCTGCTGCTCACACCGCTGCCCATCAGCTGCTAGGTGTGGTTTAATCAGATGCGATGCTCCGATCGCTGTCACCACTGATCACGGCGTCGTAGTTTAATGCTGGTGCAGCCCGGAGCTGTTTGTGGTGCAGTAATGTGAAGAGCGTCAACAGCATTAATGTGATCTGACTGAGAAAACTCATTTAGCGAGTGATTACACACAATCATCTCAATCTGAGTTCTCTAAATATCTCTTTAAAAAAAAAAACAACTTTTGCTACTAGTTGTACGAGATGCATAGATCAAGTGTCACCACTCGAATTTCAATATACAGTTGCTTCATAAAGTATGCGACGGCTTGTTCAGGAATAATTGTGTTGTAGATTTGATTTTAATGGAGTTTTCCCATTTAAATAAAACCATCTACAGCAGTAATCAATGTCGTTGCTTCAAATTTTGGTGCATTCTCGCATATTTGATGACAGTATGACTTTCATATTGAGTGAAATATATTTATTACTCCACTAAGAAACGGCAGAGTTATGTGGTGATCGGCGTACGTTTATCTGTCTGTCTGCTAGCAACATTACTCAAAAACAGAATAGTGGATTTGGATGAAATTTTAGAAAGTTTAGCTTCCTACAGTGAGATGTGCTCTTCTTTTCTCCATTGAGCTGATATTTTAATTCGGGCTGTGCAAAAATACATCAGTGAGTGAAGCAAAGAAACAGACAAAAAAAACATCAAGCTACAAGTTTGTTGCTAGCACAGTTCATATTTAGGGCTTTTGTTTATTTGAAGCTTCGTAGCTATGCCACTTGATTGTTTTCAATCTCTTTTACTCCGCCAAGGAACGCAGCACAGTTATGTAACGATCAGTGTCCGTTTGTCCGTCTGTCATCAGGTTCCAGTCACCTCCAGTCGTCTCCTTGCGGCCTGCTGCCATTCACAGTGTCAGGTGCCACATTCAACCTCCTCCGTCCCTAAAGGATCAGCCACTTGCCAAGTCACGTTGCTCAGAGCCGCCTGACATCTCCTCTTTTGGATCCTCACATCACCTGCTACAGCCTCCTCTTCCCTCGATTAGCTTCTGGCCTCACTTTTACTACTCCGACTGTTTACAGTAAAACCCCTAAACTGTCCTTGCCAGCCCGTGTTCTGCATTTTCAGCAGTTTTCACAGCTGAGTAAGTATTTGCTGTAACACTGCACGTGAGTAAAATGTGTCTACAGGCGAGCAAACCCAGAAATGGAGTCTGACATATCTAAAAACAGATGAATGTTCTGCAAGTAATTTCTGCGATTTTTCAAAATTCTTTCCAGGATTTTCCTTTAGAAGTCAACAGTTCTGTTTCCAGTTTGTATGTGGGAAGTAGTGGAAAAGAGCAACTTTAGTTGTGTTTACAATGAAGATTTCACATGAATGATAATATAACAAGCTTTCAGATACAACACACAGGTAAAGATTAAACCAGTGGTTTGACATTTTGAACTTCTTCCTGAAAACAGTGTCACATTTTAGATGTGTATGATTTTGTCAGCAGCGCCGCCAGACAGTATTTTTCCTTCTAATCTTCTCACTTGGTTTCACTTTAGTACATATTCAAAGGATCCAGTATCTCAGCAAAATATCAGAGATTAGAGAAAACTGAAAACAGATTTGTGGATCAGAGCTTTTTTTTTTTTAATTTCCTCTCCCAATAATCATGTTTGAAACCCTCAGGTTTGTCTGATGTCTCTGTGTATAAACGTGGATATGAAGTAGCTCCTCCAGCAGCAACACACTCATGCTTTACTATTAATTACATAATGAAGTCAGATCTAATAATAGATCAGTCAGTGGGACCAAAACTGCAGTACTTTAACTGCAGTTTACTGGTTTAAAGTATTTTTTTCCCTACCTTTCCCACAAAACAACAAAAAGGAGAAAAAAAAGGACAAAAGTCAGACAAAAAAACAAGACAAAATATTACAAAAATGACACACAAAATTAGAAAAGAACAGTAAGCATTGTAGGATTTTACTTAAGGCCCAGAAATTATTTTAAATTTATAGTTTAACACATTCACAATTTACAGTTATTTTTACACTTTACAAAATCATTCCATGGGCCGGATTGGATCCTCTGGTGGGCTGGTTTTGGCCTGCGGGCCACATGTTTGACACCCCAATCATGATACTTTCTCCAGTTCTGCAATGCACACTTGCGTCAACCCCAGAGTGCACTTATTGTATCATTTCTCAATAGTATTAAACAGTTATGGCATGTTGATTTCTTGTATATTAATACACTATAGACAACACTTTAAATATTCATATATATATATATATATATATATATATATATATATATAGATAGATATATAGATATATGTATATGGTTGTATGGATTTGGAACACAGGATCTGCATGCTATTCCCTCACAGTAACCTTGTTCACCTGAACTCTACCTGCCCACACATCTGCCTCTTATTCTCCTTATCACTTTCTACCACCCACGTTCCTTATATTCATCAGCTTCAACCCACCAGCCTCTGCAGAATCAAATCTTTATACATAACCATGTAGAAAATCCTCATTGAGCAAATTAAACCTGCTGATTGGGAGCATCCCCAGCTGAGACAGAATGACCTCCACACGACGCAGGTGCAGGTGATAAAACCCCGTTTGCCCCGGACGACTTTGGGTGTTTTTGTCCCGTGTTCACCTCCATTAATCAACATGATTTTATTTTAAAGCTCAGGTGGTGGAGCGCAACACCACAGCTGCAAAAGGTTCAGGGTCCAGAGGAAACACAAAGGAAGGTTGCTCCCTGTGAACGTGTTTGTTTCTTTCTCATTAGGTTATTAGGTTCCCTTCGTTAAAACACACAACCCAGCAGTAATACACATAACGCATGCACGCTAATACACACCCTAGCTGCCCTGTGTATGAGGTCGTGTGAACAATTGTGTTTATTTTACATGTGAAAATGGATAAAATGTGGTTTGTTGGACTGGTTTGGCATTTAGCGTGGTTAATTTATCTTGTCTGCAGTTCTCCGTCGCTGTATAATCTGTGGTTTTTGCTTTAATCATGCATTAAAAACCACTTTAGTCTCTACAAAACAGCATTTGAGCAGCACAGTTCTCATGCCATCATTACCAAAGCAGCTGCTTAGTTCTTTCTTATGTTTCTGATTAGTTTTTTTTTCGACAAACATTCCAAGTGAAATCTAAAAACTGCTCTATCTTGAGAGCAAAATGAGTTAAAATGGAGACTCGAGAATGGGATTTGCTGCATCTTCTTGTTTTACATGAGGTCAGGCAGTTTCAATCGGATCGTGCTGTTCCCTGGAAAAAAGACCTCAAAAAAAGACAAAAATGACAAAAATGAACACAAAATGACAAAAACAATACACACAAACAATGAACAAAAGCAAAAATGACAACAAGAACAAAAATGAAAAAAACAAAAAAACAGAAAAAGAAAGAAACAAAACGAAAAACGAGAAACAAAAGAAAACATCAAAAGTGAGGCTAAAAAGAAGACAAAAAAAACAGCAAAAATTGCCAAAAAATGCATCTGAGCGGCACAGTTCTCATGCCATCATTACCAAAGCAACTGGTTACTTCTTTCTTATGTTTCTGATTATCCAGCTGGGCTTTGTTTTGGACAAATATTCCAAATGAAGTCTAAAAACTGGAAACTCTATGAGACAAATTGCTCCATCATGAGAGCAAAATGAGAAATGGAGATCTGAGAATGGATTTGCTGTCATCCTCTTGTTAACATGAGGTCAGGCACCTAAGGCATCAATCAGATCGTGCTGTGACGGAGGACTTGCCGTCCCCTGAAAGAAAAAAAAGGATAAAAAATAAAAAGAAGAGCTCAGCAGGACGGCGAGGTCATTACTATCTGGTGCAAGGTCACAAAAACGCCACCGGGTAATTGAGTGAAGCTCGGCTGGTGGCTGCAAATCGGAAAAGCTTCACCTCCATCTGTCGAGGGGGAAGTGAATATTTCAGATCTTTGTGTAGCAGGGAGCAGAATTTCTTTCTTTCTGTTTATTCTTTCTTTTTAATGCTCAGCAAAAACATGCAGCAGCGACGGACAGAAATGGAAGTTTATCTGCTGGAGGAATCCAGCGTCCAGATGCAGCTGCTGCTCCCACAAAAACCTTGTTGCTCTGCGAGGCGACAAAAGAAGCACTCTCCCAGGAATCGCAGCGTCCCACTGTCGCAGTAAGTGCATCAGCCAGGAAGTGAATTCATGTTATTTGCCCATTACCTGAAGGCACGAACTGCTGATGGCAGGGCTTTTTACATTGGTGGAGCCTCTCTATCATTGCCTTGTCACAACCAATCCAGCTGCTTCTTCTGATAGCTTTCTTTCATTCCTTGTGCTCTGCATCCCAGGCACTCGGTTTGTTTTTGAAAGGCCATCAGTGCTCAACAATGTCTCTCTGAGGCTCCGGTGTCCTTGACCCTCGTATTCCGCAGCCGGTGTGTGCGTATGAATAAGCAATCCAGGGTGACATTGTGTACACGGAGGGAAAGGGTAGAGTCACCTGAATAAAGCAGCTGAATAAAGCAGCTCCAGAACGAAGATGGAGGTGCAACGCTGTATTTACGCCAACAATCCAAGGTTTCCCGGCGCAGACGATAATTACACAGATTCCACACATGCCTGCACATCCAGACAGCCGACTTCATTCGCGCTGAGCGGGACAGACGATTGGTGTGACCTTGACAAAGTAATCATTTGCAGAAAGAATCACCAGTTTGTTGTGTTTAGGTAGTAGAAGAAATTAGCTGAGTTTTGTGCGAAAATGAAATACAATTTTTTATATCCGAAGTCTCAGATATGAAAATGCATTGGTGTTTTTTGACTGAACAAAAATCTAAACACGGCATGAAAATGGAAAAAGTTAAAAAAAAAAAAATTTTGTGTGCGAAAAGAGTCAACCATCCACACCATTGTTCAACCCTCTTTTTGTCTTCATTTACGGGGACCAAAAAATATTGTTTCCTCGTCTGAAAAAAATCCCTAAATTTCTGAAAATTTGCAAAACCTTCAGGAAGAAAATTCCAATAATTCCTTAAGTTTCCCTTTGTAAATATTTTCAAAAAATTAGTAAAAATCTTCAAAAAAATCCTAAAAATATCTAAAGTGATTACATATATATTAGTTGAAAAAATGTTGAAAATGTGGACATCAGACATTTCACTGTGAAAATATATATTTTTCCCACATTTTTAAACTTTAAATTTGACCGCATTATGACACGAGGGTTAAAGGACAGTCATCAGATAGCATGACCAGTACCAGTATTTAGACCAGTGGCTATCAAAGTTGCCTCAGAATGCATCTTTATTCATTCAAGAGATGGCAATAGAAAAGTGAGAACATTCTGTTATCTAGCTGGATGCTACATGTGGTTCTAGTCAGATACTTCGTGCAGCAATCTGCCACAACTGTAGACCCACAGTCATCACATCCAGTTTGTTCATCTGCGTTAAGTAATCGCTTACAGAATCGCTGATGAAGTAGATGGTGTGAACAATCGTAGAATATCTGCTCTAACTGTAAGGAATCATTTCAATCTCATCCCCCACAGCAATGCCGTGATCTAATCGCAGTACATTGTCAGCTCCAGTTCCTGAACAGTAGGCCGTTCCTTTTCGCTGAATCTCATTTTCCAGCTGTACGGAGCAGATGGCAGATGTTGAGTTTCATGTCATCCAGGGGACCGCAATACTCCACCGCAATCTTAGTGCCAGCATTCATTGACGACATCAATGAATGATGAAATCCTCACAGCCATAGTTATCACCAGTGTTGCACCAGTGTCTTGTTCAGTGTTTCAACAAGACGAAATGCGACCAAACTAATCCACGTTCAACATCTGCTCTGGATGTTCGACAACATGATGCTGTCAGCTAAAATGTCCACCAACTTCACCAAGCCCTTCAGAAAAACTGAGCCCACATTCCACAAGCAGCATCTACAACCTCATTAAGTCTATGTGCTGCAGGTGTGTGACTTGTTACTGACTTGTGACTTTAAGTCCATTTCCACATTTCCAATATCAACATCATGCTTTCATGATGACCCTTCTTCTGTGTGTGTGTTAGAACAGCAAATACTTATTAAACGTAGGTTAACTTAATATTACAAGCCATACATGTGCTATCTTGTTGTTTTACCAGGAATTGTTTTACATTTTGGGATCATGTTTCTGAGAGTCAGAGTAATACTGATACCCCTCTCATGTTTGTATGCTAAATATCAAGCTAAAGGCAGCAGACGGTTAGCTTGACTGAGCTAGCAGAAAAATTCAAAAGACAGAAGCAGCTAGCCTAACTGTCCAAACGTAAACAATAAAAGCACTCAGAGAGCTCAGTACTCTGCCCAGGCTGCTTCGTTGTCGTATCATGTCGGACGCATAAGTCCCGATAAGTCCATAGCGGTGGATTTGTGTAGGATTGCAATCATGTGATCGTGTTGTCATAGGTACAGTGACGCCATGCCTATCTTGCAATGATACTGTTACGATCCAACCTCTAGGGGTTGGCTGGGCGCAACAGAATAACCAGGTGTTATTGGTTTAGGTGAAGGGATTTATTGCTTAGTGGCAAAAGGAACATAGAAATGACAATGAACACAAAACTGGTGAGTGTTGCTAAATCAAAGAACAGAATAAAACAAAACGAAGGCTAACAGAGTTCCCAAATTATCTAAACCCAAAAACAAAACAACTGAACTCCCTAGCCAAACACAACTACATCAGCAACACCCACCACCAGGAACAAAAACTAATACAAAATGTGCACAAAACGAACTAAGCAAAACTGGTGCCTCTGAATATGTACACATACTGAACACACAGTTCACGAATACTCAAAATACTGAATGGCTTCTTCACACAGTTGGCAGACTGCGAATTGGAGCCTCAGTCTCCACTGAGACTTCGGGCTCCACACCAAATTCAAAGCCGCCACAGAAGGTCGAATTTGTCCGTAGCACCCACCACAAGTGCTTACAAACCAAAGCACCACACAGAACCACAATACACAGAGGCACCAGGGTGGACTGGTCATAAACACCAGCCACCCCGACTAATGACGTGGTGGCAGATATATAGTCTGCAGGTGTGGCGCTGGCTGCATCTGATTGGATAATGGTGGAAAGAAGCTGGAGTGGTCCAATCAGGACTGTCGGGAGGCGGGGAGAACAAGGTTGCAGTGCAGGTCGTTAACTGATGAGTCGTTGTTGGCATGGCTCACAGCTGGAGTTCCTGGAGAGACTCTGGAAACAGCCACAGCTGAACCCACACTTGCAGTTCTCCCCACACAAAGGCCCTAAAAAGACACCACCTCAGGAATCAAATGGCACACCAATACTGGTGGCCGTAACAGATACAGAAATCTTTAACAAATTCGTGAATCCAAAATATAAGCCGCATCACTGCCAAAATCTAATCACGTGGTCCTTGTGTCATTTCTGACCTTCCCTGAAAATTTCATCCAAATCCGTTAGTCCATTTTTGAGTAATTTTGCTGACAGATAAACAGACAGACAGACAAACGTATGCCGATTGTCACGTAACTCCACCATGTTCCTCGGCAGAGTAAAAATTCTTGCAACAAGGTGTTATGCTTTAAGCAATGAATTTATAGATACTCGTATGATTTTCTTAAACTTTTGGATGGAGTGAGGCCAGTTGGTTCCCCCTGCAGCTAGTCTTTATGCTAAGCTAAGCGAGCTAACCGATCCCTAGACATGACAGTAGGATCCATCTACTTATCTAATTATTATTACTTTAAGAGATTTTTGTGTTTTTATTACAGAAAACCATTTTATATACAGTATGTGGATCATAGAGTGAGTCTGAATGTAAATGTGTTTTTGTGTCTGTGTCCTTCAGCATCCTTTTAAAACACACAAAGCTCCTACCCAACCAGGCCGAGGGGCTTTGTAATGTGCTGTCAAAACCTATTTATCTCTGTCATGTGGCCCTGCTGCCCACCATGAGTGCACAGTAAGGGTGGTGGGTTTGGTACTATCTGTCACCGCCGCTTACTCTGTGATAATCAACAAGATCTGCCTCTATTTCTTTTTTTTTTTTTATTTTGCTTTGATTTGTTTTCTGTCCCCCAAAGTACTTGTAAGTGCTTATTGCTGTGGTCCTTTTATTTCCCAGAGAGCTCTTACCAGATCAAACTGATTTAGCCTGAGTTTCTGTAACTGGTTGTTCCTGTCGTTCTTAATGTCAGCATGTTCTTCTCCTATTTATTCTAAATGAAACAAATTATTCCCAGTGAAACAGCTTGAGGAGTTATAATCACGTGGCCTTTGTGGTTCACAGAAGGCAGGGAAACCTTATTAAAGCTGATATAAACAATCATTTTAAGCTAACATTGCCTCTAAGGACTGTGTTTATCAGCACTCAACAACTCAACAGAGGTCCCAGATTTTATGCTAAATGAGTCAAGCTACCCTTTTGCTGCCTGTAGCTCTGTTTGCTTTGTTGTTATCATTTTGTTTAAAGACTTTCCTGTCTTTGATTCAGTCTTACAGCTCTCACCGGTGCTTTAGCGCTTGCTAGCTACCATCAAACTGATGAACGAGTAGAGCATTTAGCAGCTAAAGATATATTTTTCTCAAGTGTTGTTGGAGGAGAAACGGATACAACGGACTGAATATAAAACTGATTTATTTTAGCATGAATCCAAATATTTTGCCATCTGTTGGACATTTGAAGCACCGTTTGCTAGCATATTCATCATCTCAAAGTCGTATCAGGTCATTTCTTTCCTGCTATAAAATGGCTTAGATATGTATTACTGTTCAAAAGTTTAGGGTCACCCAGACAATTTCATGTTTTAAATGAAAACTCACACTTTTATTCATGTGCTAACATAATTGCATAAGGGTTTTCTAATCATCAATGAGCCTTTCAACACCATTAGCTAACACAGTGTAGCATTAGAACACAGGAGTGATGGTTGCTGGAAATGTTCCTCTGTACCTCTATGGAGATATTCCATTAAAAATCAGCCGCTTCCAGCTAGAATAGTCATTTACCACATTAACAATGTCTAGACTGTATTTCTGATAAATTTAATGTTACCTTTATTGAAAAAAAAAAAAATGCACCATCTCATCTAAAACTGCAATACACTTCACAATCCAGCCACATTCACAGAATTATTTCTTTAGGTCTGTTATATATGAAACCTTAGAAAAATGAATCTCTGTTTTTGAGACAAAATATGTAATATATAAAGTTGATGATTTACATTGGAGAGGGTCTTTTAAAAATATGCATTATAATATTTTATTACATTGTTTCTTCTGCTGCTAATCGCCTAAACCAATCATTGGGGTTTAAACAAAACTACACAAATGAATCCTTTAAATAGGGCAGAAAATAATTTACACATCAAAGATCTCCAGTAACACATTTATATACAGTATTAAAAATATATTAACGGACTAGTGTTCTCGTTAAAAGCTTATTTAGAGACAAACTATCGAATTACCACCCAAATCTCCATTTTTAAAAAAAACGTTTTTGTGTTCATTTTTGCACCATTCAGCTTATTGGTTTAGTCCTGCAGCCCCTTCAAGTCCATCAGCTGTCATCAGTTGTGTTCTCAAATGCAGAAAGTGGCTGTTTTCTGTCAATACAGGCTATTAATCAACGCTAATGTCGCTCTTGAATCTTGCTGTTTCTTTTCATGTGTAAACAGACAAATTACTGTATGTTTGCAATATCAGCTTTTAAAGATGATAGTCCTGTATATCAGTCGTGTTTACTGCTTGTTCTGGCCTGAAAAATGTGGTTTAACTTTGACTAGTGATGGTTTGTCACCTTGTATGAACACAGCATTAATGGTTCTCGAGGGTGTTTACTCCCCAAACCTCTGAGGATTTGATGTGACCTTGTGCTCCCACATCAGCTCATCTAACCTTGAGGGTCTGCTGCTCAATAGCCTGCCTATTGTCTTTATTCAATTAGTGCATATCTTAGTCTAGTCATCTTTACCGACCGTAGACAATATAAGACTCTTGTTGCATTCAAGAGATTGGTTCCATCTCAAAATACAATAACCAAGCTTTGAAAATAAGAAATCTCATGGACAACCGTTACATCCACAACAACGATGAGACTTTTTTTTCTCCAGTTATTGATTTTGAGTGTATTCCTCGGGAGATCCTGACCAATTTTGGGCTCCATCGTGAGGTTTTTTGCTGCCGGAGAACCACATCGAGGATAGATGGTGATAGATGTTGTGGCTGCCGTTTTGAGAGGGAGCTGTGGAAAGATTAAAGTAGGTAGGCATATTGATGGCAGATAGACAACAGTAAGGTGGCCATTGATTGGGAAAACAGCCAATTTTTGACCTCGAAGTGTACTGTGTGAATCAATGCCCTAATCCACTGGGAGAAGGAAAATGAGGAGGCTCGTCCTGAAATATCTCCTGTTTTAAGCGTTATCCAACATATGTTTGTGGGGCAGTGTTCTTCTGGTTAAATCTATTCCATTCCTTTGATATTTGTAATAATCAACTGTGTGCTCATTATGTATGGTAAATAATCGCATTTAAGTCATCTCTTTCCTGCACCCAACTAAGCTAAATGCATAGATCTTTTTTCCATTTAGTCAGTTTCATTCACTGTGGCTTCCTGGTCCAGATGGATTATTTTGACCTTTTTGAAATGGCTGCTCAATCAATACCATGAAAGATACAGTACGTCTAATTTCATATTCATGAAGGCTCCAGAGAGCAGAGGAAGAGTCCCTGCGTGACATCTCTGTACATTTGCCTAATGTGGTCTTTCTGTCGGTATAACAATTAATTCACATACAATTATATGACTCAAGACTAAGATGTGCATTTTTATGTTGAAGTCAGTTTTTATAAAGGTTATTTTACATCTGTTCCCTTCACAGGACTGTTGATAATGAAACTAATTGAGCTACCTTATTGAACAGTGGGAGGTGAGTATTAATTACATTTAGAAAATGAAACCTGCTTAATTAAGGTCTGAGCCCAGATAATTGCCAAAATGTGCTGCATTTTTTGGGGACCTGAATCCAGGTTGCCTAAAGGTTCAGATGATGCAATTAAAGCTGATGATTCATGAATCACCGCATTAGAAATCTTCTGTAAAAATGTAGCAAAATGTAGCATTTATACAACATTTCATGCAATTAAACAGCAGATTATTATGACTGAAACCTGGCCTAAATGTGACCTAGTGGTAATTCATTAGCAGAGAAATTACATCAGAGTCGTGGATCACCAAACACACCATCATCTGCCCACCTGTCACAGCCAACAGCTTGCAGGGATTTTAAACAGGAGCCGTTGACGGTAACGTGACCGGATCAGAGATACCCACCAAATTAGGTCAGCGCTGGTCGGATCATCGGTCCTGTCTGATTGGGAGAGGTCAGTGCCTCTCACCTTGTCTGGCGTGTTCATATTCCTGCACTGTATGCCGGCACGAAGCCAGCGGACAAAGCCGGGCAACGGCCGAGCGAAGCGGTCACGCTCCAGCGCTCCCCACCGTAGCTCTGCCTGCAGACTGGAAAACACGAAAGCCAGCGAAGTGTGGCAGGCCTCTGATTCATACAGTGTGAGTCATTAAAAAAGGGAAATGACATTTGCACACTTTGATATGTCACAAGGTTTTATTTAATGACGCCGCAGAGCAGAGGTTGGAGGGGCTACAAGGCAGGAAACAGCGCAGCGCTCAGAGAGGATTATTAACACTGCAAGATTCAAGATGGACTCATTCACAGTGGATACAACACATGCTGCTACAACCCATCTGTTATTGGATTTCTGATATGAAATGTTGCTTATCAAAGTGTTTAGAGAAGCTCATCTGAAGTTTCCATCAGCTCTTAATATCTTTCAGCTCTTTCTTGCAGACCCACATCTGTGAGTCAACGAAGTAAATAGTAATTAAAATGTTACAACCCATAGAGGATGAACCACACTGATGTTCTTTTAGCACCGCCTCCAGCAGGTGAAGTTCTATCTCAGCGTTACTAAATTTGACAGAACTATTTATATTTTCTAGGAATGAATCCCAAGAACTTCTAAAAACCCTGACTTTCCTCTAGTGCCATCATGAAGTTTATTCATGTTTCCCTCCAGATGACTTCATTTATTTTCTTGCTTTTCATCTAGTGCTATCATAAAGTCTAAATTTGAACATTTGAACCATTTGAACAATAATAATGCTTTCTTAATCAAATGTTAGTCATATATAATGCTCCTTTTCTAAAAAAAAAAAAAAAAAGTTTTTTGTTTTTTTTTAACTAATCATGCACATTTTGAAATTAGTAGTTTCAATTTTTTCACCCAGTGTCCAAATTCTCTGAGTACACTTTCAGCTAAAAATCCCACAATATTCCACACTGGATTTTTTAAATGCAAAAATTAGAGTAAAGGAACAAACTAATAATTTATGTAGCTACATTAGCATTCCATTAGACCTTTTAGTTGACCTGAAATCGCCAACGTGTTTCATAAACCGTTTGGTCCTTGCAAGCCTTGACCTTTGAGAGATCCGTGATTCTCAGAGGTGCTTTGCCCGTCGGCGTGGTATCATGCCGCTGTGTTTAGTCCGACCGTGAACGCCCTGCAGGTACCTCATGTGCGATGAACTCTTTGGAACACCTCCAGTTGTCTGCTAAAATTATCCTCCTTTCTGTTTAATGGTGGTGGTCATTTTTCTGGAGGCTCATTTAGGCTTTTAATTGTTTTAGCGCTGCCTGGTTGGCGTGAGGGGACATGTGGGCAACGGATACATTTCATACTGAGAGTGCAAAGACCTTCTAGACCTTTTACACGAAGAATTATTGATAAAAAGGTCTGCTGTCACGTCCTCCTGTACATTGCATGAGTACAGTATTGTCTCAGAGCCCCTGTGCTCTGTGTAGGTGACGCTCAGTCAGGATCATCAGAGCGAGTGACGAATCCGGAGAGACAGCTGACATGAACACATCAATACATATTGATGTCAACTTGTTTACCTTCTTGCTCCATTGTGTACATACCCACAAAGTACTGCAAGGCCATGAGAGTATAGTCTGGAGAAAACTTTCAGACATTTGTGTTTCGGTTTCTATTACAAATGCTGAGATTAGCTGATCTATTACCTTTAGGCGCTGGGTGTAAGAACCCATCCCCTCCATCAAAATGCGTTAGATTCATGGCATCGTCGCCTTTCGCGCCGATCCGACAAGCGCTATGATCTTCTGCTGTTGTGAATGGAAACTGAAAGCGCAGGTTAGCGGGGCATTATGTCGGCGAGGCCCCTGCCAAAGCCTTTGTGCACCAAGCAGTCATCACAATGCTGCCTGGTGTCATTCAGCCTGGAGGTGTGGAGGAGGGAACACTGGAAGTTCTGCAGGGTCACTGTTGGGACCAACGTTTTCAGAAGTTGAGAGAGTCTAAATATTCATGGAGAAAAAATAATGTTTTCGGTGTAGTCAGAATGTTGACAAAAAACTGTAGGAGTTGTAATACGTACATGATAGTCCTAATATTTTGAGAATAACGTCATAATCTATCGGACATAAAGTCATGATATTTTGAGGATGAAGCTGAAATAAGAGTCGTATTTAATAAAACAAGCCTCTGTATTAAGAAAATGTAATGGTTTGAAAATACAGGCATAATGCTTAGTTAAAGTCAGATTATTTAGAAGATGAATTCATCATGTTTCAAAATAAAGTCATCAAGTTTTGAGGGTAGAGCTGTCATGTTTTAAAAATGAAGTTGAAATATTTACAGGATGAAGTCGGAACATAGAGGTTTGACAAATTTCCAGAAGCCACAAATTTCCCCCACAAATAGTCAAAAATAATAAAACATGACAATATTATGATTTATTTATACTAATGTTACATTTTCTTTGTTTATTTTGTGAATTTATATTTGACATATTGCAGTTTTATTGTACAGTAAAAAATCTTGTATTTTTTCTGTCTGCTGAAAATTATATTTTTATTTCTGGCTGTTACTAAATTCTTTCAAATCTGCCAACACAAAGAATAAATCAGTCTGATTTAACGACAGACTAGAAGCTCAAATGGAAGAGAATTAATTGTAATAATTCTGATGAAATTCCTGTGAAAAATGTCTTGAGTGATGAGAAATATTTTCTGTTGTAAAAAGGCTGAACTGAGCCTTTAACTTGTTGTAAAACAAGTTACCTGCATTTCCTGTGTTAATCCAAAAGTGGGCTTCTGCTACTGAAACTGCAGTTATTTATGATATAACTGTCAAGATTTGGATAATCGCTTCATTAGTATTCAGGCTGTTTTCCTGCTGTTAGACGGTGTCAAAAACACATCCACGTTTTAGCATGAGCTGGCATTCACCAGCCCCTTTAATACTCACTGAAATCAGCTTGTCCATTTCCATTTTCTGTGCATCAGAGGTGACAGAAGTTGGATATTTTTACACACTTTGAGAGCTTCTCCTGTCAACACTGCACATACTGCTGCTGTAATCCAAACAGACAGTGCTGTGAGACAGTGGCAAGGTTTTACGTGCCTTCACAAATGTCACCCCGCCTCGCCTCTGGTCCCTGAAAAATGACGGGCGCCGACTCACACATAGAGCAGAAGCCATGTGGATACACCGAGAAGAGTTTTAGTTACGCAAACATTGCTTGCAGGTTTAGCAGGAGCTCTTTCATTGGCTCAGTTAAATGTCAGCGTGTGGGACTGAGCTGCCTGGTTAAAAGGCAAAGGATAAGGGAAGATACACTATTATGAATTCCAGCAGTGTAGCTTCAAACTATAAAAATACAGTCGGTTATATATATATATATATATATATATATATATAGATAGATAGATAAATATAATCCTCCTTTTTCGCCTGGCTGACCTTCAAACTTTCATCTAGCTGAAGCAGACCAGAGACTTGGGATCAAACACTCCTGCTGGCCTTCCGACACCATCACTACTGGGCCCAGTAATGAACGAAAATTCATTGCATTCATATTTTTACTCATATTTTATTGAAACTTTTATGTGCACAATTCATGGTCACCAGTTGACAACCTCTAACCTGCTGCATGCGTACGGGATTCCTACCCTTACCCCTGACTTCAGCTTTACAGTGTGAATTTACTGCCTTTTCCTGATATTAAAAGGTCGGTTTATTGGATTATTGTTATAATTTATGATCTTGACCTCCGTGTTAATCCTTTGGGGCCATGCCCTCTACACACTTAGTGTCATTAAGAATGATGTCCATCTTCTCTCTCTCTAATGAGCCCACTGATGGCAGGAGTAGAGACTAAATCCACAGTCAGAAGCTGGGTTTCCATTACAGTTTTTCGCAAAATAAAAGCGATATTTCTAAAATTTCGACAAAGTATATTTGCACTTTGAACGTGTTTCCATTGAAGGTTGTTGTGGGCAGAAGCATCGTAACTCTCGTAAAATATCATCCCGCGAGATTTCGATGTCGAACCCTTTCTCCCTCATTTCCGCTTCTATCTCCTTATAACACTCTGCATTCCTCTGCTGTTTGCTGTCTAGTATCGCAGTGATGTTTTTCTCAAGAATAATGGCAAGAAACGTCTCTGTCTCCTCTTCTGTCCACACGTACCGCGCCATGTTTACTCCGAGAGAACTGGTCATGTGACCAGTTACGTCACGTCCGGTGACGTATAATTGCGGAAAAGTGTTTCCATTGCGCTTTTGTGATATTTTTCAATATCGAAACGTCTGAAAAACCACCTCATGAGAGCGTAAAAACTTTTTAGCGATATTTTAGTCCTTTTTCGAAATTCAATTTTTTATTGCGCTATTTACATTTTGCGCATATCTAAGGGTAATGGAAACGCAGCTAGACACTGTGTATGAGTTTAAGCAGTCATGTCTTGTATCTGACCATTTTTTTAAAACAAAAAACAAAACAAAGACCAATAGAGAAAAGAATAGATTAAATAGCATTTCAGTCTGCTTTGACATAAGCTGTTAGTTTTAGCATGTTGTAGCATGCAGTAGCAACCAGCTTCAAGCACCAGAGAGCAGACTTTAGAACTCCTGCTTTCAAACGTGTGGAACAGTTTAGTCAAATTTGAAAAAATCTGCAGAAGAAAATGTATGCATCCACTGAAATCACCGTCTTTATATGTAATCAAGTCTGTTTGCACTGCACTTCATAAGCATTTAAAGCTTCGTTGCAATATTATTAGACTTTTGGTTTTCTGCATTTCCACAGTTTAGATTTTTATACTTTGAGCTTTTTTTCCTCTGGCAGACGTTCAGCTCCCAGTCTTGTCACATTGTACATGGAATCACCATTTGGAGGAAGACAGACTTTAAACTGTTGTGTCCAAACGTACGATAAGGATAAGAAAGTTGGATTGCAAGATTCCTTAATGCTGCACGTTTCTTTTTCTCCTCAAGCGTCTCAACGTCTCTCATGGCTGGCAGAAAAACAACTGAAACAGGATTGCTTCCTTCTGAGAACATTTCTGAAAGTTTCTCATCTCTTCCCCGGATGGTCAGAAATAGACATGCAATCATATTAGTATTTTTAGCTGCTACTTCAGGAGAAACAGTGCTGGGACTATCATGCAACACAGACTGTTATTTACAGGCTTTGTGAGCTCGGTGCAGGATTGCATTCATGATATGTAAAGATATGTAAAAAGGCGTAAGTGATGAGGGCGGCACATGGCTGAGTGGTCTCATATGCAAACTATGTAGTAATTATCTTCCTGGTAATTACTACTCACCTGAATTTTAATGAAGCCTCTGCTGCGTAAAGGAGCTGTTTTGCAGGTGTGACGTCAGTGCTGCTGAACAAAGAAAATGAACAAACAGAGATCAGAGAGGCAAGAGATTTAGCAGAAATTTAAAATATACTTTAACATGCCACCAATCACTGGTCAAGCATCAGTTGGTGCTGCAGCTGCAGACCTGAGGCCTCTGTACATGTACATAATTTTATGCGTGCAGGCCAACAGCACACACTCAAACACACACTCGCACTCACACACACCGCTCCCTCATTAGTGACTGCAGCCCCGAGGCTCACAACTGGGAAAAGGCCTAATTGCACAGTTCAGCAGCACTGACAGCGCTCACAGCGTTTTGGAACAGGCTTCGACAAATGAGCATCAGGTGCAAGCACCTACAGTAATATTCTGTTATTTCGGACCCTTTCTGTCGCTGCTGTCGCTGCCAAGTTAAGCTCTTAGTAAGTTACTCCAACTTTTCTGGAGCCTCAAGGGACGCTGGAGTTCAGTAAGTTGGACCCATCGTGTGCAAGTCGCTTGTTAAATGTTTGACTGTTCTTCAGAGGGGTTGATTAGTATGTGTTGTGCTGTATTACTTGTGGGTTATTCACTCTTCTCCATGATGATTCAGTAACATTGGCCTGAGGTTTATGGGTGAGAATCACCTCCAACACAAGATTATTAGTTGTTTGCGTCATTACAAATGGGATTTTTTTTAAACCAAATTTTTATTTAAGTTGCATGTTTTTAACCCTCCTGTTGTCTTCATTTACAGGCACAGACTCATTTACAGGAAAAATTGTTTCCTTGTCTGAAAAAAAAAATCCCAAAAATTCAGCAAAAAAATCCCCGAATTTCTCAAAATTTGCACAAAGTTCAGGGGAAAAAATCCAGTAATTCCTTAAAAGTTTCCCTTAAAATGTTTTATCTAGAAAATCCCCCAAATTTGGCAAGAAATCCTTGTAAATGTTGTCAAAGCATTTCTTTTTGTTCCACCAAAAAATGTTCAAAAATTTCCCAAAAATGTTGAAAATGTGGACATCAGATGTTTCATTTTGAGAACAGTTGTTTTTTTTCCGCATTTTCAAACTTTAAAACGGGTCAATTTGACCTGCAGGACAACACGAGGGTTAAAATATCTCATCATCACTTTCCACACATGGGATTTGAAATGAGATTTGACGTCTGAATCTGAAAGTTTTGCTTCAACTTCATCTCTCTATTGGCTGTCATAACGTTAAGCCCCAAACCATCTCCACACTTGCACTTGCTTGAGCCTCTGTGCTACCTCCTAATTATAAAATTTACTCTTCTCCAAACTTGCACCTGGTGCTTATTTGTTAAAATGGATTCCAAAATGCTCTGAGCGTTGTCGGCAGTGCTGAACTGTTCAGTTATTTCCCAAGTGCAAGCCTGAGGTTTACAGTCGCTAATGAGGCAGCGCTGTGTATGTGCTGTTCTTCTGGATTCATATCATTATCTATGTTTCAGGAGGGGTTCATGCATTTTGCATCAGTGCCCACTGCGACCGTGTTCGCAAAGTTAGGTCAATCATGGACGACACCACGAGCAACCAAATGGAAGTTGGTTTTCATGTTTCTGGCATTAACCCCCATCAAAGGAATCAGTTAATTGGGTGAGACCCTATAAATTCCAATCATTTCAAAGATCCCACCCCGGGGAGCAGTAGATGAGGCCTTCACACTGGTGGTGCGGAAGGCGAGATCACAACAAAGACACATTAAATGTCCTTGACAGAAATGCTACAAACACAACCCACTGAGTTCATCGGAGTCTAACTGAGACCTGGAGAAACAAGGAAATTAGAATGATGATTGCCTTTCTGCTTGAGGAAAAGCATAATTTCCTGAAGGTTATATTATTTTATCATAAATGGATACCCTCTTGGAATACAAAGTTCAGAAGATTTCATACTTTTACTGTCACATCAGTATAAATTTGGAGACTTCTGAGAACACCGACAGCTTTTAGAATGTACTAGATATTGATGATTGGTGCCAATCATGTCCGTGACGAAGCCTTAGCTTAGCATAAAGTCTGGAAGCAGAGAAGAACAAATAGCTCAGCTTGGAGAAATATAGTTATACATGTGACATGATCAGATCACTACTTCATCTTTGTGCTACATAAGGAGCTACAGCAATAGCTCATTGTTAGCTTAGCATTAAGACTCAAAACAGACAAACAGCTAGACTGACTCTGTTTAAAGATAACAAGAAATACATCTAAGGCTCACTAATTAGCACTTTCTATCTTGGTAATTTTCTGAAATCCTGAAATTGCTGCAATACCTCATTGTTTTTATTTTTCCTGGAAATTCATGGAATTTTCTTATGTTTTCCTGAAAATTTATAGGAATTTTTTTGTAATTTTGTCATTTTTTCCCCCCACAAATTCTATGGGAGTTTTCCTCAAATTATATAGAAAATTGTATGGAAATTTTCCTGAAATTTTATGTACATTTACCAGAAATTCTCCTGGAATTTTGTGGACATTTTATGGAAATCCCCCCAAATATTCCTGAAATTTTCCAGGAATTTTATGGAATTCTCCTGGCATTTTTCCTCACTTTTGACATCAGAGGAGGTCTGGTGACAAAATGAATATCCTTTCAGATATAACATTTTACAAATATGCTGTCTTGTGTCACTAAAAGTAAATGCAACATACATACATAACTATATTATGCAAAAACGGCTGTTCATCAGCATGCATGGTGGATCAATATTTGTGGCAATGCTGATTCACAATAAGGAGGTGAGAGTGGGGCGACCAAATCATTTGCTGGTGCGACCAACCAAAAAAATTGGTTGCACCAGTGTTACCATTGGAAAAGTTAATCTGGAGCCCCGTCTTATAAAACTTTCAAATAACTGTAGCTGCTGCCAACCTCTGCAAACTCGTCATCTTAAAGGATAATGCTACATGTTAGCATGCTAATGCTCTTTAAATTTAGTAATGCTCTCTACTGAGCACTGTGTTCAGTAACTGGCCACTTTGTTTGCAGTTGTGACAAAGAAGCCAGTGGCAGACCTGAGGGATGGCGCCAAAACGTGGAGATAAAGGGGATTCAAAGCCTCACATGAGCACCCAATACGATCAAGCACATGTAAACAGGAGGTGGAGGTGGTGGGTGACCAAAACCTATACCATCACATATATGTCAAGCAAATGGGAAATAGGCCCTTAATGCCCCCCACTTTGTCATGGAGAGTGAGTTAATAGTGTGCTGACACAGGCAGGTAGCTCACAATGTGTGAGGTGGGACTATGGTCTTTGACAGAGGATGAAATGGCAATAGAAAATTGCTGATTCCAGACAAGATCCGGTGCAGCCTGACAGCGCAGCAATAAAAAGACCTCAACTGACTCATGGCTTTGTCTGGAGGTCTCAAGGCTTCGCTGCACTTAGGAATTCCTCTCACGAAGCCAGACACTGCTGTCCAGGGAAAAATGTTTCACAGAAACCATTAGAGCCTGGACACTGGAGAGTCCAAGGTGATGACAGAGGTTTCTGACTGGCCACAGCCGCTGATAGACAAACTGAAATTACACAATGAATCATTTTTAATTACCAGTTTTGATTTTTATGAAATTGTGTTCTTATTTTTAAGCACAGCATATTGATAATACTTTCATGTCTGTAATGCTAAACATGAAGCTACTCCAGGAACATGTGGTTATTTTGTTTTTTCTGGATTGTAAGCAATACCAGAAAGTAGTTTCAGCTCATAGCTACTTTAAAAACTGCATATTGACATTTTTGCCTATTTATTTGTTCTGAATACAGTGTGTTAATGACTGAGCCTTTGGACATGTGAGCTGGTTAGCAGTTTTTGCCTGCTGGAACATCTTACTTTCCGAACAAACATGAGCGTGTTATCAATCCCCTCATCTAACTAAACACGTGCATCTTTGTTTAAAAAACATTACCATTCATGCATTTTGTTTTTTTCCATATCTTTATAATAGATCCTCTGGAGAAATATGACAGAATCTGCTGGGTCAGAAATCTGCGTTCATCAAATTTTCTTGATGGCATGGCCTCTTAACTTCTCAATCGTGGTTACAGTTGACTACAGCTGCTGACTCCTCCGAGCCTCATTAATTTCAACCACAACCACTATAGATGCAGTCAGAGGACCTCAGCAAAGGTCTGAAGAGAAAAATCATTGAATTGAATAAGTGAGAAGAATCACTTGGAGCCGCTTTAAACCAGCTAAAGGTCCCAAAATTACCAGCACAAGCAATTGTTTTTTCGTAAAAGGTGTTTCGTACAGTTGTGTTACGATACCCTAAGGCTTGACTGAAGTTTGCTGCTGATGGCAGGGCAAAGAAAAAGCCTTCTGAAGCACAAATTAAGCTATTTGGCCACAATAACCAGCAACATATTTGGAGGAAAACATGGCAGTGGTAGTATTATTCTGTGGAACTGCTGCTTTACACAAAGTAAATCAAATATTTAAAAACAGACACAGTTGGTTGTTCCAAAAAGACACTGACCCCTAGCACACATTAAAAATGGTAAATAAACGAATGGTTAAATCAGGCTAAAATAAAGGTTTTAGACTGGCCTCCCCAAAGTATTGACTTTAAATCTGTTTACTGATGAAGAAACAAGACTGAGTCAGAAAGACAACACATTTATTTCTGTCTGGAGGAGTCAACATTGAAGGAAACCAAAAGCATCCAGCTGAGAGGAAAATGGCCAAGGGATGTTTAACTAAACATTAGCATTTCTTTATAGTTTATTTTTGACCCAGTAGTTACAAAAAACCTATCGTGAATCTGTGAAAAAGCCAAATGCCATGATTGTTTTTTTTTTCCGATTGGGGTGAACAACTTTATTCACAAATTTTTTCATTATAAACACAATTGACAGGTTAACTGATGATAGTCGCAGCTTTAATGTCATTGGACCTTAATTTCATCCAACTTTAACACTGTTACTGTGTTAAATTCTATTAGATTTGCCATCAGTCAGCTGCTCCTGACTGCTCTTGATTCAGCCTTTCCTTCAATAGTCTTCTCCTCCAAAGAACACAACACCGTGGAGAGCCTGAGATGAAGAATTAATTTGCTATCTCCTTTTGGTTGCTGGCACATGTTTGTCTGTATGAGCGTGTACGTCACACCGGGGGTTCCATCTTGGGTGGATGCTGCTACAAATGATCCTGTGGGAGCCTCACTGACAGCCAAGTTCTGCATGGTTCCCCACGCCTCATCGCCACGCTCGCATCGCGTCGGTGCCGCTGCCCACAGTGAGTGGAGCATGCTGGTCCCAGGGTAAACTCCCACCGCACTTCCTGTCAGCTCAGAGAAAGTGTCAATCAGCGTGTCCAAGTCAGCTAAAGGGATGTGTCGACGCCAGCAAATACGAGCCGCCCTTGTCCTCCTCACTGCAAATGGCACTGTTCTCGCCAGGACAATTCTTGCGTTCTAGTTTTTAAAGTTTAGCGATCGATGGAGGGGAGTTTTGCTGAGCATGTGTACCGCTCCTCTATGGGTTCTCACCTGGGAACAGCCCAGTACAAACACACTTTATTCTAGTCGTTACTCAGAGGCGAGCCAAGGCAAGGCTCAAAAGAATTAAGTTATAAGAAGTAAAGTGAAAGTGCCATTAATGCACTTTTCCTGCCTTTTATTTCACACAGGGGCTCACCTGTCTGCTGAATGAGAGTTATTGATGCTTTTATACATTATATTGATCACTGACATAATGATATAGCATAACTGTAAAATGTGTGAAATAATGAACATATTTATGCCTGTTTATCTCAAACAGGCAACAGCTTGTGCTACACTTTAGTGCAAACAGGGAAATAAATGACAGTCTGGCAGGCAATTTAATGCAATGAAAACTTTAAACACTGCTTTAAAAAGTTCAGAAATACAAATTAGCCTGCTGCTCAGAGTAAAGGGCCTTCAAAACGGTGCCAAATCCTTGGTTCTGTTAGCTGATGGTTTGCTGCCACCTTGTGGTGATACATGGTAAGACAACTCCTGTGTTTATTGTTCCTATATAATAATAATAGTAACTTTATTTATACAGCATCCTTTATGAGCAGCATTCACAAAGTGCTTTAACAGTTAAAATACAAAGATAATCACGCATCTTAATAGGAAATCAGATGGCAAGAAATTTTTAGAAACACATACTGACTTTAGAATCCTTCAAAGCCACTGGCTGTTATTATTGCACCTCAGAACAAGTCATCAGGAAGGTTGTAAACATGAGAGCCAAAGTAAAACAATCCAGACACAACCATTAGCACAATGCTAGCTTTCTTACATACATTGAATGACCATAGTTAGGACCACATAAATGAGGTAAATAGCATCAATAAAATTCTGTGTTTTGAAATTCTTTGAGTTTTGAAGGGCAACACTTCAACACTGGACTGCACTTTTGCTTTTTCAGTTCTGTGTTGGAGGTCACTCTTGGTCTGTTTATTTGCATTTGGACGGCCAGCACTTTTAAGGGGAAGGACTCACATTTTCTAACGTGCACTCAATAGATGTTTGCTGCTACACAAATGCCACATTTATGTTCAAAATCTTGCATATCATACCTTAAAAAGTGCATGAAACAATCAGATTGGACAATGGAAGAGGAGATTATGTTAAAAACAAAGCAGCTGTGTGAAAATTCAGGAATGTATCAAAAGATTATAGTAGAGCAAATTTTTCATTTATTATTTCTGAACTTGTTGTAAAGAGAAGAACTCCCAATAATTTAATAACAAACATCTGATCTTGTCAGAATGCAAGGACAGACTTTCTGTATCATTATTCTTCAAAATAGTTTTTCCGTTTTGAACCTGTGCGGCTGAATTATTTCAGTATTACAACTTGCTATTGTGTTGTGTAGGTGAGCTGGTGTGCTGTGCTGCAGCGAGTTGGGCAGAGTTCATGGAGACTTCATAGATCTGCACAATTTAAAGTAAACGTCATAGAGTCACATGTAATCCATTTTAAGGTTAAAGAATGTCTAATTCATTTTTTAAAAACGAGAGTTGAACCAAAGTGTTTTACTGATAATATAGCAGCTCCCAAAACACATGGAACACACGACCAATCTGAATAGAAGAGCGTAAACAATAAAGAAAAATAAACAATAAAATGCCACTGTACAGTGCTCTAACCAGGGTATGATGAGTCCTGCTGAGACAATCAGGGATTATTTTATAGAGAATCTTCTACATATTTACCATTACAGATATACAAAGAGGTACATTTTAGGAGTTTAGAACTGAAGGGTGCAGGAAAGACTTTTAAATCCCATACGGTTCTGTACAGTCAAAAATAAAAAATGGATGACGCAAATTTTAATTAATTAAATTGAAGAGGGTTAACTAATTTAAAATATGGAAGAGAAATGTCGAGGCTGAAGCATTTTCAACAGTTAACCCCAACGGACAACAGAGGGCGCTAATGTCAAATTACCGGCCTGAAAACCTCCGTAAGGAAGAAGAAGACATGACGCAAAACGCGTATACGTCGTTTGTCCCTCGTTATTTCCCATAGTTGTTTTGTGAACGGAGATTATCGGCAGAGCTAACAGGTAGGAACAACGTGTACTTTTTTTTTTATAATATTTCGGAAATATTATTTCCCCATTAATAGGCTTATGTTTTTGTTTCTTATAACGAATTTCAAGACTTTAGCCGGTCATATTGTTTCGCGTTTTTAGAACAGTTAGTATTTGAATTGTGGCTGAAAAGGGAAAGTGACAAAGCTGCAAGTCAGCTGACCGACTTTATCAGCTAAAGCGAAAGCTAAAGCTAGCTGTTAGCTACCTAGCTGTTAACTACCTAGCTGTTTGTTAGCTAGCTGTTTGTTAGCTGGCTGTTTGTTAGCTGGCTGTTCGTTTGTGTCCAACTTCTTGCATTTTATGATGATTTATATCTGCTATAAGCTAACCTGAAGGACAGATATGTGGTAACGTCAGTTGCTTTGACCTCCGCTAAGAAGATCCATGCTATCATTGCATCAGTCGTGTACTGTTGTCCGTAACTCTAGTTAGCTAACCTGATATAATATACAGCTTGTGTCAGTTCAGAGGCTGTTTGTGATGCCACTGCTGCACTAATTGTTTTCCTGTCATTTTATCCAGCAGGTTACAAGTTTAAAGGTGAAGGAGACGAACCACAATGTCCAGCAGTGTAAGTGACATAACATCAACTTTGCCTTCCTTAACTGTTCAGCTGCTGACATCCCTGCTGTGTTTATGGAGAGAAACATGGGCCAAACTTCAAATAAAAAGCAGGCATTTCATCAGGATATTCCTTTTCACCAAAGTTATACGCTGAATAATAATTAGTAAATATAAATATTCATTCTTTTGCGTTGTTTTCACCTTTGTAATGACCGCTGGCTTTGATAATTCCTTAGTATGTTCTACCTTCAATTTTAACTTTTGTTTGATCTCAAAAATGCCATAGTCGTTGCAAAATAGAATAGAATATATATTTTATTTATCCTTACTAGGAAATTATTACAGACAACAGAGAAGGAGTGAGGGGAGGTGGGACTGAGCTGATGGAGGTCACCAGAGCTGGTGATTAGATAGAAGTTTGGGTTGAAGGAGATGGTCAACGTGGTCTCAGCGTGTGCAGTAGGAGGAATGTAAACAACAAAGGTGACGATCGCAGTGAAGTCCCGTAGCAGATAGTATGATCTCAGACTAATAACTAACAGCTCAATGTCCTGCTGCAGATCTGTTGTTTGATGGTAACGTGTGCAGGGTTACACCATCTGTCATTCACCTCTCCTCTTACCGCAAGCTGTGACGTCCCGGTCCGCTCGTATAGTCCGAAAGCCTCTGACTCTGGTGTTGTTCTCGGTCATTGAGCCATGTTTCCGTATAAAGCATAAGGCTGCTTTCCCGGTAGAAGTTTTGGCTCCTGATCAGTGTCTCATGCTCCTCCATTTTGTTTGTCTGTGCAGAGTAATGACGACAGATATCATTAAAAAGGAAAGTGTAAAGTTGAATTTATTTAATTGTTTACTTCACATGTTAATATGTTTATTCCCAGAGATGTTAGCAGTACTGTAACAAACACGTGACTCTACATACCATCGATTGTTTCCCAGTCATGTTTTTCATTTGCTTCTTCTGCTGTTTGTTCTGTGTACACACCTGAAGTCGAGCTGAAATGTCCTTGAATTTGGTCTCTGAGGCACTAGTGGCTTCTTAGTTGTGCCAAGGAATGCAGAATTTTATACATTTATTTCTGCGGAATCTGTTTAATGACAACAGATGGTTCTTGACAAATTATAAATGGGACAAACTGAATAAAATGTCTTACAAAATACCACAATTTTAAGAATATGTTTAGTTCTGGTTTAAGATAAATGGAACTACATGTCACAGTTGTGTAATTGTAGGACCAAAAGAATGATAAAATAATAATTTTTAATGCTTCTACAGTCTGGCTCTGATGAAATGTTAGTTTAGGGATTTTTTTTTTAAGCTAAAATGCCTTTCAGACCTGAGACTCAGAGGGTTAATAGGTGACCATTTGGTGTGATCTGTTTTGTTGTAACTTAAACATTCAGCAGGACTGTGAAGCTGCTGACGGTCCACTGTGGGCATGTGTCTTTTTCCAAGTGTTGCTGGACATTAACAGATGGTCTTGTCCCTCTGTAGGTGCTGTGTGGTCGGAGCAGATTAGTCTTATCTAAAGCTGCTGGTCATCAAGCTTTGGCTTCCCTCAGGGTCGCCAGAACCAGAACTTTCTCTGCTGCAAGCTCAGATGAACCTTATATAGCTGTTTCACACACGGACTCAGGTGATACTCGTGGTAAAACTGTTATTAAAGGCTTTGATGTCAGTCAGACAGAAGCTTTTGACTCTCATATTCTTTTTTTGTTCCTTTGTGTTCACTTCTTTCTCTTGAATTGCACTTTAAATAATATATAGAGACAGGGTGATGAGTCAAACACTCCATCAGATGCAGGTTTCAGTGACAGACTGATGTATTTGTAAGTAGAACAGAAGCCGTGGCAGCACACACCAACAAATAATCATTGTCTTCTCCCTCCAGGTCCAAGGACTGTGTGGCCTGATGAGAACATGGGACCGTTCGGACCTCAGGACCAGCGCTTCCAGTTACCGGGTAACGTTGGGTTTGACTGCCACCTGGAAGGTATGGAGGACCAAAAGAGCACTCCGGTCCACAGGACGGTGCCGGATGTCCTGACGGCTCCAAGCAGCTCAGAAAGACAGCAGTTCATTCTGGCCCAGTTTGTCAATGAGTTCCACGTATGTATTAAAATAATCACTAAACACGTTATCACTTCCAACACATACTGTCACAGCTACTTGGAAACCTGTCATCTGAAATTAAAGTTTGTTTAACAGGGAAAGCTGGGTCCTATATCCACGAGAGTCCACAAAGCCGAGCAGTACTTCAACCAGACCGACACAGACTGCTCTATCAGCTCCTGCCCTGAGCTGTTAAAGAAAGGTGAGCATCCAGTATTAACTCACCAAAGTAAAATCATCTTACACAGTAAGGTTTTTCACTTTCCTCTAATAACTGATGCTTGTGTGTCAGATCTGGAGCTGCTGTTTCCCACGGCGCCCACCTCCTCCATCACAGTGGTGACGGTCACACAGAGCAGCAGTCGGTGGGAGGACGAGGCAGCCGAGCTGGATAAAGACCAGCTGCTTCACAAGGTCAGTCCTCTCAGCTTCTATTTTAAAGCTTGAAGGGGTTGAAGCAGCTGCTGACTGAAATTTCTCCCACCTGCAGTTTGTGAGCGGCGCAAAGGAGATGTGTTTTGCTCTGTGGACTGCAGGCTACTGGGCGGACTTCATCGACCCAACGACAGGAGAAGCTGTGAGTTCTTCTGTTTAGTAGTGACTTCCTTTGTGTTAACAGTGAATACGAGGGAATTTGGGTGTTTGAAAACTGACTTTATGATCACAAAGCATTGATAAGGGAACAGTGATTCACTGTGTGAATGTTCTGAAGAAACATTTTTAACATTTCATTTTTTTCCACTAAAAAATGTTCAGAGATTTCCCAAAAATGTTGAAAATGTAAACATCAGAAGTTTCACTGTGAAAATGCATATTTTTTTTCCACATTTTTGAAACTTTAAAGCCGGTCAATTTGACCCACATGACAGTTATTTTGAATTTTCTTGTAAATTCAACTCAAAACAAGACAATTTTATGTGTAATATTAGTCTCTTTGAGTAAGACCTATTCTTTGTTTTATCTTCGAAGGCAGCTGTGTAATTCTTCTTACTTTCTTTTCCACACCAGTTCTTTGCGTCTCCATCGAGTCAGACCTCGCTGCGAACCGACGAGCACCTCAGAGATCTGGGTTTTCACATCGAGGTGTCGGGCTCCTGCACAGTGATCCGCCACGTTCTGAGGGGAACGCCTTTGTTTGTGGGGACTGTTTTCACCAACGCACCTACTCACAGCGCCGCTATCGCAAGACTACAAGGACTATCAAATGCACTCGACGACGAGGACTAGGCTTTTATTATATTATATAGAATGAACTCCAAACAGAAGAGCTCTGTTTCTGCTCTGAAAAAGCTTGGAAGTCGATCTGATAGAGGTGGTGTGTGACGTTTGTCTTACTGTAACACAAAGCAGCCACGCAACACCGAGTGTTATTGAGGACTTGAGGAGACGACCTGAGAGGGTCTCATCCTGCACGATCTCCAGGAAGAAGTACCCTCAGTAAAGTGGCACTTTCACAATGTGATGAATCTTTAGAAATGTTTATTTTAGAGGGTGTTCTGTGTATTTATAAAATGGTGCTGACTCGGAGGAGAGGATCCAGATTGAAATAACACCTTAACATTTTAGCTGGAATGATGTCAGGTCAGGAACTTTTCATACCAACATGTGCAATTTTGTTTCTTTTCTCTAATCTGTTGCACAGAACGTGAAGGAACAATGAACACCGTTTCTTTCGAGGCACTGCACTGCAAATAAAGTGACTTCTTATCAAACTGTCACTGTATTTCCTGAAACTGGTAGTGTGGTCTCCTTCACAGAAATGTCACCACCTGAGTGACGCTCTTTCGTCTTGATGAATAATTACCCGTACATATACGTGATCAAATACAAAACAGCATAAAAGTTTGCATACTGAATGAGAGCTGGTCAAAATTTTGTCTAAGATACTGTGTGAAAGACAAAATCAACTGAACTAGCTGTGGAGCTGCAACATATGACATTAGTTTGGAATTAAAAATTGCAATTAATCATTTATTATGTGGGAATGTGTGTTGGTGCGCGTGAGATCCTCCCTTTGAAACTGTTGAGCTCGTTACCGTATGAACCGCCCACACTGCACTGGAAAAGTGGAAGCGGAGGTTAGCGTTTAGCTAGTGCCTTCAGTTAGAAAATGGCATTTTTATTATGTGAAGTTATCACCTAATTTATGTGCACTTGTTTTGAAAGTATCTGCTGGTATTTTAAAGTTTCTCCCTTGTGTGTGATGGTCATAGAAACAGACATGAAGGTGATCTAGAAATGAAAGCGTGTTTAGATCTAAGGTGTTGAGCTCTAGTGGTTCTGAAAGGTTGCACACAGAACCTTTTATTTAAAATATTAAATGGCTTTCTGATTTAACCCAATAATACTCAGAGATTTCTTAAGTCTGCAGTCTGCACCGCCAAGTTCTGAATACTGAGCAAAATGAGCAGAAACAGTGACGGTTGTTTTGCGCCATCTAGTGGCCGGTTGGATTTACTGCTGATTAGTTGATTGCACCTTAACCCTCGTGTCATCCTGCGGGTCAAAATAATCCGTTTTAAAGTTTGAAAATGTGGAGAGAAAAAAATATTTTCACAGTGAAACTTCTGATGTCAAGATTTTTGAGACATCTGAACATTTTTTGGCGGAACAAAGGAATGTTAAAAAAATGTTTCTTTAAGAACATTCACCAAAAAAATCATCCAAAATCCAGCGAATTTCGCTGGATTTTGGATGATTTTTTTTGTGAATGTTCTTAAAGAAAATATTAGAAGCTTTACTGATAATCACTTTAGATATTTTTAGGGAAGATTTTTACTCATTTTACTAGAATTTTCTTGCCAAATTTGGGGTATTTTTAAGTACAGCTTTGAAGGAAAACTTTTAAGGAATTATTAGATTTTTTTTCCCTGAAGGTTTTGCAAATTTTCAGAAATTTAGGGAATTTTTTTGCTGAATTTTTGCATTTTTTTCAGACAAGGAAACAATATTTTTTGGTGCCTGTAAATGAAGACAACAGGAGGGTTAAACTGGAGTACTCATGTTTGTTTACTTCAGACTTATACTTTCTGACATAATGCTGGTTTTCTACGTCCTATAACATCAAAAATGACTTAGACACTGTACATTTATTCCATATATTATCAATTTAATATTGGCAAAATCTCCAGAAATACACACTAGTGATTAAACAGGAGCATAGATACTGTACCAATTGAAACATGAAACAAATAAATTAACAAAGAACGTTATAAAACTGAATGACAGGAGGAAGAACTTATTTTAGAACAACTTCCGATCTCTGATTTTCCTGTCATTTTTAAAGCATAAAATATTTATAGAGATACTGTGAAATGTTAAATTGATGTATGAAATACTTACAGAGAGAATATTTTTAAAAATGGCCCAACAAAAATGACCTTTTTTTTATTTTAGTGAGCAGATGTTTTACATTAAAAAGTGTTCTGTATGTTTTGTTTGGTGGTTTTATGATGTGGTTCAGAAAGTATCACGAGTTGACTTCTGCATTATCAGCTTATTTGATTATTTGTGCTTGAAAATGGGATTTATCCTAATTCTGCAGACATTTTTGTCTATTTCCAATTGAAAACTATTGGATCTACTTGCATATTTTGAATCAATGACATGATGAGAAATAATCATGAAAATTTCTGGCTTTTATCTCTAACAGTTCCTGAGATGATGATGTTCAAACGTAGCTTCAAACTTCAATGTGAGCAAAAAAAAAAGTGGAAATTCGTGGACGGGCAATTTAAAAAAACATTCGCTACCAGTCAAACGTTTGGACACACCTTCTTATTTAATGCTTTTTACTTATTAATACTGAAGATTAACACTTTTTGTTAACAACATAATTCCATATTTATTGTTTTGTAATTTTGATGTCTTTAGTATTAATCTACAATGTAGAAAATAATAAATAAAAACCAATAAACGAGAAGGTGTGTCCAGACTTTTGACTGCTAATGTATTCATAAAAAAATTTACAGACACAGAAAATATTCATTGTTTATATTAAAAAAGGTTTTAAAGGAATCTGAAGTGGTCGAGCAGAAGAACCCTGATGAGCTGAAATGCAATGAAGGAGAATATATGGATGAAAGGAATGAGTGTCGGTGGTCCAACAAAATATTAGAGTGCAGCTTTTCCTTGACCTTGCAGTGTATTACGCATAACCATGTGAGAAGGGTATTTGTGGTGCTCCCAGTCTTCACAAAGGTAGTGTCTACAGATACGGACCAGTACCCGTAGCCTGTGGCCTACGGATACGGCACTTTCCATTTGCCAGACAGATACGGACCCGTACGCGAGAAAGGTAAGCAAAGGTTAGTGTTAGGGTTAGGTTTAGGGTCCGTACCTGAAGTACCAATGCTACGGGTCCATACCTCTAGCGTCTACCGGGAGTCACGTGACCAGATCTCACGTATCTGATTGGCAAATGGAAAGTGCCGTATCCGTAGGCCACAGGCTACGGGTACGGGTCCGTACCTCTAGCAACAACCCTTCACAAAGTTGAATTCTTGTGAGGAATCAAAATGAATATAAATTACACTTCCATCCATTATCTACACACCGCTTCATCCTCATTAGGGGCATGAGGGGCTGGAGTCTATCCCAGCTGACGTAGGACACCCTGGACAGGTAACAGTCTATCACAAATGATCACACCTACGGAATTTAGAATAATCCATTAACCTTCGTCTCGCCCTGCGGGTCAATCAGAAGTTTCGCTGTGAAATTTATTTTTTTCCACATTTTTAAACTTTAAAATGGGTTAATTTGACCCACAGGATGACACGAGGGTGAAACTTGTTTTGAGTTTTCTTGTAAAATTCAACTCAAAACTAGATAATTTCAAGATTGTTTGACTTAACAAGATATTTCTGATACGTTGTCTTAAAACAAGTCCCTCTATCTTGCTGAAGTGTCATATTTTTTTTGTAAATTTATCTTAAATCAAGTGGGATGAGACATTTTGATTAAAAATAAGACAAACAGACTTGGTAAGATTTTGCGTTTCTACAGTGTTCTGGTTGTTTTTGACGACAGATGCAGAGTTTCCTCTCAGACCTGTCCTGCTGTGAGGACGCTGATGATGGTGATGAGCAGTACCGCGGGTCGAAGCCTCCGTCCGGAGCTCACCAGAGGAGATGTGGAGGAGAAGACGGCGCTGCTTTGGTTTCTGGGTACGAGCACGTTGCAGATGTTCCCCTCGCAGCAGGACGAGCACACCTGAGCCGAGACGTGAGAGGCAGATACTGAGAAGGAGATAATCAGAGACATAGCTGCAGCTGCTTCCCAACGTACCTGGCGGCCGTTTTCGGTGACGTCAGCGCAGCCGGTGAACAGACAGTCCTTTAAGGCGGCGCAGCGCTTCGTCACCGACACGCTGTCGCCATGGCGATCCATCAAGTGGAGGGTGTAGCAGTATCTGGCCTCTGGAGGACGTGGAGGAAGTCAGAATCAGGAATGTGCCGGCGAGTAGTAGCGACGATGAAAACGCTCGTACCTTTTGGACAGTAAACATCTGGAGCCCAGCGGTTGCACTCGTAGTTATCTGCAGCGTCCCGACATGTGAAGCACTTGAAGCCCCCGGGATGAGGAGTAGCTGTGGACACACACACGACCGTATCCACATGTTCACAGCTGATGCAAAACACAAACACCCTGAGGAAAAAATGCTAGACGGAACACACGCTGAAATACAATCCAGGCTGAAAGTCTAAGTGACTGTCCCTGCGGTAAAAACTAGCAAAGAAAAGACAGAATTAGAAAGAAGAGTGAGAAAGTGTTATTATTAGTTAGCATTATTATATTAGGAATTCAACATTTAACCCTTAAAGTTTGAAAATGTGGGGAAAAAAAATATTTTCACAGTGAAACTTCTGATGTTTACATTTTCAACATTTTTGGGAAATCTTTGAAAATGTTTTGGTGGAAAAAAAGAAATGTTGAAAATGTTTCTTTAAGAACATTCACAAAAAAATCAACCAAAATCCAGCGACATACACTGGATTTTGGTTGATTTTTATGTGAACGTTCTTGAAGAAAATACTCAAAGTTTTACTGATATAACTGAGGAGATAATTTTAGGATTTTTTTCAGGAAGATTATTACTCATTTTTTTTTAAATATTTGCAAGAATTTTCTTGCCAAATTTGGGGGATTATTTTTAAATAAAACTTTTCAGGGAAACTTTGAGGGAATTATTGGAATTTTCTTCTTGAAAGTTTTGCAAATTTTCAGAAAATTGAATTTTTTTGCTGATTTTTTTGAAACAATATTTTTTGGTGCCTGTAAATGAGGACAACAGGAGGGTTAAAGGAAATAAATGTCTGAAAGATGCTTATGGGACTAAATCAGCAGCCCCTCTTCTTCCTTCTCCTTCTCAGAATCCTGAAGCGAGTCCTCTGCAGACCCAGGCCTCTTCTCAGTGACTCGATCAGCTCCAGCTCTCAGCTGGTCGTCTGGATTCATGTGATTTCTGCTACATTCCTGCTGCTCATTCCAACCCAGAGGCCTCCAGCAGGTACAACAGTAACAAGCTAACGTGTCTGTGGAGCAGCTGCTGCATGAACACTGCAGGTTTCATTAGCAGCAGCTGCTTTGTCACACTATTGTCTCTTTTTTCTTTTATTAATGTGCGCCAATAATCACCCCCAAAACAAGCAGAGAATGTGAAGCTGCAGCTGAGATTCAATGATTGTGTTTTTTTTTTGGCAAGATCTGGACAAAGCCTCTGTTTACATCCTCAGCAGATAGTTTCAGGTCCCAGACGGCTTCTCGTAATAATAATCAGTCTCTGCTCCGACACTCGGATCACACCAGGAGCGGTCCGGCGTTCCCATTGGCTGGAGTCATGACTGAGCTGGGAATCAGGCTGGGACAGCTACAGGTCTCAAGGTCAGCCGGTTTCAGCCACAGGACGAAGACTGTTAGTCTCACACACAAAAAAAACCCCCCGACTCCTTCGCTTTAGATGTTCCCACATCTTTTGTCTCATGATCCATGGTGGGGAAAAAAAGAGAATCGTCGCTACTTTGTTGACATTTTGTTGGGAGTTTTGAGCTACTGTAATATCTTCAAACACCTGCTAGAGGGCGATAGAGAAGCCACGGACAAAGCAGTCAAAAATGAGCCAAATTCAACTCAATTTTTTTTAACTTTTTCTTGATTATATCTTTGTTTTGCTGCACAGAAGAGAGGTCTAAGTTGCCTCTTTTTTAGCCTAATAATAGACCTAAGCTGAAAGTTAATGGATGACCAAAGATGGAGGGTTTTTTCTTACTTGAGGGATGCAGCAGAACGATGTCCTTCATGGTGAAATCTCTTGACTGGACAGTTTTCAGCCGGTCAGCGATGGAGGTCAGCAGCAGGATCCAGGCCACCGTCGGCCAGGACTCCATCATCAGCCCGAAATATCTTCATGCACTTCGAGCTGTTGGACACTGAGGGAGGAAAGGGATCATTTTAGACAAGTTCTACAAATCCCTGTTATTTTTTAGGCCTGTCAGTGCAGTGAAACTAGACTCTAAACATGGCTTCAGTGATCAGCTGTGTTTGCTGCTCCCGCTGTGAGCTGCTTCATTAATTAAAAGTCAAAGGAATCAGCCTGGATTTAAAAACCTGCATTATTAACGCTGTCACTTCTAACATGAACATGAGTAATGCTTTCATTACTTTCCCTCTTCTTTGTCCTCTGGAAATCCGGTCCCTGTTTGCCAAATGTTTTTTTTGTTGTTGTTTGTTTTCATGTCATTTATTGATGGTGTTTTGGCATTTATCAAGGAGGTAAATCTGCAGCTGTTTGACTTTAAATTTACCTGCTTACTTCAAAAATATAATCCGGTTTCACCTGAAAGATACCTCAACCAGTCAGTTAAAGCTGAGGAGGCCTCGTGACTTGAAGGTGAAACATCTTCAAGACCCAACAAAGATTGAGAAAGCCTTTGGAGAGAGCAGGCATTTGATGGTGACAGTGACTTTGCTGAGGAATTCAAGAACTGCTTCAAGGCATTTCTGCAACTATTTCCATGTTTTTGCAGCAGGAAACACTTTGTCGTTCATTCCAGACTCCAAAGGAAGATTTGACAGGTCGCTGACGAACATAAAAAAGTCCTCAACATGAGTGTCTCTCTGTAACCTGGAGACTGAACTAGATCCTAAATGTCCAGCAGATTTATTCTTCAAATTGTGCAAGGATTACATCGTGACGTATTGTTTTAATAAAAATGCAAGGGCTTCAAAAAGTCAGGCCTAGAATGCGATCAGAAATGTAAAAAAAAAAAAGCTAAATTTTTCTGTGGAGTTTGGTATGAATGATTTATTTGAATTCCATGAGACGTCTGAAAGCATCAGGCTGAGCTCTCTAATAAATGCTCTTCATGGATCCACTGAGACGTCAATCAGTGAATTAACCACCAGATGACCTGGTTTCCCCCCGGAACCCAGATCGGAGTTCAGATGCCTCTGACACTGTTTTATATTTTATCCTCGGGCTGTGTGGCGGTAAATGATTGTTTTCTTTACGTTATGAACGCTCCAGTAAAAGGCAGACAGAAAACCCGTACAGCCACAGCACACTGACAGTTATTCTACGTATCAGAAGCACATGTGTGCATTTAAAAGAGAATAAAACAGAACAGGGTGCGCTGAGCTACACTACAGTATCGCAGTACTCCACCAATTCTGCTCAGTCGTATCATTTTCGAAAATGAAATCTTGAAAAAATTCATGGCAGAAATCACAGCACCATAGAACGTGTCCATTTAATATCGATGTACCCACAAAGAAAATGACCTGTGCTGAGGACAGGCGTGTGTTATGCATGTGTATGTTATGTACGGATACTGAATCACATGACCTGAATATGTAAAATCCAGATTTTTACCTTGTATGCTGTTTACTTGCTGAGTGAAATAAGCAGTCGGTGCCTCAGATGAGTATTTCATCTCCAGTGCAAATATTTGCTGCTTTTTTTAATTTTCTCTGATACGAAACGAAGCATCTCTTGGCTTCTGTGTTTTGTAAGAGGCTTTCATCCCCATTTTCCATAATGAACAGTCAGTTAATTGAGTTGCTGTGGTTTCATCCTCGAGGGCCTCCCTCTGAACTCAGCAGCTGAGAGACAACGTACGTGAAGTGGACACTCCAACGGCAGAATTAAAATCATTCAGGGCTCCTCCAGAGAGTCTGTGAGAAACTAATGAACGCGACACAAAACCCCAACTTGTGACAATACAGCGACACTGCTCGCCTCGACAGCAAACCTGAGGTCTGGAAAGCAGTTTTAATTCAGAGCGTCTCATTCATGGAGCTCTTCAGAGCGCCGGGCTACTGTATGCTTCATAATGATCCGCTGCCGGCTCAAAGGAGAGGTGAGCTTGAGCCGCCTGATGGATGCTCGGCGTCGCCTGCAGCCGAGTCTGAGAGCGGAGCAGGGATTAACGACAATGGAGGCTTCAATCAGCACCGAGCGACTCAGAAAAGAACCTGAAGGAGGGTAGATTTCACTACAGAAAGACTGCAGATTGTGTGAAAAGCGTATTTGTTTATGCATCCCTGTGCTGCTGTTACAATATCAGGAAAAAGTTAACTTTCAATACAACTGAAATAGACACAGTAAGTGTCAAACTTCGTCTTCTTTGTGTCACAATTACATTTCTGATAGTGTTTCATGTGTTAAAGCTCCATCACATGTTAATATAGTATTACTGTACGTATTCACCGTTGAACTGAAGTAGAATGTTAATCAGTGTTACTTTTGCACAAATATATTTATCAGACGTGCTTCTCCAGGACAGCAGCCTTTGTTTCCTCTTTCAGATGCTCTTAATGTGAAAGGAAGCCCATTAAACGTGTGTGTAGAGGAGAACATGTGGAGCACATGAGAGCAGGATTACTGATGGACCAGAAAGAGAAAAGGCTTTAAACACCCCGAGGCCCTGCAGACCCTCATCTATGAATCCTAACGCTACGAACGGCAGCTCTGCTCCCAATGAGCCAACCACGGTTCCACCAGGGAAAAAAACAACATCAAGTGAGAGAAGCTGAGACGGAATGAAATCCTAAAAGTGGTTTAATTCCTCAGATGAAGCCTAATTGCTCCACGCTGGTCCTGAGTGTCAGAAAAGCACTTGATCAGACCACCGGAGTCGTCTTTGAAGCTCAGCAGCTTGCTTCTATCGACCCGACTCACGAGGCAGCAGCTTAACTCCAGTCATACTGCTGCTTTTGTTCCTCCTCTCAGGTCAGAGTTGCTGGACGGCAAGTAGGAAATGACAGTAAGCGGCTGAGTCCTTGTGCCTGCGCTGTCAGATGTTGGTGAAGCGTTCTACCTGGGTTCACTGAGTCACTACATGACCGATGCTTGTTCATGAGCTTCCTGCTGAGCTCAGCGCCTCGTAAAACGCTAGACGTCTAAACAGCTTTGTTTAAATTAAAGGTCAGAGCAGAGCAGTGGATCTAACGGAGTTACTGCAGATAAGAATTATGACTGAAAAAGCCTCTAATACTGTGAATAAACCAACTTCAAATGACAAATGAGATCCTGACAGGTTCATGTATTCTGTGCTGTATCATCAGATCACTGGTTTGTCTTTATTTTTGAAGTAAAAGCAGTTTTTTTTTCAGTGAAGATAACTTTAAATTAATCAGAAATTCAGTCTTGACATTGTTAATGTGGTAAATGACTATTCTAGCTGGAAATTTTCATGGAATATGTCCGTAGGGGTACAGAGGAACATTTCCAGCAAACATCACTCCTGTGTTCTAATGCTACATTGTGTTAGCTAAGGTTAATTGATGCTGAGAAAACCCTTGTGCTCCGACATATTCAGATGCTTCTCCGATATATTTATATATATAAATGCAGTATTTCAACAGACCCATACTGTGCCTTTAAACTCTTACACCCTCGCAACAAAAAAGGAACATTTTATCCCTCTGGAAAAACATTTAAGATGTGGTTATCACCAACTTCAGTCTGGAAAAGATCAGATATACTGCTTCTCTCTTGATTGAATGTGGCAACCTTTTCTGTCTTATTTGTCTAAAACTTCCTGATTTTTGAGGTACAGTTCTGTGTATTTATCTGTGGAATGTACAACTGTGTGTATACACACTATATTGACTAATGTTTTGCAAATATGAAATTATCTGGGTGATCCCAAACTTTTAAACAGTAGAGGACGTCCAACCTTCAAAACTATAATGAGTTAGAGGAATTAATATTATTTTTAATGATTGATTAAATAAAAAGTGATAAAATATACACTAATTTTTGAGTTCAGAAGGGCTTAAAATCCTGAGTTTTGGAGCCAATTTGATTAATTTACTACAACTTAAATTTAGCTGTAAATCAATCAACTCAAAAATGTAAGTTTAAATTACAAACATTATTAAGTTGACATTATTACGTCAGCGCAACTCATCAAAGCAGTGTTTGCACTTTAGAGAATTAATGACTGAGTGTTTAGCTTGCAGCCGCGCATTTAATAAAAAGGTGTAAACTCGTCTTCTGTAGTCGATTCAAGTTAAGACTGTACGTTAAGCAAACATATTGTGAGCAGCTGGATTTAAACTGAACCTGAAGACCTTTTGTTTCCTTCGCTGTGCTCTGCTGGGTGCTCTAATAAACAGCTGGGACCGACTCATTCGTCATCATGTTGGGCTTGGACCGGCTCTCTCATACATCACTGCATCGTGTTAAATGAGCTGTCGTCTGTCTGTGTGCTGTCGGCAAAACAGGCTCGTTTAGACTCACATGAGACGCCGCTGTAATGCCGGTAATGGATCTTGTGCTGCGCAAAGCATTGTGGGTCGAGAATGTCAAATCAAGAAGGCTTGAATTCAGATGCAGCAGGACCTTTGTATTTTTGGTGTAACAGAGTATGTATTGGGACTTAGTAAATCTAGTTTACTTCTATCATTTTTGCAGCTCCAGCACACCAGCTCACCTCCAGCTCTGACATATAAAACTAGTCGACACTGCATAACATGAAGTAATATTTCGGTAATATAGTGTTTGAAGCAGAAACTGATTATGATGAATAAAGATACAGGAAGTGACACCCCACAGATTCACAGGACTGGTTCTTTAGGTTTGTTACATATGAAATCTAGGAAGTCTGAACTTGTTTTTAGTCTGTCAAAGAACACGGCAGAGTTATGTGATGATCGGGGTACGTTTGTCCGTCTGTTATTTAGTCTGTGCGCAACGGTATTCAAAAATGGATGAATGGATTTGGATGACATATTCAGGGAAGGTAAGAAATGACACAAGGACCAAATGCTGCATTTCTGAAAAAAGAAAAAAAGCTGCATTTCTGACAATACAATATGGGCAAATGAGTAGCTTTGGAGGAGTACTGCTCTCTTGAGTGCTTTTCTAGTTTTCAGATTGTCATCAGCTCACTGCAGTTTTTAGCAAGAAATACTCATCTGATGCACCGACTGCTGATTTCACTCAGCAAGTGAACAACATACAAGGTAAAAATCTGGATTTAAACAGATGACAGCTCAGAAGAACTCATTTTATCGGTTGTTAAATAGTCTGAAAATAAAGAATTTCAAACTATACTTCAAATGAACGAAAACATCCATGTTTACATGAAACTATGATTCTACTACTTCTTACAGTAAGTAAGAAAGAGCTCAGTGTTGTATTAAGTAGAATAACTAGTAGATAAATCTGACATCAGTGCAGTATTTGAGTAGATGTACTGCTTTACATGGTAAGTGCTGAATTATAACGGGTCACAAAGTCTCCATAGAAAACAGTAATAAACACAATCTGCGGAGTAAAATGCATCTGCATAACTTCATGATGTTAACCGAACTCCATATCTTCCAAACTGCTCTGATCTAATAAACCGAAAATTAATTCTCAACCCTACGGCGGTAAACCAGATTCCAGATCAGTACCAGAATTAGTTTCACTCTTTAGTCGTTTAAACTGACGCTGATGCGCGACTTTTATAAACGTCTAAAGCTAGTTTTACAGCAGATTCTACACACAGTCTGGGAGGAAACTCACCCGCTTCAGCCCTCCATAAACCCGCAGGAGCCGCGACTGATGAGAACCGGAGAGTCTGAAGATCTGGAGGAGGAGGAGGGTGTTGCCGCGTCACAGCCGCGTCATCACCACGGACTGGACAGGAGGCTGTGAGTTATTTTTTTATCGTGTAATATTTATTTTATTAAAGAATGATTCAAGCTGAATTTAAGCATGTTCCCAATGTTAGAAAGAGGAAAAAAAGATCCGGAACAGTCACAATAACTGCCCAGTGTTATTTTATTTTTAGGTAGTAAGAAAATTGTAATATATTTAATATTTATTGCTTTAAAAATATTTTGTAGCTTTTATCTGGCTTCAAATATGTTTCCAGTGCTCAACAAAATATTGCATTTTATTAAATTTTTTAAAAAATTTATTTACCTTATTTTGTTTATTAATATTTTATATTTATTTTAGTTTAAAAATGCAGCCTTTAAGCTTTACCTGAATTTGCATGTGTTCCTAACACTCAAAACTATTTTAATTGTTTTTACTATATTTTAAAAATATATAAGTGTATAAATATATAATTTTTCCTATCTTTTTAATAATATATACCTATATCAGAATACATTTATTCATATTTTTATATTTACATTTTTATGCTTACAATTTGTTTCTAAATTTCAATTACAAATACAATTGAAATAGTCACAATAAGTGTCAAATATTTTATCTAGTTAATGTAACAAATGTACTTATACTGCATATGCATTGCAGTCATATTTAATATAATGTGCATTTAATTTTCTTACATTTAATATTTATTGTTTTCAACTCAACTGGAGGATAAAGTGGTGTGTAGAAAATGGATGGGTTTATTTTTCAGAATATACCTGGAACAGTCACTATAAATGTCAAATGCTACTTGTTTGCCTTGAAAACATTTCCAAAAATGTATTTATATTATATAGTTATTTAAACTGTGTTATATAATTTGTTTAAAAGGTACATTAGTGGGACTTGGTGGGTAAACAACAACAACTGAACGTGTTTTAAAGCTCCACCGCCTGCAGAGCTGCATCTGAGGCCCACAATGTAAAACAGGAGTTCTTTAGCCCTTCTTCATTTGTCCAGCACACACTGCAGCCACTTATTGATCACACACAAAGGGGTCTAAGACTTAAAACATTCACTGCTCATCTCTCTGACTATCTCTGTGTTACATGAGCAGTGTGCAATTTTGTGTGGTGCTGTTGAAAGCTTTTTCCATCCTGCACCGGCCATCTGTCCAGATATTATCACACATCTGTGTGCTTGTGCTACTTAAATTCCTCTGTTTGACAAGAGTCTGAAGGGTTGCCATCTTGTTCCCTGCTTGTCCAACAAGAGATCACATATCCAGGCAGGTCAGAGGCTGCAGCCTGTCGTTGATGAACTAGCAGCATAGCATGTCTTTCAGTCAAGGAATGTGAATAAGCAAGCAGTTAGTGGGGAATGTCCCGCTCAGTTTGTCTGCAGAGATAAGGTGAGCAAGAAAAAAAATCAGACATGAAGCTCTTTTGTACTTTCATCTCTTTCAGAATGAAAACAACCGTACTGTGTTTTGAATCTGCAACTTAAATCTTTCAAGTAAATGTAAAGGAGTAAAAAGTTTAATACTGCCTCTGATGTGTAGGTACATATTCAAACAATAGATAAACTTGGCTATGTGATCTGACTATTCAAAAGTAGCATGTGTGTTAACACAGCCCTAATGATATTCATTAGACCACCTGTCATAAAAAAAGACAACACAAGTATTTTTAGGAACCAAACAAACAGTAAATTAGCCCAGAAATTATCCAAAATGATTTGAAAATGTGAAGAATCATTAGTTGCCGCCCTCTTGCCGAACATTTTAATAAATCAGTACACATCACAGAAGACAACACTGGCTGCTATCACACTGTATTCTATCTGAGGCCGTATTATCAACATATAATATACAATCAAGGGACTTATTTTCTATTGCTTTTAAAGAATATTCTCCATACTGTCTTATTATTTTTGCACCGCCTGGGAGAACAATCACTTTACATTTCACTGCACCTGCTATAATGGCATGTGACCGAATACTCTTGAATCTTAGACATATTTGTGTAAGTGACCAGTGAGGGGAACGTTCTTTCTCTACGTCTGATCTGCCACAGATCTCGCGAGAAATGATGGAAACTGCGTGCGCAACCGTCGACATCTTTGAAACTCGGAGGAGGTGTGTGCAGACGCCGCCGGTGTACGAGTCTTTAAAAGAAATTACTTTGATTTAGTTAGTTTTGTGAAATAAATTAAGCACCCCGAGCATGGCGAACCGAAATATGCAACAAACGAACATGATAAGTAGCAATTCTCCTCAGGCGGCTAAACGCGGCACCGACTCCCCGGCCGCGGAGCAGACACCGGCCAACAAAGACAGTCCAGCCCCGCCGCCTCAGCAGTCTCCTGCGGCAGAACAGCCTGAAGGAACCGGGGAAGGAAGCAGCGAAGCTCCGGCAGAAATGACTCTGGACATTACGAGCTTTAGGAAGCCCGGCGAGAAGACGTTTACCCAACGGTCCAGGCTGTTTGTCGGAAGTCTCCCGGTGGATATCACCGAGGAGGAGTTCAAGAACATGTTTGCTAAATACGGAGACGTTAACGAGGTGTTTATCAACAGAGACCGGGGCTTCGGCTTCATCCGTCTGGTATGTTTAAAAAAATCTGCTTATTGACTTTAAATTGGTCATTGAAATATATCAAATGGTTTTCCAGTTCCAGAACCTACATTTCGTGGCTGAGGGGCGAAAGCAAGTTGCTAGCTCTTAGCATTAGCATGAGCAACTATTTACTCATTTATTTTGAACATTTCATTGTAGATTTGGACACAATTTATAGAGTATCTTAACCAGGTTTTCACACCAGTTTTGAGAAATGCTGTGCTTTTCATTCTAGTTTTACATGTAGTTTCATGCTTTCAGACCAATTTACTGCTTTTATAATGGACTCTTGTACTTCATTGTTTTGCATTTGATTTTAAGAGTTATTTTTCTTCTCGCTTATTCTCTTGTTGGTACTGATGTAAAACAGAATAGGGTTGTACTTGCTATAGAAAGTGTACCATATAAATAAAATCATTATTTAAGAGATCTCAATACAGTTTCTTTTGCCATGTCCTAATGGATATCATCATTTCTTTCTTCTTTGTCTTCCAGGAAACCCGGACGCTGGCAGAGATCGCTAAAGCCGAGCTGGATGGGACTATGCTGAATAATCGACCTGTCAGAGTTCGCTTTGCCACACATGGTGCTGCACTCAAAGTGCGCAATCTGTTGCCTGCAGTAACAAATGAACTGCTGGAACAGGTAAAGTGGACAAGGACTCTAAAATGCAATTGTAATAAAACCTTAGAGACAATGTGATTATTGTCCATCTGATTTTCTGTCTCTGTTGATCTGTTCAGGCGTTTTCTCAGTTCGGACCAGTGGAACGGGCTGTTGTTGTGGCAGATGACCGTGGTCGTCCCACTGGGAGAGGCATTGTGGAGTTTGCAAACAAAGTAGCTGCTCGTAAAGCCCTGGAGCGCTGCACTGAGGGAGCGCTGCTGCTCACCACGTAAGTGTGTGGGGTGAACCTGTTTGAGTTGAACTTGCTTCTGGAATTTGTTAATTGCAACGTGTCAAAATGACAGCTTAGTAATTTCCTTTAACGGATGTTCTAGCATTTTACCTTTAGCTAGTATTCTCTTCAGGATGTTGTTTTTTTTAATTCACTTGTCCATCATCACACTGAGTTCTCAGAGGGCAAAAATCTGCTGCTGTTGCTCTGCTAACCTGCTACTTCATAATACCAAATGTTTTGCACTAACACTGCCAAATGACTGTGATCTCACTCTGTTCCATTTACATTTAATGCAAAGTATTTTTCTAAGAGGTCACTAACCATTGTTGTCTATTAATGTGGTTTTAATAAGCTGTTGTCCTCCTTTCCTCAGCACACCTTGTCCAGCAATTGTGGAGCCCTCAGAGCAGTTTGATGATGAGGATGGGCTGCCGGAAAAATTGCTGCAGAAAACTCCTAAATACTATAAGTAAGTAAAGAGATGGACATTGTGTTTGTTTGAGGTTAGTCGTAGATGTGTGTTGTTTGCTTAGTGTGGAGTGTTCTATTTTTGTTGAATCAGAAGTAGTTTTTGTCAAGTAGGTGTACATGACAATACACAGTAACAGATTTTTAAAAAGAGTCTCAATTTAAAAAACTGAGTTACAAAAAGCTCTCCCTGCTCATGAATAGGTAACATTTATGGTGTGTTTCTATTTTCTGGTGGTGCATCCTTCATAATAGAATAGAGAAATGTGCTTTCTGCCTCAAATGCTTGACTCTTATAAGCCATCTACTTTTTCTCTTTCTTTATTTGTAATAATTTGATTTGGGTGTTCAAAAACTTGAACACTGAACCATGTCTCATTCGGCTGCAGTCCCTGTTTTTTTAAAACTGTGGCGCTGACTTCAGCCAATAAATGATCGGGGCAAACAAGTGTGCTGACTAAATGCAGCACCCTGAATTTCTACTTTGTTTCTTCTCAGGGAAAGAGAGCAGCCGCCACGTTTTGCCCAACCGGGGACATTTGAATTTGAATACTCGTCTCGCTGGAAAGCTCTCGATGAGATGGAGAAACAGCAACGAGAGCAGGTGGACAAGAACATTAAAGAGGCCAAAGAGAAATTAGAGGCAGAGCTGGAGTCGGCAAAACATGAACATCAACTCATGTTAATGCGACAAGGTAAGAGCTGCGGTTTTATGTGTCCTCTTTTAGGTTGCTGTCTTAGTACTGCTTTTGGAAATGCTGCTTGTTGCCTTTTTATTTTGATCCTCATCAGTGGTATAATTGTTTGTAGCACACACACAAAAAAACAAGAAACGCAAACAACTGACTTCTTTGCTTGTTTTTTAAAGATGAATAAAGATGAATGTGCAAAGTATACCAATTTTTTTTTCAAATAGATAAAAAATAACCTAATAAACACGTCGAGCATTAACAAAATATCCTGTGCCCCATTAGCAGCTTTAAACTTCACACTAGGACTGTCTCAAATTGGAAGTACATCAGATCCAATAAGTTGTAGCACTTTTAAGATTAACTACTTGAACTGCACAGCTACTGTCGGGCAAGACTTAGCACAAGGGGTCCACAGTTTACGATGTCCTCAATCTATGATGTTTCATTGTTACGTCGGAATTGGTTACATGGAAGGAGTTGGTGAGCAGGGCGGACGAATATGTCGTCACGCGGCGCTATAAGAGGAAGGCGGCTTTGTTTTCATTCGCTGGTTGTATGCACATTGAACTATGTTGTACACAGGGGATGTGTAGGAGAGTGTGGGTTCTGAATTATGGCAAAAAACGACTTGCGTCACGCCATAGAAACGGATTTCTGACCTAAGTTGAGGACCTCCTCTCCTTCTAAACATCCTCTGTGCTCTCCATAGTTGAATATGGCTAATGTTAATAATAATACATTTTATTTGTAAGCACCTTTCTTGACACCCAAGGTTGCTTTACAAGAGAAACAAATGCAACAGAACAGATGAAGACAATACATACAAGATGGCTGCATATACGCTGCTATAAAATAACATGCTGCTTGTTATTGCTTTTGCCTGGTCTGAATTTCTGCCCAGAGACTGCTTAAATGTGACAGGGGGCTGAGTTTGCACAGTACAAACCTTGTATCTTCATGCACCACTATGTCTACATGTCATCTGAAATGATTGAGCAAGTCTGACATAGAACCAGCTGCTCACCTAACCACAGGTGAACAACACTGGCAGGTGGCTTTTCTCTCATCCAGCTGTCTTTGTCCATCATGTTGAATGTTGAATCGAAACACCCATACTGTTGGATCCCTATTGTATTTATTCTTTCTTATTTACCAGCCTCTCTACCAGTTCTCCTTAATTATGTCGTCTTCCTTTTTAAACCAGATCTAATGAGACGTCAGGAGGAGTTGAGGAGACTGGAGGAGCTTCGGAACCAGGAGCTGCAGAGACGAAAGCAGATGGAGATGAGGTGTGTTTCTTTTCTTTGAGTAAACCTTTAGGGCAGAGGTCAACAATAACTAATGAAGTTTTAAGATATGAACCTTAGTGGACAGTACAAGTGATAGAACATTAAAAGATGAAGAAAATAGAGAAGAAGAGCACACGTAGCTGCAGGAGACAAACTGATCAATGTCAGTCCATCTCACATAAACAGAAGAGCATCCTAACTTAATTTCTCCTATTTTACATATTCTCTTTTAGTCATGCTTATTAATAAATAAGCCTAGTTATGAGGCTCTCTGCTCTCACATGCTATTAAAATATCACATCTACTGTATAACAGTCTAAATATTGGTTATCAGCCTTTTGTGACAACTTTGTGTCATATATTTGACTTGATGTTAATCACTCAGCAATATATGAGTATTGTGTTTTAGGCTTTGGCCCCTGTTTTTATGTTTTTGTTTTTGAAGTTAAAGAGGCTTTGCATCAATTCAGTCGTATCATTTGTCTCATTTCTGTCGTTCCTCTGTGCAGACACGAGGAGGAGAGGAGGAGGAGAGAGGAGGAGATAATGAGACACAGAGAGCAGGAGGACCTGAGGCGCCAACCAGAAGGCTTCAAACAAAACTACATGGAAAATGTGAGTACAGATGGAGCCCGAACACGCCTGTCCACTCACAGTTGTAGTAAAATATACAAATATCTGCAACGAAGAATTACGTCTGCCAACGATTGATGGAAAAGGCTGATTTATTAGTGTTTTTCATTCTATAAACAACTATGCCACGTTTGTCTCAGCTTAGGGCATTGCTTTAGCACAGATTTTTTGATGCGTGAAATTTATTTTCCGTCATGTACCAGAAATATAGTGTGTACATTTATATATATATATTCACCTCAACAGCTCGCACAGCGTACGTACAGTAGCTGCATCTCTGCAGGTTACAGCATCATCCTCAGTGTTTGATCTTATATTTTCATTCACTGCAGTGTTTTTTTTCCCCTTTTATATGAGCTTAATAGACCTTTTAATATCTATTTAGCCATGTCCCAAGTTGCTGCTGTGGATCAAATTAGTTCCCACAGTTGATTTATTCACACCAAGCTGCTTGCTTATTGTAGATTCACTCTTCCCAGCCTGGTGCAGGTCTACAATTTTGTTCTTGGTCATAGTGGAGGTTTTGAGGCTGTGTACAGGTGTCCGTTATACAGATAACGAGTTCAAACAGGTGCCATTAATACAGCTAACGAGTGGAGGACAGAAGAGCTTCTTAAAGAAGTTACAGGTCTATGAGAGCCAGAGGTCTTGCTTGTTTGTAGATGACCAAATACTTATTTTCAAACATAATTTGCAAATAAATTCATTAAAAATCCTACAATGTGATTTCCTGGATTATTTTCCCATATTCGGTCTCTCACAGTTGAAGTGTACCTATGGTGAAAATTACAGACCTCTGTCATCATTTTAAGTGGGAGAATTTGCACAATTTGGTAGCTGACTAAATACTTTTCTGCCCCACTGCAAATGTGGAAATTGAGCATATTTAATATTCAAGGATGGCCTATATGCATCAGTAAAGTAGATAGTAAATGATAGATGCCAGTAATTTTATCACTGCTCACTTTTCCACTTGCAAAAAATGCTAAGTTAAATGTCAGAAAGTTTTAAGTTGGTGCAGTGCTTCAGAACATGAAGTCCAATTTGACTTTTAATTGTTTTGCATTTCTTGCATTTGACCAGTTCCTCTTAGTTTTGTAGCAAATTTAAAATATTTCAATAGAGGCAGACTTTTCCTTCTTTTTTATTTATAACAACTTTGCAGTATTTTGAATAGTCGCTGTCATGGTAACCACATCACTGTAATGCAGCACTTGTTCTTGTGCAGAGTTCAAATGTGATTTAGATTTAGATCATAAGAACAACATTTAACTTGTTTTACTGTTTCTTCTTTAGTCCTGTTCTATTTCTGTCAAACTCAAGCTGCATGATTATTTACCTGCAAATTTACTTCCTCCTTAAGTATTTTCACATCACCGTTGCCGAATTTCAGCACAATAGCTTTACATAAAATAGTCATAGCAGTAATAATTGGAGGACGTTTGTGTTAGTTTGTATTGCACACGTGCTCCTTAGAAATCTAGATTTATTTATCTTGTATGTGATAAGTTATTAATGACTCTGGAATCCTATGTGTAATTATTTCATCAAACTGTAACTGATTGTTTTCTAGTGGGTTTTGTTTTCTCCTGTAAATTCATTACATTTCTTAGGTTTAACAGGACAAAACGTCTCATATTAGCGCAGATCTTTTGTACTGGCAGGTGTACCGTTGAATTTTAATTAGAAATCGACATGATATAGAAGACAGGAACATGGTTGTGTGCATATAGTGTTTTTCACAAGAAAGTTTAATGAGTGGGAGTTTGATGTGTCTGTAAACATTGATATATATGTGTGTGTGAGTGTGTGTTTTGATAATTTGTAGTTGCTAAGATCACTTGCTAGCATCACGTTAGAGACAAAACTATCAAAACTATGATGGTGATCATGTTGGACAGGAAGGATGCAAGTACTTAAAGGCAATTCATTGTTTCTGCTTGACCGATATAAACACCCACTGTTTGTACAGCAGTAGGTACGTATCGTTCTGCTACACAGACGGCCACATTGCTCTCATATTGACAAAGTAAAACACTTTGTGACCTGGTGGATATTCCTGAAAGTCTGTGACTGCACTTTTACAGCTCATAACAGTTACAGATTGAACTGTAGCACTGTGATATTATGATTATTCCAGAGGTTTGCTGAGCACAATGGGTGGAAGACATCCACAAACCAAAGCATATCTGAAGTCCAGCACCAACTATCTCATTTACAGATCATTAAGAGATGAATTAAAAAGGTTTGGATGACTGACGGTCTGCTTTTACAGTCTTTCCTCATAACAAACATTTGTGGTTTTCCATGAAGAGCTCCATGTGGACCACATTTACAACATGTGCAACTGAAAAGCATGAATTGCTGAGTATTTTTAATGATATAAAGGAAAGCCATGCAATCTGTAGAACCTGTTGAGCCTTTATTTGATAGAAAACAAAGTTTAAGTGAATTTTATTGGTCTCATTCTTGTGTGTGTGATTCTTTGTTATAACTTTTCTCCACGTCTTTTTCTTTGGTTAGAGGTCCTGTTGGAGTCTACATCATTAGTTTCACATCATAAATACATCCTAAAAATGGCTGTGAGCTGTCTCAAAAACCAGCTGAGCTTTCAGTGCCAGAGAGTAAGAAAAACTGTCGATATCGTGAGTCTGATCAATGAGCAGACATAGGTTTGGGTAGTTTTGGTACATGTAAACAAAATTAGAAATTACGTATTTGTTGTTTTTTGTTTTGTTTTTTTTGCTAAAAGGGTTGCATGTCTGTTGTTTGTTAGTATAACTGACATTATATTCGTGACTCAAAGTGAATTACATGCTTCACATTTCTTCCTTTGACATGTTGAAAGACAACACATGTTAATTCGATATAATTAGACTCAAAAGGTCTAAAGGTCGCAAATATTTGTCATGTGGAGCTTTGCAAACAACTGATCAGTTTAATAAGACAAAGCTTTCTTGTTAATGTACTTTACATTTGTTTTCCTTCATATTTCTTAGTGATAATTTGCTGCTCTGAAGAGAAAAAAAATCCAGGAACCACCATGAGGTTTTGCTGCCATCTAGTGCTTACAGTAGGAACTGCTGTCATCACTGCTGTTTGTGATTTCAGGCTTCATGCTTCATCTTAGTGCCACAACGATAAACAGTTTCCTCACATTTTAAGCACTTTTATTCTGTTATAGCATGATTCTATTTTTCTCAATATAACTGCAACGTATTATCTATTTTAAAGGTAAGTATGGTGCAAAAGTTTGCTCCCACCGTAAGCAGAAGAAATGGATTTAGAAAGAAGATCTAACTGCGTTCTTATCTCATGCATTTCAGCTCTTATTTGTGATTACGTTGTGAAACTGTTTACAGAAGTGATGGAATTAAAAAAAAAACTTTATCTTCTATTCTCTTTTCACCAAGTTGGATTGAGCTTGTTTATGTTTTTCATGAGAACTTTTACTGAGTAGACTTAATCCAGGTCAGCGAAATCTATAATTGTTGAATCTTTCTCACCTTCTGTGTTTGCAGGATCATGTGTGTGATGGAGAATGAGAGATAATCAATGGTCGTGAATTTACAGTTTAGTATTTGGCTGCGTGAATGAAGTACATCTCTAGGTGTTTTGTTGTGAGAGCATGTGGAAAAACGTACGAATGATTGAACAGATAATGCAGCGTCACACCAAGCTGACAGAATTAGTCAAACCTTGAACTGTTTGGTACCATAAACCAAGTTAGTCGACAGATGATTGGACATCTGTGACAGAGTCTCTTTCTCTTTTATACAAATATTACAGAATGAGACCATTAAAAGAATGCAACAACCATAGTGTAGTGTTTTTAGAATTAAAAAAGTCCTATTTGCTTAAACCTACTCTGTATGTATGTACTTTCGTCTTAATGTCATTCTTCTGAAACAGCTGCACACCTTTTTAAAAGAATTGTC